>NW_013952496.1:831598-842633 GCF_001266775.1 Austrofundulus limnaeus
GGGTTCCACTTGACAAACACATGGTTCCAACCAAGTGTCGGGATTACATCATTACATCACCGCTACGTGATGACGTAATAATACGTTCAAAATCGAACGGTTCTTTTGAACGGCTCTATGAAAAAGAAAAAAAAAAACGGCTCCCCAAGATCCGGATCCCTTCAAAGAGCCATTTATCCCATCTCTAATATATATATAAATATATGGCGATATAGCATCAACGCTAACACGAAAGCTAACAGGCTAAGCTTTAAAGAGATTCTACACCCATGAAGCAGCTCTGTTGTCCTCAATCTGTATTTTCAGTTGCATGATGAGACATTTCTACATTCACCTCTTTGTCAACGCACTCTGGTTTCATTTAAAAGAGCCGATAGCTCGCTCGCAGCCTCGCAGAGATGACTTAGTCTACGTCAACATTTACCAGGTGCTTTGCGGTGTCAACAAAATGGCTCAGTTCATGTGACAATATATTTTAAATAATTTATAAAAACTAAACAGCCTACAGTGTTTTTACAGTCTTTATTTTACAGTTAAAATAAATCGAATAAAGTCTAATGTTACAAGTAATCGGGGATCCCTTTAAAAGCACTTTATTTCTGCTAGTAAACATGACATTCTTCACAGAACGCAGAACTTTCTCTTTTTTCCCCTCTATTCTTCACAGGGATACTCTGTTGATGTTTGAAGTGATGTTCAGGTAAATAGTAACCGGTACTTAGTACTTTATCGACCTTGACATCAGTCAGAGCGTGGAGTATGAAAAACGACTCTACAAAAGTCAGCCTGCAGTTAGAGAAAACGCTCCTTTTTTCTGAAACGGGGCATTACCAGCCCAGATCCCAGTCACACCCACATGACGAGCAGGAGGGTAAAAGACTCAGTGCGGCTGATCTGGATCGTTCTGGTTCTGCTCCTCTCCTGCCCAGTTTCCAGCGGGGGACCTCCCTCGCCAGCGTTGCGTGTAGAATCTGTGTGGGCTGGAAAGGATTAATGATGTCAGGCCAGCCGTTTTGTCACGGCCCCTCCCAGTCTGTGTTAAAAATAATATAAAAAAATAAATAAAAGTAAAACCCGCTAATCACCAATTTACCTTCTTCTGCAGACTGCAGTAAGTTTCCTGCTCGTGCTAAATATTATTGTTTTGAGTTGTAAGTCTCGTGACTCACATTTTCTATCGGGATCCGACTCATTCGCACACTACAAAGAGAAGGAGTGGCTCTCCGCTGACACACATTCACACGTTTCTTCATCCACCCTTGTGCAATCACAGGTAGCTTTTCCTTCTTGTTTCAGTTGTGTTAATTTTTCTCAGAAAAAGAAGCTCTAAAAACAGCGTGATAGCAGTCTGTTAAAGGTTCAAATCAGGAAAAGCCTGGGATGAAATAAGCAGCCATGTCCAAAAAGGAAGCAGGGAACTCTGTTAAAAACTGAACCCACAGAGAACTCTTCAGTCCAAGACCACTCGATTGCCAGCGTTCGTGTGCTGAGCCTGGCGGTGGCCAACAGCTTGATGCTGTCAGCACATTAAAAGTTGTGAATATGAGTTCTAAAGTCTCAGCAGTGGGAAGAGCGGTGACTTCAAAGTTAAAAAGCTAAATGATCCACTAAGTTCTTATCGTTCATGAGAGAGGACGGCACCTATTCTGCTCGATCCACCGTCAGGGGGAAAATTCAACATAATGCTCTTGTGTTTGCACGCGCCGCTGTGATTCTCTCGCCGGCTAAGCTCTCTGAGTGTGTGAGAGTGTTTGAGCACACGCTGCAGGGAGTCAACACACAGGCTGGCTTCACGTGCTTCGGAAGGTGAAGGGCTATTAGGGGAAAGGTGAGCGCGGGACTGGTGCTTCGTGTTATTCTGTGACGGCTTCACTCTGTCCCGCACCTCTCAGGCCTCAGGTGCTGCCTGGGCAGAAGTTTCCACAGTGTGGATGGATATATTTTAAAGCTTTTATTGAATTTTGAAAAGAAAAAAAAGAAGACAGGCAACAGAGGATCACTGATTGGAGCTCAAACCTCTGTCAACAAGCACTGTGAGACTGCAGAAGACAAACATGCTTAGACAGTTTAAGGACCAAGATTTTTCTCTTCTGTTTTTCTTTTTTTTTTTGTCTTTTAAGAATGCACAAACCAAGAGAAACAACAATAGTCTTGTTTGTTTACAACAATGATAGAGGAGATATATTCAGGTTCTGATGGACTGAGCCGTAAATTAACGATGGATCTTTCTTCTCTCTGAGTTACTATCGATGAAAAGTCCAATCCACGAGGGACATCTTTGTTAATATTCTGAACAAACTCAGTCATTATTTAGAGTTCCTGGGTTCTGCAGCCTGGTGTTGATAAAGTCAGCTTTCAAAAAAGCACACAGACACTCAAAAACGTAAGCACATTTTGCATCTCATATTGTCTACAGCCAGGGCCGGCCCTAGCCATTTTGGAGCCCTATAGGCAAGATAGTGCCCCTTGTGCAATGTTCTAAATATCACTGTCAGTTTACATACATCCACATACCAAATGAAATAGTTTTGTCTTTGGTATTTTTTTTATTTTTAGAAACCAGGTTGTCCAATTAAAATAGGTAATGATATAAATCATTTGAAACAGAATGAACACCTGTTCAAGCTAATGAGCATCTGTGGACTGAAGCAGTTCTAGGGGGGGTGGGGCAGAGGTATACTCCCCTGGAAAATTTTCCAAAAGATCTACTCAAAACTCTGCATTTTCCAGTCGTTTGAAAAGCATTTTAATAAATTTTTGGAATTAATAAAACAACATAAAATCAGGATTTTTATGAAGGTAGAAGACTGAAAACCAGACTTAAACCTGAACTTTATCTCAGGTTGTGGTCGCAAAAGCAGAAACACGTTGGAATAATACCAGAAGGGTCTGCGTATATGATAATCAAATATGGTTTAATTATGAGCAACAAACAAACAGAACTGAATCAGGAAGGTTCTGCACGCTTGCTACTGGACGCGTCAGCAGAATTCAGCCAATAATATACATCATGTCAACACCATGTGACAGTTTACAACCAATCACAGATTGCCAAATGTACTGTCCAGCCAATCACAAGACTCCCACCCAAAGAGTGTCTTATCAAACAAGAGAGGTCAGTCCATTGCGGAGTCCCGTTGTCTGGACAAACAGACAAGTGTMAAGGGGAAACAGATATAAATAATTAGTCCATGACACAGGTCATAATGGAAACTTCCATTATTCTTATTTTGGTTTGTCTTGACTACATCATATGATATTTTTATTTTATGTATTTTATTGTATTTGTGACCCATCATATCGAAGGATTAAGTCAAATTTGGTCAAAATGACCTAATGACATTTTCAGATTCCTGGCTTTAAAAGCTACATTTTGATACCTGAATCATTCTGACATCATAAGTGGATCCAGATATATGACTTGATTTGTCTTGTTGGTTATGATAATATGCTACCATTTTGTCTGAAACCTAATTTTATGTAAATTTATTGAGTCATTTTTGATGTCAATATAAAAAAGAAACCTCAAATAGTATTTGAATATTAAGATTTCCCAGTTGGAAAGAAACAAAAACATTACTAGCTCACAGGGAAAATTTTCAAAATTTGAAGGCGTTTTTCCTCAAAATCAGCTTTTTTTGTTGCTACTGCTCAAATGATACATTGAGAAGGCATTCATTCATTATATTTTGACAAAATGCAATTTTGTGCACAAGTTTAAATCAAAACCCTATATCTTTCTATTTCTCCACGTTCTATTTTTGGACTTAATCCTCATTTTGATCACATTTTATACAAAACATCCTCCGCACGTATAACACAAAGCAGAGAAACCCACCATCACAAACCTCAGAGACCAGTGATTACGTTACAGAATGAATCAACTATAAAGTCTGAAAATATTTATTTTCGTCCCCCATTTGTGGCGCCCCCTAGATAAACGGCGTCCTTAGCATTTGCCTTTTCTGCCTATGCCACGGGCCGGCCCTGGCTGTAGCCTTTCGCTAGCTCCTCAAAGAGCAGAACATCCCTCTGATCAAATGCTACCCAGAAAAGTTGACCTATTATCGACCCCGAAGAGCTCCAGAACCACAGAGACGTGTTTCTTGTCCAGTTTGTGGTAATTGTTTGTTCAGTTTTCACTTCTATAGAGAGGGGTTGGGAACAGGACAGTCCTGTACTCAGCAATATTTGTTCTGAGACATATCTTTCTATTGACCGAAGCCAGTGTTCGAGTCTGCCAAGGGCAACAGTGTCTCTGCCAGCTCTCACTGTGATCTCACCACCAGCTTGATTGTTTTGGGACAGAAAGTCTATTTTCAATGGCTTCAGCACTACTTTTAGCGGATTATCTGCTACAGTTTATGACTTTGGAAGCGTGTGGCCAGCTCTTGGTTGAACCGTGACCTTCTGCTTTCTCAGAATTGCGTGGGGTAACTGGGTCTGCAGTCGTGACTTTGGTGACTACATCAACCCGTCCGCAGAACACTTGAACACTCACAGAAACACACATCACTGAAGTCACGAGACTGCTCTGAAGACGGCTGAAGCGAGGCCGATCGCAGGCCAGCGAGAGCAGAGACACTGCTCTCTGTGTGAGTAATGATTGACAGAATATTGGATTACTCAGAGAGACATTAGTCATGTAGATCTGCTGCATGTTCTCGTCCTCTAGTCTGTGACTGTGAACGGGTCTGACTGTCTCGCGAGTTTCTGAGTATGGTCTGGAGGTGGCAAACTCGTCGAACTGACTTCTCTTTTTTAATCAATTTATCATTCTGGATGATGATCGTGGATTCAGGTGAGGAAAACTGATTTTTCAACAACACAATAAAAATCCGGAGCGTGGAGACAGATTCTGGACATCTCTCAGTCCAGCACTCGGTACGAAGTGTTCATACCAGCAAAAGCAAACATGCTGCTGCCGGGAAGAAAAGCTTACACAATGAAATATAACAGCCATACGCAATACTGTACAAGCATTCTGGGGCACCATCAGGGGGTCCAACCTTTTTCCTAACAGCGCGAGGGCAAAAGCGGCTCCTCCATTGGCCAATCTTTGGCCAGAAAGAGCCAGTCAGCGCCGAGCTCTCCACTCATCCCACAACTATCCAAACACTCCGATATGTTTTGTTTATCAGGCCACCTGGACGTGCATCTGGTCAGCCAGGGTGTAGGCCTGTCAAAAGCACCGCCAGATGGGCGTGCATTAATAACCGTGTCTTATGTGTCAAAATCACAAGTGGCAAACAGTGACTTTAAGGCTGCTTTGAAGCCCCAGAAGCTGCTTTATGTGGAGCGGGGTGAATGAAACACTGATTGGGGTGACGGTGGGGAAAGGCAGGCAATCAGAGACGCAAATTAATTAACGAGCACTCCTGTTTCAGGTCAGCACTTCACCGCGCTCTCTCTCTGCACTAATAGACAAATTACATAATGGGCTCTGAAGAGAGAGAGAGGTTTGACATAAGGTAACCTCTCGAAATAACAAAAGAGATGCAGAGAAATAATTAAGAGGCTCTGATACGAAACAGGAGGCATCTCAGCTTCATAATGAGAGGGACGATCGTATTCTGCACTTGAAGCAGCTCTGGGTGAACTGCATGGAGAAAAACGTTACGTAACGATTTTTTTTTTATTCTAATGGGTTTAATCAGAGATGTAAAGCAGCAAAGGGGAGAGTGGGAGGATCGGGTCAAGCTAAAAACTGGGATAGTATGATGAAATACAGAAACAGGGACTTTGCCAAGTACTGATTAAGAGTGGTAATTATTTTCAGAGGACTAAATCTCGCTGTTTTACAAAAAGCTTTGTGTTGGGAGTTTGGCTGAACAGCCTGAGGCAGTTGTACAGGACAGAGTGTGAAATGCGGACCATCAAAACAGATAATACATTAACACCCTGAACACCGCGGTGCTTACTTGGAAGTTTAGTGTTACAAAGTCCATCATTTCGTAATTGATTTCCTAACAACTTCCTCTTGGATGGGGCGGCTATCTGTGTGAAACGATTAGAGCTTCAAAGAAGAGGCCGTTTTCCCTGAAATGTGGAGTCACTGAGAGAAATGGGCCGGTGCTGACAAGATTTCTGCAAGTCTTGAAGCCACACGTTGGGCTTACGTCTCCTGTCTGAACATTTAAAATTTGAATTTGAACTTTACATGTCCGACAACAGTAAGCTGGAATGAAATAACACTTCTCAGCTTTTACTTTTATAAGGGCTTCATAGAATTGTCTTAAAATACAATTATAAATACAAAAATAACATTTTTTGTAGAAGAAAAAATGAAGTGTGAATGTTGACTCTTGCTAGATAGAAGCTAAAAACAGCAAAACACTAGCTAAAAACTAAAGGTAGCATAACAATAAAAAAATTGAACAAGTACGTTGAAGCAAATTTAAAGGGGACAAATCCCGCAAAATTCACTTTTTAGCTGTTAAATACATTTTGTTGTGGGCTTGGTGCTGCAAGGATATCTTTATATTCTGTTTGTGTCATATTTTTCAGCCCGTTCAAGTTTTCTCTATTTTCTATGATGTTTTCTGAACTATTACGTCAAATTATCTTTGATGGAATTATCATATAAGGCCTGGATTTACAGACTTCATTTCCTCGTCTTTATTCTCACCTGGTTCTGGGTCAGACTGTGGTTCTGGGTCAGACTCTGGCTCCAACATGTAAGGCTGGATCGACAAGTCTTTCTATTTTTGACATTGTTATGGACTAATTATCTATCCGTTTCACCTTGACGCTGTCCAGTACTCATATATCTTATGATCATTGTCAAATCTGTTTGCCCAGACGTCAGGACTCCGCAACGGACTGACCTCTCTTGKTTGATAAGAAACTCTTTGAGCTGAGAGCCCTGTGATTGGCTGGGCAGTACATTTGTCGATCTGTGATTGGTTATAAGCACGTCATACGATGTTATCATGGTGTATATTATTGGCTGCTTTCCGCTAACGTGTCAGCCACAAGCCGACAGAGCTTCCTGATTGAGTCCTGTTTGTTTGTCGCGCAGAATTAAATCATTATTGACCACCATACACGCAGACTTTCTGTGCATTATTCCAACGTGTTTCTGCATTCTTGGTAAATCATGCGACGACAAAAATTGGCGTTGTCGGCAGGATTTACCAAGAATGCAGAAACACTTTTAATTTAATTATAAATAAAATGCTTCTGCACCGCTAGAAAATGCTAACCCCCTCTCTCAAACCAGAGCGGACCGGTCTGGAAGCTGGAGGGGGCGGGACTTGAAGCATCTTAAAGGAACAGTAACAAAACCAGCTGCTTTGAAACACAGCATAAAAATGGTGAAAGAGGAGCTGGTGAAGTTAAAATAAGGAGGAATTCAGACCAACGCATTATAGCACCACTTTATAAAGACTCCAACTAAATGATTTGAATGTGAAAAGGATTTAAAAGCATCATAAGTCTACTTTAAAAATATATATTTTTAAAGAAATTAAAGAGACTGTAAGTATATATATATATATATATAGTATATGTACTGTATGTCAATACAGTATGTGTGTATTTGTAAGTTTATAAATAAAACTGAATATTCAAAATAAAAAAGTTACAAAGCAAAAACCATTGCAACTGTCTTCTAAATGAGCTAACTCTTTTGATATTTGAATGGCTAAATAGCACCAAGTTTGCTGAATTGCAATACAAATATAAACGAATACATAAAATGTGCACGGAAAACAATAATTATAAAAAAAATTATGACATTTCTGAACTTTCATCACAAAATTGTGATTATTTTTCAGTTTCTGTTGAGGATAAAAAGTTGAAACTCAAGCTGAAATCAAAGGTTTGACATTTATCACTAAAGTGTAAGAAATAAAAAAGAATAATGCTGGTATTATCCTTTAACCCAGATTCCTGCTGGCTTCATGCTCCAGCAGGCAAACGCCTGGTAACTGGTGTCTTATGGAGCGGATGATGGGATGAATGTTTGCTGCTGCGCTCACTACTACCTGCCTTTAAGTGGTGACTCCGTCACACCTCACATCTGCCAACTCGTTAATACAATCACTGGGAGGACGAGGCTCCCACGTGCTGAACGGTGCATTTAGGTGCAGTCTGTGGATTATTATTCATAAAGTCTATTCTTAATAATCCTACTTCCCAAACATCACCCTGCTTTTTATAAACTGAAGACTGCAGAATAAACCACTTCGACCTGAGGGTTTGTGTCCAGCCAAGCAGACGTGGAAAAAGGGAGACGGACTATTTAAAGGATTTAACAACGCCGTCCAGATGCTGAACTTTGTGGTATTCCATTTATTCCCAGTACTCGATGTCCCGGCCAATGATATCCGAGTAACATCCGGCGAGCTGGGGAAATCCTGGGACTCAGTGCTGGCAGTGCTGCCAAGATCAGGCCGGCTGCCATGAACCTTGATGTCAGATAACAGAAATAAAAGTGATGCCTCTCAGAGCAGAAACCACCACAACACGCAGAAGTGAAAGTCTTTGATCTTTACAGCCTGACTGGTGTTTTACTGGAGGTGATGCCAGATAATCTGGGTTGGATTTTTTACACTGATATTACATAAAGATGTCAGACAGATTTACGTGAAATGAACTTTGCTATTCTTGAAACAAACAAGTTGCAAGTTCCATAAAGTGATGTATAAATAAAGTAATTATGTATAAAAAAAAAACCACATAAATACAATAAACTGCAAAACTAATGTCCCATAAATAACGTTTTGAATCTCAAAAAGACTTCAGAAGACCGTTGCAGTCCAACAACAGAAATGAAAAAGATCAAATCATTTAAAGCATGTGTCAAACTCAAGGCCCGCGGGCCAAATATGGCTCTCCACAGCATTTTACGTGGCCTCCGGGAGCATCAAAGATGTATTAACGTCTTTAAAATAAGCATATGATGCTTTCAAGCCAGCATTTACCATAAACTATACCTCCCATATTACATGATTATTTTACCCAACAAATTTCGACATCCCACCACTAGGTGGAGCAGCACAGGGGTAAAAAATAACCGACAGTCTGTCGTGTAAAATCTACATTTAGCTGTTGTTTTCCTAGCTATATTTGCTGCAGCCTAGTTGCACTGTGAAGTGGGAACTTCCCACTTACAAGTCGTAAACTGGAATGCCCCTCTAGTGGTAACTTCCTGTTACAAAGTGGGAGAGTTCAGAATTCAAGATGGCTGCTACTCACAACACTTCAGTGAGTAATACTTATACTTTCATTTATAATAATATTTCTGTATTATTTATTTCACATTTAGTCAGTCGTATACAGTATTTTTCAGTGTTTATAAGAGGATGTTAAAACGTCATTTATATGCAGGAAATACCAGGTAGAGCTCAGCCATAGCGATGAGAGGAGGAACGGGACGTTTCCTTTTTAGGTGAAGGTAAACGTGAGACATCAAAATTACAACTGGGCCTTTGAGGGTCACCTTGATGCTCACGTGGTCCTCGGTTAAAATAAGTTTGACATCCTTAATTTAAAGGCTGATTTGGTTTTAAAAAATTTATATGTTAGTTTGTTCAAACACAGAATGTTGTGTGAAAAAGTGAAAACCCTTTTTTGTCCCTTTGTCTCAAACTGTATAAATGTCTGAGTTGCACCCAAATTTGACCTCATTCTTTCAGTCTTAACTCAGTTTTTATTAAGTTACATAACTTAAAAATAACCCAGCTCTTAAGGGTGAGAGTTTTTCCATTTATTCCCACAACTCAAACAAGATGATATTAAAATAAACACGATGAGGTTTCTCGTTGGCGCTGCTGCTGAATTTTTCCCTGACCACTTTTGTGTGAAAAACAAGGCATGTGCCATCATTCTTTTTTTTTTTCCTTTTGTTTAATGTTCAAAATGTCAATTCATACAGATTATTTTTTCCACAACAGAGAACAGTAACACAAAATGTCAGCACCAGGTCAACAAATGCAACATATATTTGATTTTTTATTTACATGTGAACATTTCTGAGGTCAACACGCCCCACTTTTCCCAAAAAGAACTGAACCCAAACAACTACTTTTATTTACATTTGTGTTAATATGCTGTATAAATTACACGTCTCTTTAAATATTTGACTGGACAGTCTGGTAGATTTAGGAGTTTCAGGACAGCAGGGTCTGGACCTGTTGGGGGGATCTGGGTACCAGGTTTTCTGGGTCTTTGTAAGTGTTAGCGGGGCTGTTCAGAGCTGCGTAAACCTCTCCGTAGGCTCTGCACACCAGCTCTGTTGACTGACGGAAAATCTGCTCCCTGCAAAAACACATCAAACTCATGATAAGCTGAAAAATCTTTCAGTGTTTTTTTTTTTTTTTAAAGGCTGAATCAGATGTGCATCATATGTTTGACTTGATCAGAGCTGAAATAAGTCACCCTGAATTAAAGTTGATTTTTCCCCCCCTTCAGTACCAACTGTGAGCTTCTCACTACAAAACAAACGAGTGTGTGGTGCTTACTGCCATCTATAGACACACAAGGACTGCAAGGAAATACAAAAAAAAAAAAAGAAGAAGCGAACACAACAAATCATTTAAAATAAAAATCCCCATCGTGAAAGTTTCATCGTTTAAACCCGGGGTGTCAAATTGAGTTACACAGAATTAAATGCTTATTTGAGTCAAAATTTAACAAAATACTTATTTAACTTTGATTATTACATGTAATATGTTCAATTATTTACAAAATGAGATAAATTACCTTTTCCCCAGACATACATTGTTTATATCAAACATAAAAGTGCTGGTCATAAAATTAGAATATCATGAAAAAGTAGATTTATTTCAGTAATTCCATATAAAAAGTGAAACTTGTATATTATATTCATTCATTTCACAGAGACTGATATATTTGATAAGTTTTTTCTTTTAATTTTGACGATTATAAATGACAGCTAATGAAAACCCCCAATTGCATTTCACAGACAACTGGAATATTGTGAAAAGATTTAATATTGAAGACGTCAGGTGCCACAGGCTCATCAGCTTCTGAGATAATGAATTTGGAATTTTCATTGTCAGTTATAATA
>NW_013952496.1:842708-848296 GCF_001266775.1 Austrofundulus limnaeus
CATTAATTACTGTTTACAGTTTTGAAACTGTCCAATTTTTAAGACCTTTTTAATTAAACTGTTAATCCTCCTTTCTGATCTTTTTATTTTTATTTTGGTAAATTTAGAAAAGTAAATCTCTAAACTACAGATCAAATGATGAAACGCGGTTCAGTTCTAGAACCAAATAACGTTTCATCTGGTTGTAAAATGTCTATAGAAATTTTTCTATAATTACGGTAAATCATTCATGTTGCAGTTCTACAATTTATGGTAATTTAACGATTTTAAGGTGCGCAGCTTTTCCCAGATTTACAGCAATTCATTTTAATCAGCCGTACTGTTTTTAGTTTCAGAGTACATCACTGTTTTTATTTCTATTTACACTGTATTGATGCCAAACTACGCTTATTGTTCTCTGTGTTTATTTAGTTCCCCATAGTGTTTATACTTATTTCTTCCTTGCAATATTTTTTTCCTTTATATTACATTTACTTCCTTGTGTGCTCTAATATTTTTTCCTTTATATTTTATCTCTAATGCTTACTTGAACGGCTGCAGCTGTAATTATTACAATTTAACTCAGGGGATCAATAAAGTATTCTGATTCTGATTTATCAGTGAGGCTTTTCTAGTCTGAACAATGAATTATTTTAGAGGGTGCAGCTTTTCCAGACTTTACGGTTATTCCCATGTCTGGTCCACATTTTTTCCTCTGCTTCCTGCAAAGGGCCCATGAGGTACAAACCTAAACAGGCCTTCTGGTGTCACTGAAAGAGAATTTACCTGTACATATTATGAAACTTTGCTCGAGAAAAAAGAAACCTCTATGCTGTATTTTAATTGAAGAAGTGTACAAAGAATTAGGAGGTCATTTATGCAGAAGAAGAACATTACTGAGGATGTACGAGTCGGGCTGAAGAGCCCAGTGAGAGGACTTGAGGACGCAATGGGACAGACTCGGCTGTATATCCTCTCAGCCTCTTGAGAATCCATCTTTTTAATTGGCCCGGAGAGAGCCCGGCACCACGGTGGAGTGTATAACACCTTATTCCACAATAACACAAATGTGGAATGAAGGTGAGGGGGGAAAAGAAAGAACATTGCATTACCTTTATTTGTGAGCTCCTGGAGTGTTTTCAGATGTGTTTTTGTGTGTTTAGGTGAGCGGGGAAACAGACATGAGAGATAGCAGGATAGAGAGAAGATGAATGATTTCAGGCAACCAGTCTGAGTGAGAAATGGACCAGAAGCTAATTAATGGCGTCCTGCCCATCAGCTCCCCCATGTCCATTAATAGAGAACATTAACCTGAGGTACAGAGTGCTTCTCAAGCCTGCTGCGCTTTCTCGTAAGCATAACTCATAGAGAGAGCCCTCCAACGCAGCAGATGAATTGGGCTAAAAGCATGTGCATTTTCTGATCAGCTGAACAAATACAGCCGGTCCTGTGGACCGTTCGCTCAATGTGTTGGTGGATTTAGCAATTTAGCGACCAAACTCCACGTGCGTTTAGTGGAGTGTTTTGTTCAGGACGCCATAATGATTGCATTAAATCAGGAAAACTAATGAATGTTGACTACCTTTAGGGCAAACGCTCTATTTTTAGTGTGTCCGAACGCGCCGGACGATAAGGCAAACATTTCAAATGACCGTCTCATTATTTTCACTCAGGAGAACAGAGGAAGTAAAACACGGCGGACTCACTTGACGGCGGCGCTCAGAAGGAAGTTGAGCTGAGGCATGACAAGCGTGTCCGGCGATGACAAGTACCGGTCAAACTGGACCTAATATTTGACGGACAGATGGAAAGTTTGGGGTTATTGACAAGCGGAGAAATCTGATTTAAACGTTTAGACTGGGAACTCACCATGGCTGCTTTCACAGAGGAGTTGTCCATACCAGGGAGGAGGGACAAAGGTCCCTGAAGGAAGAAAAATACAGTTCATGTCGACAGAAACGGAGCTGAAGCTCAAGCAGAGGAAGAAAAACGAGATCTGATTTACTGATTAACTTTTGGAGTCAATCCAATTCAAGATGGCCGCCACAGCCAACTTAGAGAACACAAAGAACTCAAAGTCAGTTTTACAGATACTGATGACTTTAGTTTAAAGCTCTGGGGCCTCTTTTATAAAGGATTGTGTAGAATTCATACTAAAAATATGCGAACGGCCAAAAGGCGAAAATAGTGTACGCCAAAAAAAATAAAATAAAATAAAAAAAATAAAAAATTCTGATTTATAAAACCAGCACGCACGCACACCTTCCTTTATAGATCCCAGCTGCACCTCAAGATTTGTACACAAGGCCCCGCCTGCAGGTATACAGACATTTAGAGCCATCTCAAATTTATTTTCTCTGTACGACAGGGCTATTCAACTGGTGGTCCATGGGCCACATCCGGCCCGTGAGTGACCAAAGTTCGGCCCGCCAACTGGTTCATTCATCCAAGCCCAAACCCTGGTTTTCTAATTTAATTCCTATAAGTTGTTTTAGTTCAACATAGATATGTTTGATATCTACAGAAACATCAGAATCTTGGCCAGAAGAGAGTAAAAACATTTCTATGAACATCAAAGACAGTTAAAACTACAAGCAGCTAAAGCTAAACAATGAAAGGGAAAATAAAATCAGAGATGTCAAAATATTATTTGTGTTAAACAGGAGGCATAATGTGTTAGTTTTGTTTTTGATATTGTTTTATAATCACTACTTTTATAGGGTTCTGTATGTTGTATTCATGATTAAATACAACAAAATAAACTATTTCAAAGGTAACAGATATTTGAAATACTTGGTTTATTTACATAATAACTTCAATTGCTGGATGTTCGGCTCCTGAGCTGCTGGCCTGTAGTCCAGTGTTGTTTTTGACTGCCATTTTAAATTTAGTCTTAGTCTTTTGAACAAAAATACTTCTTAGTTTTAGTCAGTTTTAGTCATTTCTATATTTAATGGTTTTAGTGGAGTTTTAGTCGACGAGAGCTTGAAAAAATTGTTTAGTTTTAGTCTTAAAAAAAGACAACATTTTAGTCTTTACAAATTAATTTGAGTAATTTGTGTTAATATTTTTGAATTTGTGTTACTCTAAAAATGCTCAAAACAAAAACATTCTCACTTTACGTGCAATGAACATACAAAATACACATGCCCAATATTATAAGCAATAAAGGGGAACACACATGTTCAGCTGAGTCACTGTGGCCCTCGGAGCAGTTTAGCTCAATAGGCCTGCTCTAAGATCTTAAAAAACAATAAATACAATTAAATAACTCGATCATTGCACCAACCGTTTTACAGCTTAGGTTTTTTTAAAATATTTTTATTTGAAAGGTCGTAATGGCTCACCAGCAGAAGCATAAATAATACTGTTAAGAAGGCTTATGATAAAGTTGATCTAAAAATTAAGTTTAATTACGAAGTGAAATTAAATATCTTAGATATTTGTGGCTATAATTCCTCACTTCACCATCTGTGTCGCCAGCTTCCCGTCTCCAAAACAAACGTACGCGTGAGCCAGAGCTGGAGTGAGGGACCGCACATTTTCACGCCAAGTTTGAGTTTTATAACTCTTTGCGAGAAAAGTGGCGTACGCAAGTTTCTGGTCCCGTTTTGTGAGTACGCAAGCTTTAAGGCCCTGTCACACTAGACCAATTATGCCAACTTACGCAACATTTTTTATGCCTAAATTACTAATAAAAGTTATATATTTGGTTAATTTTCTTCGAATTACATTATTTACATGCCAAAAAGAAGCTTCCTGTTGATTTTTTTCAATCCCGTCTTCAATGTAGAGGTCTTTAAAACGTTGATAAGTTGGCATAAGTTGTCTAGTGTGACGGGGCCTTTAACAGTAAAGAGCAATATGCGCTCCTTTGAAGAAACGCTAGGCTTTTAATTAAAAAATAAGTGAAACGTTTTTCCAAAATGTGAACTTGACAAAAGCAAATAAATGTTAGACGCTACGTAAACAACCTGAGGTACTTTTCAGGTACTTAACCATCACTCCTCATCCAAAATGGTCAAGCTTAAATGCCTAAATTGCCAGCATTAAAACTGGCAAATAGAAGAAAGTACAAGGTTCAAAGCAGTGAAAGAGGGTTTTTTAGGGTTATAGGCACTATAACAAACACACAGAGCCATAAAGTCATCTGCTGGCTACAAGATCCAATAAAAACTATATTCTCTGTTTTGTTTAAAGCTCATTCATCTTATGTAGCCTGGATTCATCTAACATAAACAGTGCAAAAGAGAACTGAAAAGTTGGGATTTGTCTTTGCAAACATCTGGGATTTAGACAAATGTAGAGGCTAGACAGCCATATACGCAATCTTTAAAAAGAAACAAAAAATAAATAAATAAATAAAAAACCCAACCCGTACCACCCACGGAGAGCCGTCTGCAGAAGAATGACAGTTTGTCACCGAGCAGCAGCAGGAACAGGGTGTGGCCTGTCCTCACACGACCCAAAGTCAAGATTTGCCGGCTAAACCACAACTATGAGTTTGTGTCAGCCTGGAGGCAAAGTGTGTTAAAAAAATAAAAAATAAAAGAAAGAGGAAGGAAAGCTCTGGGACATCAGCTCTCTTATCTGCACAAGACACTTCTGGAGAAGCCAATATATTTTAATAGAACATGACACAATCTGGCTTTCCCTCTCCTTTCCTCATCTGTAAATCTGATAAAAATGCTATTATGTTCCAACAAAGACGCAGGTGATGTGGTAACCATGGGGATAGTAAAGCCTATAAACACTTCCAAAGCCCTATGAGATACTGTAAACAATACTTCAGGGTTTGTATAATATATAAAAAGGTCCATTAGAGGGTCTGAAATGGAAAAAAAAAGGATGGAAAATGTGTGAAACCTGCTCTGCGCCGTGCTGCTGCACACAGCTGTAGATGTAACTCAGCCCGGCTCTGGTCAGCACGTAGGACGCCTGCTCGTTGATCAGCGTATCAAGGTGAGCCTCGATCTGAAAAACGCAGCAGAGCGAGGAGCAGCTCAGAACCCATCCTGTGCATTGTCAACCAACGGTACTTCTGCTTAATGGAGAATTCACAGCTCTGCCCATGATAAAAACTTCCAGAGGAGCTCTCGTGGTGCTCAATTAACAAAAGACGTGCCAAAAATAAAGGGATGGAGCACGAACAATGCATGACGCACGCCCTTTCATGAGACAGAGAATTAAATCTTTTTAGTAAAAGATGGATTTTAATGAAAGAGACGAGGATGATTAAGGTTTTTTTTTATAAACAATAGACCCACAGACAACATGACTGTAAGCTGGAGGAAAGGGTTTTTATGGTTCATCTAGTCCTGTCTTACTATGAGATGATAACTTCATTATTATATTAATGAAAACCAGAGGTCTATAAAGTACTTGAAAAAAATAACTAAATAAATGTAAAAATAACTTAACAGAAAATGACTTTGGTAAAAACAAACGTCACTGATGAGGAAACTACTTAAGTAAAAGTCATAAAACTGCTCACAAAAATTAAAAAATTAGAAGTAAAAGTACTTTTCCACGCTCTCTAACAAATAAACGGTTAAATTTACAGAACCAAACTGGCTCCACAAAACCAAGTTGATTAAATTGGTCAATTT
>NW_013952496.1:849001-850420 GCF_001266775.1 Austrofundulus limnaeus
AACGCTCTCTGGTTTCATTTAAAAGAGTCGATCATCAGATATTGTCCAAGATTTACCTTCAGGGTGGATATAGCTCGCTAGCAGCCTCGCACTGATGACCTATCCACGTCATCATTTACCCAGAATGCTTTATATGTAAATAAAATGGCCCCGTCCGTGTAATATTTTTAAAAAAATTTAGTTTAAAAATAATAAAAACTGAACAGCCTACAGTATTTTTACAGTCTTTATTTTACAGTTAAAATAAATGTTTATTAAATAAAGTTTAATGTTACAACTAATCATGGATCCCTTTAAGTACTGTAACAAAGTAAAAGTACTTAGTTACTATAAGCCTCTGATGAAGACAGACACATAAAAAAGACAAAGTGTATAAAAGCAAACCCAATTTTGAAAAAGTTGGAATTTTTACGTTGCATAAAATGTTGCAATAAATTCTGATTTTATTTCCATTTTACACCAGGTGCCGACTTTATCAGAGCTGAGGTTGTACCTGGAACTCCAACATCTCAAGCCTCTTGTCGGTGAACTCGAACAGAGCCAGGGTGGTCTTCATGACGTACAGTGAGTTGACCATGTAGGTAGCCATGTCAGCGGTGCCGAGGTTACTGGCTGACACAGTGCACAACTGGAGGAGGGGATCCAGGATGCAAGAAAGAACCTATGAGACATAAGATGATGCAGCAAAATCAAGCTGGAACACGTTAACAATTTAAAGGGGGAGGCGGGATTATGCAAAAGCAACTTTGAGATTTATATGATGTTATAATGTCATCCTCTCATCAAAAACACACCCAGACTGTTAATTTGACTCATTCATGCGTGTTTGAGAAATCCTTGGATCTCCTGTGGTCATGTGGAGCTGCCTACACGCTTACCCCTAATTTACACTAGATGCAGATCCGCTTCGCTGTGAAGCACAGAGGAGGTCTGAGGGCAGGAAATGTGAGATCACGCGATAAATCCAGTGATCAATGTGGAAGTCAGAACAAAATAATTAATTCTGTGGAAGATCGACTCCAAACAGCTGTAGCTGCATCGCTGTCGTCTTTTTGAAACTTCTGATTTCAAAATAAAATCCACGTGTATCGCGTGTTATTTTGCTGCACGCTACATGTTGCCATCTGCTTCCCAAACAGAACGATACATTCTGACAGCATTTGTGTAAAAATATATCCATATATTTATGAATTTAGCTGGGATTTTGACAAAATTAGTCGGCCATTTTCCAAAACCAATATAATATATTGTTGCTCCTTTTTTTTTTCTTTTTTACAACAAACTACAATGGTCCTACGAAATATGTTGAAGTGGGAATGTCGGAAATGGTAGGAGGTTCTTACAGTGGAAGAGGCCGATCGATATACAGCGTTTTCAGAACAACTGAAAGTAACAAAGTTACTTGATAGTACTATATTT
>NW_013952496.1:851579-853164 GCF_001266775.1 Austrofundulus limnaeus
GTTGGACAGGTGTACCTAATAAAGTGGCCGGTGAGTGTACATACCCCCCAAAAGCATGAAAAATGAAAACTTTCACAATACAGCAAAAGCATGGTTCATGGTTTAATTTTTATTCTTTGTTTGAATTTGAAATCCTCAGTCTTAGGTCAGTTTCTTGTATGACTCTATATAACTGAAAACAAGAGTTTCAATATGAAAAAAACGCTGCATAGGTCACTTAAAATGCTACACTGTGACATTTTAACAGGGTCAGATCAGTTTTCCAACCCAAACCATGTCCAGAGTCCTATTTTTACCTGAGCAAAGTCAGCCTGGCGAGCGTCGAGCGGAATCACAGAGGAGTCATGGGAAGCCAGCACCTCCCTGAGGAGGGCCAGGGTCTGATTGAGGGAGGCTGTAGGTCCAAGGTCCGGGGGCGGCAGCTCCACCTGCTCAGATAGAGAACCAGGAGTTGACGTATAGGATAGGATACGAACAAGAAAAAAAAAAAAACTCTGTAGGCTCCAGTTTCACAAATAAACTAACCTCTTATAACAGAATTAAAGCACAAAACAAGCCAAATGAGGGGCACTTTAAACAAGTATACATCTGAGCATCAATTTGTAAAGCTTTTGTAATGAAGAGGGCTTCAATTTCTTTGAACTCTGCACACAATGCAGAACTGAGCAAGGCCACCTTTGTGCACCTAATAGAGCAAATTATGAAAAGGCTGTGTTCCTGGCATTAGCTGGAATTGACACCAAAACCCTGAGGGCATCCAATTTGATTAACTCCAAGCTGCAGAGATAATTCTTGTAACTGCTATCGATCAGCACACAAGCGCCACGTAATGTGGAAGAGCTCGTGCCCGTGCTAAGGTATATTTGGATGCCAATTTAACTAAACAGCAGAAAAAAAAAACACAAAAGTAAAGAGTTTTCTTGGCAGCTAGCACCATTTAGCTGCTGTGGCCAGGAGGCTGAAACTGTTTACAAGCACAAGTGTTTCAGAAATAGCCTTGTTGACTTTGAAGGTTTTAGACAAAGAGCCACAGGGAGCAACACTAAACTTCACCGCACAACCATTTATTCTTTGTATAAAAAAAACACACACAAAAAAACTATCTCTTCTTGAACAAACAACGATGCTTCTTTTATCTCGTTTTTGTGGTTAAATTAGTTTTTCTAAATGTAAACATAAATCATATAAACCTTGTCCATGAGTCTGCTTGCGTGGAGACTCAGGCTGTTGAAGAACATCTTTTTACTGAGGAGGTGCATTTCCTCAATAGTGATGAGCAAAGAAGCAACACTGGTTCCAATGATGGAGCTGAGTGAAAATCAAATTAGAACACGATTAGACATCATTTACATGGTGCCTTACCCCCTTTTTTTACATGTTAGAATTTGCTTGTTTAATTGAGTGTAGCTATGGAGGACCGAAACTGACATAATTAGAAATAAACGCAAAAATATATAAATGGACCAATAAATACACTTAAAATGCACCATTTGAATTAAAAAAGGAGAACTTTACCTCCTGTTTTATAATTAAATTGACCTTCATATTTATTTTTCCACTTCAGTTCCAATAAATTATATATTTT
>NW_013952496.1:853620-860454 GCF_001266775.1 Austrofundulus limnaeus
ATATAACTACACACAAACCCCAAAAATAAACTAAAATAAAATAAAATAAAATAAATCATCACACACATTAAAATCTTTAGGTTACATCTTTGGATGATTTGTCTTGTTCAGTTATGATGGCAAACCAAAAAAGATGTGATAATTTATAAAATATTTAAACAGCAGAAAGTTTCTAAAAAAATTTATCTTTATGTTTAGTTCTTCTTAACTTGAAATTAATTGTGAACATTTGTTTAACCTCAAAAGTACAGTTTTTAAATTAAATGTTGCTGAAACAAGTTTTTTCAGTGGATCTGTACTCGACAACAAACAGCCTAGGTAGAGTGGTCGAACACAGATTAACTGATCCTTCAACACAGAGCATCTTCAAACAAGTTGATAAAATAAATGTAAAAACCTGTATTGTTCCACACATTGTGTGTACTGAACAGTTCGATACAGATACATGTATTGTTGCAGCCCTAGTTTTCACGTCATGTCAGAGAGAAAAGTTTCTGCTGCGTCTGTGTCCAAAGCCACACTTAAAGTACCTGATTGTGTGGTGGTAGAACTTCAGCAGATTCGACAGCTTGTAAAGCAGAACGGCGCCCGGCTCTGCCACGATGACTTGTTCTATCCGCACCTGAGGAGCAGATCGATGGCGGACAACAAGTGAGTCAATGAGGCGAACTTGAAAGAACACGGCGCGCAATCACCGGTAAACGGGTCAGGCTTTAATGGGATTTAAAAATGAATTGGCTGCCCACTTTCAGGGGTCTGCAGACTCCCTCTGTGATGTGTCCCACCACGTCTTGCATGTTCTCTTCCACGCCTGAAATAAAAGAAAGGGTACACACTAATCTGGTCAGGATCATATGAGGACAGCCACATCAATTACTAACTAATAAATATACAAACTGAACGGACCATGGTGGTAAAAACAGATTTAAAATCATTTGTTAGTTGATAATAGTGCCATATTTAGAACTTAGGGTAAAATAAGGAAACAATCCCTGCTTATAAAGGCAGATTCTTTTTTCTTTACTCTGAACCCGATGATGAACACCATGTATTGTACCTTGCAGAATGACTTGTTTCAGCAGAGCTTCAAGATGCTCTTTCTCTGAGGCTGTTGCTTGATGCAGCCAGGCCAACATGTCCCCAACATACCTGAAAGAAAGAGAAAGTAATAAAATGAAATCAACTATCAAAATCTTAAGACCAGCCAAAAAAGTGCAAGAATTTRCATTTTGCACTATTGSATCTTAAGAAAGTTCTAAGTAGAGCTTCACAATGTTAAAAGAAGAAATCAGTGCAAGAGACAAGAACTTTAGAGCAGGGAATTTTCTGAAAACTGCATTTACACTCAAACATGATTTTTTCAGCTGATCAAAAGTTTAAGACCATAGCTCAAAAAAACCTGAAAACCCCCCAAAACAGAAATCAAAGTGTCAACAAAAGGACTCATTGATGAGTAGCTCCACCATTCTTGTTGATGACTTCAAACAATGGTTTAGGCATGCTTGATGCCAGTGTTTGCAGGAGGCTAGTGGGAACGTTGCTCCAAGTGTTGAAGATGGCTTCACGAAGGCCATCCACTGTCTGGAACTGATGTCCATTTTTGTAAACTTCCCTTGCCATCCATCCCCAAATGTTCTCAGTTGGGTTTAGATCTGGGGAACATGCAGGATGGTCCAAAAGAGTGATGTTATTCTCTTGGAAGAACTCCTTTGTCAGGCGGGCATTGTGAACTGCAGCATTGTCCTGTTGAAAAACCCAATCATTACCACACAGACGAGGACCCTCAGTCATGAGGGATGCCCGCTGCAACATCTCCACATAGCCAGCTGCTGTTAGACACCCCTGCACAACCTGAAGCTCCATTGTTCCGTTGAAGGAAAACGCACCCCAAATCATGATGGCGCCCCCACCACTGTGCCGTGTAGAAAACATCTCAGGTGGGATCTCCTTGTCATGTCAGTAACGTTGGAAGCCATCAGGACCATCAAGGTTAAATTTTTTCTCATCAGAGAAGACAACTTTCTTCCACCTTTCAATGTCCCATGTTTGGTGCACCCTTGCAAAGTCCAAACGGGCAATTTTGTGGCGTTGAAGAAGACGTGGCCTTTGAAGACGTTTTTTTGTTTCTGAAGCCCTTCTCTCACAGATGCTGTCTGATGGTTACTGGGCTGCAGTCAGCACCATTAATGGCCTTAATTTGGGGAGAGGATCGTCCCGTGTCTTGACAGACAGCCAATCGGATCCTGTGGCTCAGAGATGGTGAAACTTTTTTGGGTCTACCACTTAACTTTTTTGTTCAAAAACCCTCAGGATCATTTAAAAAATGCAAAATGACTGTCTTACTGCGTCCAACTTCAGCAGCGATGGCACGTTGTGAGAGGCCTTGCTTATGCAGCTCAACAATCTTACCACGTTCAAAGTCAGTGAGATTTTTTACTTTTGCCATAAGGAGGTCTTGACAGTGTAAAGACTTGACAGAAAATGACATGGAATCCAGATTTTTGCACAGCTTTTGGCTTTTAAAGACTACGGTCTTAAACTTTTGATCAGCTGAAAAAAATCCTGTTTGAGTGTAAATGCAGTTTTCAGAAAATTCCCTGCTCAAAAGTTCTTGTCTCTTGCACTGATTTCTTCTTTTAACGTTGTGAAGCTCTACTTAGAACCTTCTTAAAATCCAATAGTGCAAAATGCAAATTCTTGCATTTTTACAAGCAAATAAATGTGTCTTTAATCGATACAAAAACCCACTTAAGCCTGGTACCAAGCAGAGCGATCATCCTACTACACCACAGTTATGGTATAATTAAGAAACAGCTCATCAAGTTTTACTTCTCTCAGATAAAAAGTTTTCATTTGTTACATAATGATGAAAAAAAAAAAACATCTAGAAGTCTGGCAGTTATCTGTTCTTGGGCTCCCCCTGCAGCTGTGGTATGCAACACCAGGAAAACAAATCTCATGTCTGAGCTCAGTTTAAAAAAAATAACATCCATCCAGTTGGCATGGCTCCACTGGATGTCACAGAAATGGATGAACTGATGCATTTGAATAAAATGTTTCACTGTCTGTCGTGGAAAAAAAATCAAACTTTATTTCATTTTCTAAGAATTACTTTTCTTAAAAGACATTTAAATGTTTTTCCAGACAATACACACAAACAGGCTCTTCTGGAAAAAGCTTAGCTTGAATTGAAAAGGAAAGCTGTGGTTTATCAAGTCACAAAATTGGTTGGAAATGCATAGTTTTTAAGGTGCAGTCATTTTCCATTGAGCTGCTTTATGTTTGGTGAGTATCTCTGTGACTGTGAGGACAAAGGCAGGTGAGAAAGAACTTGATGTTCTCAGAACTATAAAGTAGAAGTGATTTTATGTTCTACACAGAGCTGGTATTCTAAGAAAACAAGAAAACACCTGTTTTGGCTTCTGGGCACAGAAAGAAGAGGATAAGGACTGGAAACATAAGCAGACTCAGGCACGTTGTAACCTTAAACGCTCAGACTGACTCAGTAATCACATCAACTATAGTAAACACATTCGACACACAAATTAAAACCACAGTTGTATTTGTCGATAAGTGTATTTAATTCCAGGACTATCTGAGTCAAACCCAATGATTTTATTTCAAGGTCTCAGTGTGTTTTGACTTTATGTTGTACAGTTAGACAAGATTTTATCACCATGTCAGTCTGACATTACATGACGACGTTAAGTTTGTAGATAAAACTTAAATTCTGATAAATAATAATGATAATGAATAATGAAAAGATGCAACTGTATATGATTATCCTTCTTACAGGTGGTTCCAGTTGTTTGTTAATTTAAAACAAGTCTTTTTGAATGAACTTTGTTCCTTCTAATGGTGAAAAAACAACAACATTTATGTGAACGTTTCACAAGCACTCACACTGTTGAGATTTTCTTGTTTTCGTACATTTTTTGGCGCGTATTTCGTTCCGCAATTCTATTTTGACAATTTATACTATATCAAAACGTTCAGCTCCTTCAGGACATTCTGGCTATGACTTTTGATAATTCAGCTATTTATACTTTTTCAGCTATTTTGTATTTTTTCCCCATTAAAAATTAATGGAGATGTTTTCAACATCCTTAAAATGTTTCTAAATCTTTGCAGCACCTTAAAACTTTTGTTAAGGTTCTGCTCTTTTTAACCTCCTTGTGTTAATTTTAGCTTCTTTTTTGATAGTTTTAGCTTTTTTCTGCTATTTCAGCCATAATTCTGT
This sequence comes from Austrofundulus limnaeus, assembly GCF_001266775.1. NCBI lineage: Eukaryota > Metazoa > Chordata > Actinopteri > Cyprinodontiformes > Rivulidae > Austrofundulus > Austrofundulus limnaeus. The sequence goes on from NW_013952496.1 coordinate 857,861, forward strand.
TTCCTTCTGCTTTTCTGTGCTTCTTTCTGCTAATTTGACCCATTTGTTTGCTGCAATTTTTGCGAATGTTTAGCGCTTACTAGCTAAAGTTAGCTTTTTGAAGCTAATTTCACATTTTGGTGACTTGTTTCAGCTGTGCTTTGTTACGCTAAATTAAGAAATTACAGCTGTATTTTAGCTGTTTTAATACACATGTTGGCTGTTTTACTACACATGTTGGCTGTTTTAGCTATTTTACAAGAAACTGTCACATTTTTGTACTTTTTATTGCCCTTTTTCTGCCAAATTTACATTTTTTACACCACTTTTACCATCTGGGTGTTAATTCAGCTCGTGTTTGCTAGCTTTAGCATTATTTAGTGCTAATTTGAGCTTTTTTCTTCTTTGTCAGCTGTTATTCAGCTATAATTATTTTCCTATCTGCTATTCTTCTGTTAATTTCTGACTTTTTTGTGCTTCTTTCGGCCTTTCAAACTGAACCAGCATTAACCGTTTTGCCATTAAATATCTTCAGCTTGATTTCAGCAGCTTTTCAGCGAGAAGCATTTTCACAGTAAATGTAATTTCTCTAGTTATATATGTTAAACATTGGGATGTTATTTAAAACACAAGCCAAATCAACATGCAAAATACATCAGTTCAGTTTGTGCAATCATTTGTTTTTAGTCTCTAAAGTTTATTTTTAATACGAATTAACATATTGGTCAGGCTTCGACATCAAACTGGTTTAGTTATATATAGAAATTTAACAGTTTGATCTATAATTACGCTGTTCTGTGAAAAAACTCTCTGTCTGAAGGCTTACTTCCCAGAATCCACCCTTTGTGGGCTTTTTTAAAAACGTGTCTTCCAGGGGGAATGTTTAAACAAGACTTGAAATGTACCTCAAAGGGTCATGTGAATGCATCTCTATGGGCCGTGGAGTACCTCCTGGCCCGCCGCGGGTCAGGGCGTCGATGAAGCCTCGGACCACAGCACATCTGCGTGCGGTCCCAAACTCATCCAGAGTGTACCTGAGCAAACAAAGGAGAAAGCAGCTCATGTGAAAACGAAGCAGCAGAGTTGTTGTGAAGACTCTGTGGTTTGCTTCCTTTTTTTTTTTAAAATCAACAATGGAGCCAGCGTTTCCGTAAAGAGCGAGTCTGGAGCAGTTTCGATGACTTGGCAGGAACAGCTTCTGGGACAGACTAAACAAAAGATAGTGGGCTGAGGAGCGCCGGCGTCCAGCCTCAACAAACCCAGCCAGAGTGCGACCTTGGCCAGCGTGTGCACTGAGGCAGGTGCACGTCTGACAAACACTGCACAGACAGAACAAGTGTCGGCCCTGAACACATGAAAACACACGGGAGTGGGAAGCTTTGTTTTCCTGCTTTTAAAGGATAAAATTAGACTCAAGGTGAGCTTCAGGAAGTCCTTCAGAATTATTGCTTCTAAAATAAGAACACGTTATTTCCTGCTGGCCGTTTACGATTCTGATTTTTAAATTATGTTTATGTGTTTGATTTCCTGTTTTAGTAACATTTTCAAAATTAGTTTTTAGTTCTGAATACAGGCAAACTGAAATATGTAGAACTAAAGCTGATTTGCATTTATAATCCAAATGTTAGAATTAGAAAATACAGTAAATGAAATGGGAAAATATATTTTTGTTGCTGCAGATTGCTCCTAACCTTTTAAAGGGATAAATTTATGCAAAAAATACTTTTATTTTCATCCAATTTGTTCTGTCAGCAATGATAATAGATGTGTTCTTAAAAGAATTTTTGACATTTTTTTCCAAAATACACTTAGCTATTTTTGTATAAAAGATGAAACTGAAAAAGCATCTTTAAGTCTTAACAACACGAGGTGGAATTTCTGCAAGACGCATGATAAAAATAAATGTTTCACTAAAACTACTTGTTTAAATCACATTTTCATTTAATTTCCTTAAAGTGTATCAATGCTGATTAATTCATGTGTAATAAACAAAAAAATTGAACATAGCATCTGTCAGAAACCTGTAGTGTTGGTTTGTGATGATGCCATCAGGTCCATTTTCCATTGCTTTAGGTTGTTATTTTATTAACAAAAACCTTCTCTCTGTGAAAGAAAAACAGTCTCTAGGTTTTAATATTCACCTCATTCTTTCTTGTCAGAAGAAAAGAGACAGTTACATGAAGTCTAAAAATTGACATTTGAAGTCTATGTGATGCGTGTTTAGTCATCATTGTGACAATATTTGTCATCACAGATGAGATGCACCCGAATGGAGCAGCGGGCAGCTATGCAGAGTTGTTTAAAGTACCACAAAGTGATACTTGAGTAAAAGTACAAGTATCTTACCAAAAAATTTCTTTGGTAAAAGTTAAAGTCTACTTTAGGAATATTACTTGAGTAAAAGTCTTAAAGTATCTGATATTTTTTGTACTTAAGTATTAAAATTAAAAGTATTGATTTAAAATGAGCAGTTAGATTTTCTGTAAGGACATTTATTAGGAGGTGACCTCCCCAAAAATATGCAGAAATGACTTTATTGTATTAAAATAATTAATCTATGTTAAATTTATGATGCACTAGTCCAGCTGTTTCAGTTTATATACATATATCAAGGC
>NW_013952496.1:860577-862332 GCF_001266775.1 Austrofundulus limnaeus
AAATGTTGTCTCTGTCCAAATATGTAGGGACCTAACTGTATCTAGGAGGCACAGTTTATATGGATAGTATTTATTTTTTACAAATACAAGCTGGAATGAAAACAAGCAAAAATGAAGTAAAAGTAACAACTTTCTACTTCTTGCCTTTATTAAAAATGTAAGGAGTAGAAAATACAGATAATTGTGTAAAAGTGTAAGAAACAGAAGTAAAAAAGTACGCTGAAAAATAATTACTCACCTAAAGTAAAGATACCCAAAAATTCTACTTAAGTACAGTAACAAAGTATTTGTACTTAGTTACTTTACAACTCTGCAGCTATGTCACCTGCATCCTAACTGCCCCGGGAGCAGTTAGGGTGTAGGTGTCCTGCTCGAGGACACCATGGCGAGGAATGAAACCTGCAACTTTCCACACCCAGGTTGGCTGCCCTAGCACTGCCCCCCAGCCACACATCCCTACTACTTCTGTCAGAGACGCAAGTGAGAAAATAAATATGCGTAGCACAAAAAGCAAGGTTTAGTAGGTCATTTCTGTGTAACAAAGCTTCTCTGCAATAAATCTTATGACTGGCAGCACCTGGAGGTTCCAGAAGCTCAGAACAAGTGTCGATGACAACAGCAAAATAAACTGACAGAGGCAGCGTGCAACCCACAGACTCATCTCTACTGCTCATCACACAAATGCCTGTTCCTTACAAAAGTGAAATTAACAGGCTTTGCAATGTTATAACATTTATTGCCAAGAAGCATTATTACAACAAAGAAATATTCTACCAAACACAAATTTACGTACCTTTTAATGCTAAATTTACGTCTGTGGTTGTGAGTTTCTGCTTACTTGTAAAGAACAGGGCGATCTTGTAAGGCCTCCATGGCCTGAGTTAACACAGGACTGATATCACATGTCTCCTGAGTCAGACCTCGGCATTCGTCTACGAAGAGAGCAAAAGGAAAAAAGGAGAAAAGTCTTTACTGGAGAAAAATTGTCTGTTTAGTTGCTTTCTAGTAATCGCTTATGTTATGTAAGGCTCATTGTTGCTAAATAGTTTTGACCGGAACCACCAAATCACACGGGCAAATCAAAGCACCATCAACATTTTTCAGAGATTTTTTCCTTTTATCTTTTTCCAGGAAGACGGACAGTTTGCTTATTCTGAATTTAACGCAACTGACAGACGGTGATGAAAGCTGGTAAACACGCTCCACTCCCGACGACCTCACAACATGCGGAAAAAAAAAACGAGTTTATTTGTTCGCTTCAAAAATGTAGCACGCTCTCTGGAATTTCAAATTGCAAATACAGATCCTTTAGCAAAACAAACATGCATCTTTGATGTGCAGAGAGGCGGCTGCTACAGAGGGGAAGGTGGGATCCGAAGAATCGGACGTGTGGATTGGAGGAGTCGGAGAAGTCAAGCTAAAAAAGTTTTCAGAAGATAAAAAGGAAAAAAAAACATCTCCTAGACCTCAGCTGCTAAATTAAGTACGAGCTCTTTATTTTGTTATTGCTCAATTTTAAATAGAAGGTTTTGGAAGTCTAAACAGTTTACTTCTGTTTTGATTTCCAAACAGGGTTAAATGTGGAAATTTTGGTTTGTTGGTATTCTTTCAGCAAAGAGAAAATTTGACTCATTTGAACAGAATTCCTGTAAATGCAAAATATACAGCGAGTAAAATAAGTATTGAACACGCCAACATTTTTCTCAGTAAATATATTACTAGAGGTGCTAATGACATGAAATTTTCACCAGATGT
>NW_013952496.1:863557-866912 GCF_001266775.1 Austrofundulus limnaeus
GACATCTGGTGAAAATTTCATGTCATTAGCACCTCTAGTAATATATTTACTGAGAAAAATGGTGAGGTGTTCAATACTTATTTTACCCGCTGTATTATAAACATACGTTTCAACTCTTTTCATCAAGTTAATAATGTGGTTTTGCCTTTGATTAAATCTGAATGTTTTTGTGGTTGTAAGTGTGTAGTACTCACTCTGAGCCCAGCGGTAGAGCTGCTCGTACGCAGTCTCCTGTAACACCGCCATCTGCTCCATGATCTCTAACCTAAAACAGACACACACGCCGGGACCACACATCAAATCCTCATGACCTGAAGCATAGTGTCGGACCCCGACAGCGACGGGAATGCTAAACATAGACGATTACCTTTTTGTCTTTCAGTCTCTTCTACGTTTAATGCTCATTATAAATATAAACATCGTTATATTCATTAGTATCGGAGGCGACGTGACGCTCACCCTGCAGTTTGCTGGTTGGTTCTCAGGAGGATTTTCACATCTTCATGTATGTGTTTCACCCGAGACAGAACTTTGAAGAAATCCTGGAAAATAGAATTCCACACATAAATAACAATACTAGCATTATGAGCATAATCAGACTTCAAATGACATTTTGTTTTGGGGGTTCAGCCAGAGCATCTGTTACATATAAGAAATGCCTTGAAACTGACAGCAGAGGACGCTGTTAGTTTATAGAACTTGACTTGATGCATAAGATAAGATAAGATAAGATAAGATAAGATAAGATAAGATGATAAGATAAGATAGACCTTTATTATTTATAGGTAAAACGTAAAATAAATCTGTTTTTGATAATGCAATGATGATTATACTAAACATGTTTGTTGAACTCCAGGTTTGTATTATTATGATTCAAAAAAGCAGTCGGTTAACTCTTTTAAACCAAATTAAAACTTGCGTTAGTCATCGGTCTCCAAGATGGGATGAAGATTTGGTCAAATATAAATAAATTGTGTAGATTTTGTTGGTGAGGAAGCCAGACTGTGCTACAGCTAGTCAACAAGTCATTATAAAAGACTTGAAAAAAGTGATTTTATTAACAAAAGAAGAGAAAAAAAAACAAAAGAAAGAAAGTAATGCCAATCTGCTTAATGAGTCCAATAATAGAAGTTTAAATAATCAACTTTGAGGTTTTTCCGGAATATGGTTTGTGATTTTCAAATTAAAAAATTAAGCAGTATTGTATAAAAGTACCACAAAGTAATACTTGTGTAAAAGTACAAGCATCTTACCAAGAAATTACTTTGGTAAAAGTTAAAGTCTACTTAAGGAATATTACTTGAGTAAAAGTCTTAAAGTATCTGATATTTTTTGTACTTAAGTATCAAAAGTAAAAGTATTGATTTAAAATGAGCAGTTAGATTTTCTGTAAGGACATTTATTAGGAGGTGACCTCCCCAAAAACTGCAGAAATGACTGTTATTATATTATAGGTACTGTATTAAAATAATTAATTGATGTTAAATTTAGGATGCACTAGTCTAGCTGTTTCAGTTTATATACATATATCAAGGCACAAAACTTTTCCCCAAAATAAAAATCTGTCTGAGGGCTGCAGCCAAATGCAATAATATAATTCATGAAATACAAATACTTCTTAAGTACAGTCCTTTTATTTTAATGATTATGTCCTGCTGGAGTGTGACAGGATTTGTTTGTGTACAAACTAATACGGTATCAGAGTTTTATATATTTATACTTCTCATTCAACCACAGTTAAATTAACTCTATCTAGGAGGCACAATTTATATGGATAATTCATTTTTTTCACAATAACAAGCTGGAATGAAAACAAGCAAAAATTAAATAAAAGTAACGACTTTCTACTTCTTGCCTTTTTTTTAAAAAAATGTAAGGAGTAGAAAGTACAGATAACTGTGTGAAAATGTAAGAAGTGGAAGTAAAAAATAGGCTGAAAAATAATTACTCAATTAAAGAACAGATACCCAAAATTTCTACTTAAGTACAGTAACAAAGTATTTGTACTTAGTTACTTCACAACTCTGAAATTTAAGTTTTACCTCACATTACTTATTCCTCGAATATACAATAAAGAAATAATTATCATGATCTTATTCTGGTTATAAAATGTTCGTATGAAAACATCACTTCACCAGATTGAAACATTTTCTTTAATGGAACTGTGGATAACTGACGTCAGCAAGATAATACTTGTTATTTGATATTATACCCTCCTGTTCTGAGGCTGCCAGAGGGTTGTTATAATTGAATTTAGGCGTCCACATTATGACAGTGATTACCTCAGTAATGGGTGCATCTCGAGTACCTCGTAGTGTGGCCATTTCCTCATTAGTTAGCTGGAACTTGGCGAGGAAAGCTTGAGCGACCTGGGCTTTCACTTCGAGCCGCTGACTGGAGGGACACAGAGAGATGCTGTCGTTGTTGCATTTTACTATATTCTAATATAGTCACAAGAAAGTTTTCTTTCTTTAAATTTAAGTGAGTTTAAGTTTGACTTAAGGCCCTGTCACGCTATGTTTTGGACAACTTAAGCCAAGTTATGAAAGTTTTAAAAACATCTTCGGTGAAGATGGAATTAAAAACAATCAACTGGAATCCTCCTTTAGGTGTGTTTATACAATAATGTGTACAAATTAAACAAATATATAGATTTTATTAGTAATTTAGACAATTATTTTCTCATAGGTTGGCATAAGTTGTCTGAAATGTTAGTGTGACTGGGAAAAACAAAACAAAATGAAAGATTTATTAACAGTGAAATATAACAAATTCTAAATTGCTCACTAACAGTTCTGTAAAGCACTTATTGTGTAGAAGTATGAGGAAATACCTAAAAATAAACACTAAATCTATATAAATGATGCAGAAGAAAGAAATAAGAATTAAACTGATCAAATTACAAAGTTGTAATCTTAGGTCTACCCTGGGGGAGGTGCTCTCTGCCTATTGATTCATTTATTAAATAATTTACTTTTGTAAAACAATTTGGGATATTTTGGAGTTAAAATACTTTGTAATGCTCTCACTGTGTTTTACTTAACTTTCCTGTTTTCTTTGTATTTACTGCAATGTGTTGTTCAACATCAGTTCAACAATTAAGAAAAGGTTTACTTTTCCCCCAAATCTTTCAAACAGTAACACATATTTTACACTTTTAGTGTGTATTATATGACATACCTAAATTTCTCAGTTTTCCAAGAATATGTATTTTCCTGACGAACTACAATTTGGGTAAGATAAATTACAACACATGATTCAACAAATATATCCATAATGTGATGACCAGACTAAAACCATGCATGTAGTTTTCAGTACTTTTGCTAAACACACACACACACACACACACACACAC
>NW_013952496.1:869102-872654 GCF_001266775.1 Austrofundulus limnaeus
GAATTTTGCCTGAAACTCTCAGACTGAAGAAGTCTCTTGGAGGAGAGACGAAACGTTTCATTAAAGAAGAACCCGTCCAGAAGACCTATAAAAATTTTTTTCCTTTGATTTTTTTTACCTGGATTACTGAGATGCATCAGGATATGTTCAGTAAAGATCAGTACAAATCTGTTACAGGGATAAACATGTGAAATAAGATGTTTTGTTCACTAGAGTATGTGTAAAATTCAAGTCTAAAACAAATGTAACAGGCTTTGATTATTATTGTTTGTGAAACGATCCTTTTTGCCATTTGTAATGTCTGTATCCAAAGGTAGAATTGGTAATTCTTTCAGTGTAGATATTAAAGAAATGTCTTCAGAATAAAAAAGTGAAAATACAATATGCTTAAAGGTCTAAGTACACTTTCTTTTAGATTTATATTTTATATTTTGTCATTAAATCTGAGTTCAGTCAGTGTTTTATTTATCATGTTTGTTATTGTTAAAAAATAACAAAAACTTAAATATAAGCTTTTGTTTAAAAGGAGACATATGCTTTTAAATTCAGATCTTATTTAGACGTTTTCTCACAAATACTGTAACTAGTTCAGAAAACATAATAGAGAAAACTGAACAGGTTGAAAAATGTGACCCAAACAAAATATAAAGATATCTTTGCAGCACTTTGAGACTAAATCCAACCATTCTGCACTCCTAGTACTCCAAGTCCACAACAAAATGCATTTAACAGCTAAAAAAGTGGGTTTTGCAGGATATATCCCCTTCTGTTGTCAGTGAGATGCAATGCTCATCATTGTACAGCAGGCGGCAGTAACACTCCACACAAACATGTTCTTAGAGACCTAGAACTAAAAGGCAACAGGGTGGGACACAGAGGAAAACCTAACGTGCAGCAGTGAGAAGATAAATAATAGAGGGATGCACAAGAGACACAAAGAAAGGAGTTGGACTCCAGCCAGGTTTTCCCACTGTCAACAATAGCAAAGCGATCACTATCATGTCAGGAAGTGCCTCCACACAATAGCAGTCATGGCAACCCGCCCGGTCAAACAGGGAACTCAACATGGGACAAGGGCAGGTCCTCCCTCTGTCCCCGTCCCTCCATCCACACCATAGATGCTCTCCTTGTTGATGAGAGCAAGGCAGGAGCAGTAAATCACCAGGTTGTTTTGGTGAAGCAGAATAACCTGGTGATTATGGGACCTTTGTTTTCCACATGGCTGTGAAACCCTGCTCAGCCAGCTGAAAGTGAAGGGTGGTAAAACTGTTGCAGAAACCTATGATTCAGTAGTTCTCTTCACATCTCAGTAACCCTGGCACTTTAAAAGAGAACTAAAGGCCTCCTTGCCCTTTGTGTTTTCATATGCTCAGATAAACATGGCTGCCATTTTCCACCAGGACTTAAAAACTGCAGCATTCATGTTTTTCCTCTTTCCAGCTACACAGAACAGCCTCCTTGTTTTCATTTAGACTTTAAAAAAGTGATCAGTTTGTATAAATAATATGTAATAACAGAACAATACTTATCTAATGCGATAAACACGTTCAACATTACGATTATATTCAAAAAGAAAAAAATAAGTAGTTCCTGTGGATGGGTTCTTCTTTAGTGAAACGTTTCGTCTCTCCTCCAAGAGACTTCTTCAGTCTGATGAGTTTCAGGTGAACTCAGCCTTATAAGCACTGCCTCCACATGGACAAACAGGTTAGTCACATGCAAAAGAGGGCCATCGCCTAACAATAGGCTTGATGAGGTCTATTGTTCATAGAGGGTCATGTGCCCCAATCACCTGACCTGTGTCGTGTTATGTGAATGTAGTGAATGCATGCGGGGGTTCAATATCCCCTTGTTTTTGTCCCTCTTTCCCTCTTTGTGTTGGGTATWRTTGGGGCCCTGATTCACACCTTTTTCTCACAGGGGGCTGAGTCATACTTGCAATTACAGCATTGTAGGAGGAGGACAACAGGACACGAAGGCCTCCACGAAGGCCTCCACCTCTGTTTACGATTACAACTCCACACTGCGCTCCACGAACATTAAAACAAAATCTGTAAAACCTTGTCTACGAGTAAATTGGAGCCTTTGGATTTAGACAAGCAATTCATCATTAATATTTAGGCTTCCGCAGAAAGCTTACAGAAATTAAAACAAGTCATGGTGTCAAGAATCGTCCATGAATACGCTGCTTTTTCTTTTCACTGCTGTGTACTGTTTTGTAAACAATTAATTATAGCATTTAATTAAATTACTATGTTGAGTCAAGCATAACCAGATGAGTTTCAGTTCAGAGCAGCACTTGTTCTCAGTTGTTCTCCACTGCTTAATCATTTTCCGTTCATGAATTAATAGAACTACACATATTTTGGTACAAGCAGGGGAAACGACTCATTCAAAAAAAATACAGCACTTCCCTCAATTCATGAACCTGAGGTGGATAATTTGAATGACCAGTTTCTGAAGGATGGAGATCATGATAAGTCTTTACGGTGCACAAGATAAATCAAGAATTCCCTCTAAGAAAGAATTCCCTCTGGAAACGGTGGAAAAAGACAGATAATTTTGTGCAGGTTTGTCAGGACATGAGGTATTTTTCTCTAGGCTAAAACGACTGAATACCACAGAGAGGAAACACACATGGATCAGTAAAGTCACAGAAAAGTTCAAGGGATTTATGTGCCAGAGGTTTAGGAGAAAACAGGTTAACGATTTATTTGTCTAATATTTTTAAGCGAAATATCATGACAGTGAAGGGAATTTATGATAAATAAATATAAGTCTGAATAAAATAGCAGTTATATAATAAACCAGTTGGACCTCCTAAAAACTGTATTCTTGTCTCTGACTCCAAACAGCTCCAGCAGCACACAGCAGTCAGACTTCAGAGTGAAAGAGAAAATTAACGTGTTCGTTCACCTTATTACGTGTTTGTACCAGATAGAAAATACACCAATACACGACTGTTTGAATGTGAAAAGAGTTCATACAACATCGCACAGAGCGCTCGGTCTGAAGGCAGTTTTTATTCTCTGTTCAGCCCTGGATTCAGGAAACAAGGACACTTTATAAGCTTCTTCAGGACCTGACTCTGCCTATTGTCATTGCATCATCAAAATAGGGCCTACAGCCTACGGCTGAAATCAGCTCCTCATATAATTTTCCTGTTCTAATGTTAAAACAACGGTTCAATTAAGTGTTGAAAGCGTATTCAGGCATGTATATTCTCTATGCGTACCTCCTGCTCTGTGTAACCATCTTTGACAGCCACTCAGACCAGTGTGTAGATAAAATCACCAGTTTAATCACAGGAATAATCACACAACGGTTTATAAAACTACAGCGGGTAAAATAAGTATTGAACACGTCAMCATTTTTCTCAGTAAATATATTACTAGAGGTGCTAATGACACGAAATTTTCACCAGATGTTGGTAACAACCCAAGTGATCCATACATACAAAGAAATCAAACCATACATGTCCAGAAATGAAGTTATTTGTAATAATGTGGAATGGCACAGGGAAAAAGTATTTGTCCCTGTGCCATTCCACAT
>NW_013952496.1:873409-877619 GCF_001266775.1 Austrofundulus limnaeus
ATGTGGAATGGCACAGGGACAAATACTTTTTCCCTGTGCCATTCCACATTATTACAAATAACTTCATTTCTGGACATGTATGGTTTGATTTCTTTGTATGTATGGATCACTTGGGTTGTTACCGACATCTGGTGAAAATTTCATGTCATTAGCACCTCTAGTAATATATTTACTGAGAAAAATGTTTGCGTGTTCAATACTTATTTTACCCGCTGTATATCATATTCCACTTAAAAAAAACTATAAAATGTGTAGTGCTTTTGTAAAAGTCGGTAGTAAACAAAACCCAATAAATTTCTTCAAGAGTAAGAAGGCCTTGGTAGGACAGCATCTGTTCCAGGCTGAATCTAAGGACAGACTGCACAGAAACGAACAAAAATCCTCTTCATATTGATGAATCTACCTTAGAACACATGCATCTGACTGGTCACACCCCTGGAAGTGGTAATTTTTACGCCAGACTTTAATGTAACCAACTTTTTTTTACTTAGACAGAAAGAACATTGATAAGACACACCAACTCATTCTCTGTTTTAAACCATATAGCTGCAATGATCAGATATTGTATAAAAATACAATCCTGGATCTAACATTTGGTCAACCAGTTACAAAATTTCCTATAATAGAATGAAAACAAGTCTTCAGATTCAGTTAGTTTAAACACAGAACAAACCCCAGTCTGCCTAATCACACAGCTAAACTGATCATACAGTTATATTTACCCACCACAGCATTCTGAGGCAAAAAAAAAAAAAAAAAAAAAAAAATGTGGAACAGCAGTTTACAGTAACGGGAGAATTTCCAATCAGCTCCGAGGATACAAACCCCATAGGTGGATTATTCATTAGAATCTGTCGGGAGGCATTCCAAAGAATTGCATAAAAATCTGGCATTCACGAAGCTGTTAGTTAGCCATGCACCGGTGATCAAAGAGTGCATACAGTTTCATCAGAAAGCATACAAAAGAATTTCTCGCTGCCATACTCTCATTAGCACCAAGCTGGGCTTTGAAGACGCTCGAGTGTCATATTACACAGGTTGTATTCACACTCATTGTTCTCTCCGGGGCCTCTGCCCTCTTTATTTATTAATGAACTGTACACGGGTCGTGCTGAGAGCATTTGATTTCTTCAGGAAAATGGGCTCAATAACACAAAAGGCTTAATGTCTGATAATTCATCAGCTCACACAGGGACCGATGTGAGTTGCCAGGAACACACATTTAGATAAATGTTAGTTGATCTTACCAAATCTGTTTTATTGCACTTTGGTATAAAGCCAGCAAGGCTCACTGGAGATGCATTTATTATTAGAACGAGTCCAACCGTCTCTGCCTGTGAGGTCCTACTGTCAACAGAAACATCCGTCCGTGAAACGTCTCACTTTGCTCCATATGATGACGTGCTTCACTAATGCAAAGATTACACATTGCACAGCAGGTGAGCGGAATTACACTTCATTATGGAACAACACACAACATCTATTTAGTGCTCTTGATGATAGCAAACACAAAGGAGCGTTGTGTCTGAACGCCAGCACACAAACAGCTCAGTGTGGCTCACGCTCTCTACCTTTACTTCTGCAAACTGACAGTTATCTGCAGCTTCTTTCTGCTTCATTAGAGTTGACGAATGACACAGTGACACGGGCAGATAAGACTGCAGAACAGCCAGCAACGGTCCTCTACCAGTTACCAATCAAGAGTCTTGAAAACACCAGTCCTCCCAGCAGAGGGGCTCTGTGTGGGGTTCCAGTACAGACGTAGCTCTGCTCTAATAAGCAGGTTATTTTAGATTTGTTGATAAGTTTCATCTATCAGACTGCAACCGAACAGAGCTAAATACAGGCCTGAATAGCTTTGATGTGAATTGAAAACATTTTCACTCAAACCACCTTTGGAGCTGGTCTGGAGTCTTGTGATCCACGTTTGTTTTGCGGTCTGAACACCATCTATCTGGAGCCAAGCTGTAGGACCTCCTGGTGAACCAACGTGACCACAGGCAAGCAGCAAAGTAGACGTCTCAGATTTTATATTTACATACAAAAAAAAACAGCCTGGCGCCAATGCTATATTGCCTTATATGTATTAGCTAGGTGCTAGCGCGACAAACAAGCTAAACTGAGGTCCTCCATCCATATTTTCAGTTGCAGACTGAGTCATTTTTATGTTCCCCTCTCTGTCATGTGGATGGAGGACCTCAGTGAYGAGAGGAGAATGWGTAGCVCTGAGCTAATACATATATATGGTGATAGCGACGGGGCTAACGCTAAAGCTAACAGGCTAAGCTGAGGTTCTTCTTCCATGAAGCAGCTCTGTTKTCCTCCATCCATATTTTCAGTTACAGGCTGAGTCATTTCTACCTTCTCCTCTCTGTCAACGCTCTCTGGTTTCATTTCGTCAGATATTGTCCAAGATTAACCTTCAGCGTGGATATAGCTCACTAGCAGACTTGCACCGAGTACCTATCCACGTCATCATTTACCCAGAATGCTTTGAATGTAAAGAAAATGACCCCGTCCGTGTAATATATTTTTAAACTTTTAGTTTAAAATTTATAAAAACTAAAACAGCCTGCAGTATTTTTAGTCTTTATTTTACAGTTAAAATAAATGTTTATCAAATAAAGTCTAATGTTACCACTAATGGGGGATCCCTTTAATATTGTTTATTTACTGTTTTAGTTGTGTGTGGTGTTTAATTTACATTTTGTTGTTCTTTGTTTTTTTTATTTCAAGTGCATTTTTTGTTAGAGACAGAGTCCATTTTGTTAAACATTCTTTAAAAATTAAAGATCATTGATCTTTGAGAGGATGTACTGGCATCATTACGCTTTTATCATTATATTAGTTTTAAAATGGTCACCAGACAATGTTATCATTTATCGCAATAATTTGAGACAATTAAGCAAAATTTGTTATCGTGACAGGCCTAAGCACACTGGGATTTTTTTACAGGTTAAAACCTTCTGTTTTTGCACTAATGCTGAGTTCTGTGACATCACTAATGAGCTGCAAAGTGGCTGCATCCGACCTGAAACAGATCTGAACCAGAGGACTGAAGGAAGACGGTGCAAGGAGCTGGAGGACAGCAGCTTGCCTGCGCACTTCCGCTGGCAGCTCCTCTGAGATGAAATTGCTCGAGACAAGGTCAAAGCCAAGTGTGCACGTGCTATCCAATCTGGTTGTGGGGTCGTTCTGGTTCCAGGCATGAAAATGTCACAAAGATGGACAGCAGGTCCCGATGGGAGCAAAGAGAAACATAAGAGCTGTGACCGCTCAGGATGTGTGTCAAACATTTGACTGATTCCACGAGACGCCCCAAACACAAAGCCATACACAGTCTGAATTCATTTCCTACATGCACTCACAGGTGACTTTATCTGTCGTCTTCAGTCGCCCCTACATTCAGAACAAATCTCCTCCCTTTTAAATCTCGCTGCTGTTTCTTTTATGTCGGCTCGTTGAAAAAGAGGCGCTGACGGCGCGTCGCCGGTGCACGAATTGCCTCGGTTCATCATGGCTGTCAGCGACGTCTTTCGTCTCAAATCTACCAGAGCGTCTGCTTTTATGTCGGCACACAAGGTCACCGAGGACTGGAATCACGACTGCTGCTAATGAACTCCGTCCCACCCCAACTCCCAGCGGACAGGAAGAGAGGTAACATTTTCATACTGCAGTAAACAGTGTTGGGCCAAAAAAAATAGCAAAACCAGAAAAATATTTGGAATTTTAAATAATGTTTTAGCAGTTTGGCATACTTTGACTCAACTGAATATGGCTATAAAATCAGAGCTGTATTGACCTTGACTGAGCTGAGCGCCTCAGCAGAACTCAGCCTGATCCTCGTGCATCAGCCTCAGCTTAGATGTATCAAGATGGTGGGAACGTGGTTTACCTGGAGTTTTCTAACAGAGAAAATAAACGCATCAACTCAAAAATGTGCTCAACTTTTAGGCAAAAATGGCCAAATCCATTGATTGGGACACAGATCATTCTTAAAGGAACAGTGTGTGGGATTTTGTCAATTCTTTTAGCTGAAATTGAGATAATCACTAATAACAATAATAAAAAAACATGTCTAATCACTGCAGACAAAGACCTTGTTTTATTATTTTTACCTTATAAAAAGCTGTTTATATCTCCATGGTTGCGGGTCGCCACTACAGGCAGCCGCCATCTTGTCTACGAAGGCTCATGAAGGACAAACTGC
>NW_013952496.1:880164-886949 GCF_001266775.1 Austrofundulus limnaeus
AGAGAAAAACAAAAGCAATAGGTTGAATGCCTAAAGGCATTCAACCTATTAGTTTGAAGATATTTAGAGTTGAAAATTAATAACACTCCATAATTATGTTAACTATTCTGTTTGAATTGGAATTATAATTTTAAATGTAATAATGTAAAATAATGACATAAATTGGTTAAATTAAGTTAAATTGGCTATTAACGCTGTTGTATAACAGTACAATATTAATATGAAGTTAAATGAAGTTTGGAGACATTTTTAAAATGGCTTTTTTTCCGGAAAAGTGTGCGACTGCTCTTCTGAATAAATGTAACATTGTTGTTTACACTTAAATTAAAAAAAATTGACCAAAGGAAAAGTGGAGTAGGACTAGAGAGAGATGAATATGATTTAGATTTTTATTTCTGTGACTGTACGACCCACCGGAGACATTAAAAGCAGTCATTTCATTCCTCGGCTTTAGCAGGTCCTGTAATTCCACAGCTGACCTGCTAAAAATGACAGTTTTTTTTCTGGATCTCTGACAGCAGGACTTCAGTCTCCAAACTCGTAAAGTTTTTCTTTTTTACTTTGCGAAGTCATTTATGAATGGACATTTCCTGGTATGTGGGGCAGGAAACGTAGCCTTATATGTTGTTTTTAGGGTGGTGATTATGCTAATCTCCTCTCCTCGTGCGTGAGCGCCTGATACATTCATCAGTTTACGCAGCTCATTTACACACTTTTCCTGAAGTTAGAASAGTTTGTTGAATCTGATGTGACATGTTCGTACGAACCCTTTGTACGAACAAACGTAAGAGAAATTTAGGATAAGAATACGAACATGTTCTTGCATGAGGCCCAATGTCTTTTAGAGAATATATTTGCAGTGTTTTCACTCCTCAAATAACGCAAATGACATGGTTACATACACATCACAATACATTTGTTTTAACTTATTAGGTCAGCAATTTTGGTGCAATGACAAATCTTTAATCACAGCTTTCGTGCTCTCCATCAATTTTCAACTAATCAGTCATGTTCAACAGTCATTATTTATTACAATTATTTTTAAGTTACAGTAAGACTGTTTTTTGCCATCCAGATTTTTATACTTTCTTCAAACGGGATTTGGTTCAGGTGTTTACCTTGTCACACAAAAATAGTAGTGGTTTCTTAGCTCATTCTAGAGATAAATATTCTAGTAAAAAATAAGAATTAGAATAATTTAAATAAGAATTATTTAAAAAATAATGAACTATGTGTGTTCGGTAAAATCTGTGGTTTGATTAGAAATGGAATGATATAAGTATAAACGAGGGAACCCGCACTCCTAATGTTGACTCACACCACTAGTTCAGTAGAAACCTCTCTTTGTAATAAGTATATTTAATATGGGTTAATTTATGCAAAACAGTGAGAAAAAAAACCCACCAAGGTTTGAAAGATTTTAGGTTAATCTGTGAGGTTTGTAACTGCAGACTGTTTTTTTTTACCCTGAAATGTAAGATTTATTGAGTTTATAAATGTTTTTTTAAATAATTCTGAACACAGTAAAACTGTAAAGTCAAATGAATTCTATTCTGCAGGGTATTCCTCCAATGATTCATTCCACTGTGGTGTGTGAAAAATACATGAATGAATAATGTTACAGGGTTTGTATTCATACACACACTTATTTCTTCTGTTTTAAAATCAACTCACTTTTCTCCCTGCAGCTTGTTGGTTTTCACAATGAGGTCTTGAGTTTGCTCTTTTACAGCCTGTTGAAGATAAGACACATTTTTTAAACACGTTTTAAAAGACTTTTTAAATGACACTCAAGAAGGTGAAAACCATCCAAAAAACAATCAATCAGGAAATGTTCTCATACCTTCAGTCTGTTGGTCATTTCTTCACAGCAAGTGCTCATCGCCTGAACGTCTTCATGAACATTTTCAAGCTCCTACGGAGAAAATAAAAACTCATGAAGACCACTACACACTTATGTCCCAGGTAAGTATCAGACTGGAAAATCTGGGCATTTTTCAGTCATCTTAAAATATCTATGGCTTTACATCAGCTATGCTGCAATACAACTGTCGTTCAGCATCCATAAAAAAGCGGCATCGGTTGTGATTTATTAATCAGAATCAATTTCATTAGCAAATAATCCAATCATACACAAAACAGAATTTCTTCTCAATGGAACTAAATCAACCCTCGCAAAAAAAAAAACAACAACTTTTCTATTCTCATCGACAGCACCTCAGATTCCCCCATCCCTCATGTTAGGAGTCTGAGTTTCATCCTAGACAACACGTTATTTAAATCTCATATCAGTGACATCACTCATTCAGCCGTAACATCGCTCATCTCCGTCCGTCCCTCTCACCAAGCAGTACTGATTTTCTGGTTCACTCTTTGGTCACATCACGTCTAGATTATTGCAACTCCCTTCTTTTTGGTTTGCCAGCAAAATCCATCCATAAACTCCATAATTTCCAGAACGGCTTCCACCGGTCATATAACACCTGTCCAGCATCTTCACTGGCTACCTATCAAATGTATGGGTGTAAGAAAATATCGATACACTGAAATATCGCGATATTTCATTTCCCGATACTGTATCGATGTTCTAAAGCCCTGTATCGATTTTTAATTAAGGTTTAAAATGTCAACTTTCCTGCCAGCCGTTCATTTTTATGTTGTAGTTCAGCCTCTGACCACTAGTTGGCAGCAGTGAGCCAGCCACTTGGCTCCTCCACAGCTTGAGCGCCAGAGAGTAAGGGTAGCATTAGCATTGTGAGCAAATATTAGCTTCATGCTCCGATAGCTGAATCTGAGCGGAAAAGAACGACACCCTCTGCCTTCTAAGCTGAGGTAAGGTTACAAACAGTTACTTATGTATCAGAATGTCTGTATTTTAAGACAAATTAAGTGTCTTGTGTGCTTTTTTCCAACTGTAGTCAGCTTTCACGTTACGCATATAGCGCATGCGTCTATCACCTCGAGCGAGCTCGGCACTCCCCCCGTGACATAAAACTCTGTCTGTTGCTCTTAATGTCCGGCTGATGATCACATCAAAGTCCATGTACTTTAGCCTGCTGTGTTCGCTTCAAAAACGGTTTAACTCGTTTAGCTTCTCAATTTCTTAACTGGTTTTCTTCGGGACCTGCCCTGCTGTTCGACCCACAGTTACACAAATTATGTTCTGGATGCAGGTCAGCTGATCCCAGAAACTCTGTGTGCAGCAGCTTCATATCATCTGTTTACTGAACTTTATGACAACATAAACGCTATTGTTAAGTGTTGGGTGACCATATTGTAAATTAATATTAAAAACTAAAAGCTGCAAAAAATATATTTTCAAACTATTTATTGTCAAATTTAGTCTAATAATTGAAAACATGGATGAAATAAGAAATATGAAACAAATAAAATAAAATACATACAAAGCAGAACACAGCTAAATGTATCAAAAGTATGTCTATGTAATATTAGAATTTTCTGAGACAATGAATTTTGGTTTTTCTTTTTTTTTCCACTAAGAGGTTTTTATTTAATAGAATTTTTGGACCAAAAAAAATCGCAATATATCGCCTTGTTTACAGTATTGAAATATATCGGGATATATCGTACCGTGACCCCTCTGTCATGATATGTATCGTATCGCCAAATTCTTGCCAATACACAGCCCTAATCAAATGTCACGTTTACCATAAAATCTTGCTCCGCCCTTTCAAAGCCCCCAATAACCTTGGCCCTCTGTATTTCACAGAATTAACATTAACACACCTTCATACACTCTCAGGTCTTCGTCCTCTATCCAACTCACTGAACTTCCAGCTTGTCTGACCACTATGAGCTCGAGCTTTGAGTCACTCACCACCCCACCTCCAGAACTCTCTCCCACCATCTTCCTTTTTAAATCACTGATTAAAATTCTTCTTTTCAAACAGGCATATTCAGTTTAACCTCCATCTCTCATCGCCTCTGTTTCACATCATGTTATGTTTGATGTTTTTATTGTTGTTTTTATTCCATTTTGTGTTTTACTGCATTATATAGGCTACTGTATTTTAACTGTATGGTGTCCTTGAGTGCCATGAAAGGCGCCTTCAAATAAAATGTATTATTATTATTATTATTATTATTATTATTATTATTATTATTATTATTATTATTATTATTATTATTACACTGCAGTGCTCTCAGTCACATGATACAGCACTGACGTGAAGTAAATACTGAAGCAGCCAAGTGGAAATTTTTAAAACCAGTGTGAAAAATCTTTGTGGCGACAGAGATAACACAACTTTATTTTTGCAGAAATAAAGAGCACTTTCCCTGTGTGAAACCTTTTTTCTGACAAACACACAAATGACTTTTATCTGTTAGCGGTGTTAGCATCAGCACAGATAGCAGCGTAGAGACAGAAGACATGTTTTTAAATCAACTGCTTTTGAGATTTGACACGCCGTTAAGCTCATAACATCACTCAGAAGCAGCAAGCGTGAGATGATCAAAAAAAGTTCAGCTGATATGTCTACATCTGGAAAATATGTTTGCAACCGTGGAACAAGTTGCAAAATAATGCAAGTATTGAATTGAGACTCAGATCTTCCTTTTTAAATGACTCGACTCATAAAAAAAATCTTGATTGGGAAATCCCCACTAAACACAAAAACTTGAGAGGCACTACAGCCGTCTTGTACAGTGTGTTTATTACATTTTGCTATATCAAATTTCATGATAATTTAAACTGATGCCACATTTTGTAAACAGTGAGTCACCATATAAACTGTCAAGAGTAAATATTTAGGAGAATTTGTCTAAAATAAACACCAAGAAACAGATTGAATTAAAAGGAAAAAAAGCACAAAAATTATTGTGATGAGTACCTACAGTGTAATCATTGTTTTAGTGATCCACAGTAAAAAGTTGGTGTTGCGTAAGGCAAATAAACGTGATTTTAATGCAAATCTCACACTACCTCTTTCACTTCTTTAAATATTCGTGCAAACTCCTCGTTGATGGTGAGACTTCGCCTTTCGATGTCACCTCGAAGATTCCTCCTGGTGCGCAAACTGTTTTCACTGAAGAACACTGACAGCGCCTTCAGAGCCTCCAGCATCTCCTGGAAACACGAACATCACAACCGGAAGTCATTATAACAACATTAACACAAAGTTATTCAAGTTAGCTTGCATACAAACGCCCCAATTAAAAGCATGAAGGTATATTAACCAAAACTAAAACAAGTATCAACTCAGTCTACAATAGAAAAACAGCAAATGAGTTTAAACTGTTAAACTAATACATATTACCTTGTTATTGGGCTTTAACTGCGACTACAGAGAATTTATCAGCTCTAATAAACGATAGGTTTAGACATTAGCATCATGCTAGCAGGAACCTGAACTCGTCGCACTCACCTTGTCGTTGTCGAGCCTCGTTTCTAATATTTTGTTGAGCTTCCTCGAAAGCGGGTTATTGGGCTGAGAAGGCACATTCGAGTTCGACGATAAGGCGGTGCTGTCCGCCGAATTTTCTACTTTATTCCCGGCCATTGTACAAACACCCGTCCACGTCAACTTTTCCGAAGGCTGTTTTGGTCCGTCTGGAATCACCATCCGGGTAGAAACACCCATTCCTGGAGGAGGGCGATACAACGTTCCGCACAGATTTGACTTGTTTTATTCTCTAAAAGCAATTTGTTACTTTAAGATCAGACATGGCATAGCCGTTAAATAATTTTCAATAACAGGGATGGTGCATAAATATATTTTCTACAAACTGTTCATTCCCAAATCGTTATTGTTTTATTGAATTGACGCGGTTTTTATTCTAATTCACGTTATCATACCACTGCTCCTGTGAGCCAGGAAAACAAAGAGTGAAATTAATGTGAATGCACGTAATGGAGCATCTCATGAAATTTAAAGCTTGGAATGAACCAGGTTTGAATAAAAAAAATTATGAGAGGTGAAACGTGTTGTACTACAGAATAAAAGTCCATTTGCTTAATTTTCAAACATCACATAATCCTCCTCAGTAATGAGGGCGTTGGTTCAGTCAGACGTGGTGAAGAATGAGTTGAGTCGAAAGATAAAGCTCTCAATTTACTGGTTTGGTCCGTCTACACTTAAAAAACAAACTTTTGGGTGTAGTAACATTTATTTAATTATTCCTTTAAATTTTACAAAAAAATATCAAAATCTCTTAACTACTAGAATTTACTAAATCAACAATACACATTATATTATATATCAATATTACCGTACAAAAAAAAGTAAATGCTAATATTGTTTTACCAGTAATATTTAAGTGCTTGTTCTGGACAGCACATAAACTTGAATATATTAAGTAACTTCTACTCTTGTGAGCTAAAACTGAGGGTGCATGCACTGAAAAAAATAAGTTTGTTAAGTAAATTTAAATGCTACAAACTCGTGTAATATTTACTCATCATTATCTAGTAAAAGTTTTAAGGCCTGTCAGCCGAAATACGCTTCCTTCACAGGATGGTCAGCTGTGTATGAAGGACCTCAAAGTGATACTTGAGAACATACCATAAAATTACTTTAGTAAAAGTCAAAGTCTCTTCTAACATATTAAAAGTTTTAAAGTAGGCCTATCTGATATTTTTTTGTACTTAAGTATCAAAAGTAAATTTCTGACATAAAAAATGTGTTAAAAGTAAAATTGAGCATTTGATTTTCCAAAATGACATTTATTGAGAGGAGACCTTGCTTCCACGAACTGATTGTGAATAAGAGGTGGAAGATTAAGCTGTTTGAAATTTAAATAAATAAATAAATAAATAAATAAAT
>NW_013952496.1:887834-899793 GCF_001266775.1 Austrofundulus limnaeus
ATATTTTTGATTGAAAATTTTTTTTGATTGAAGATGCTTTTTTGTTTGATTGAATAATAAAAACACAAACTTACCTCCATATTTTGGTAAATTTCAGGTGCTTTAATTGTAACACACAGGCTGCAGCTGCACCTCTCTGGTTTCCGAGGCGCTCGTGAACGCAGCAGGAGGAGCGCGCAGGACGCGGAGCAGCGCTGAGTCCAGCCTCTGGGTGGGGATTTGTGAGATTGATGGTCACCTCCCAGCACTGCTCCATGGACTCTCCCTCCCT
This sequence comes from Austrofundulus limnaeus, assembly GCF_001266775.1. Classification (NCBI taxonomy): domain Eukaryota; kingdom Metazoa; phylum Chordata; class Actinopteri; order Cyprinodontiformes; family Rivulidae; genus Austrofundulus; species Austrofundulus limnaeus. The sequence goes on from NW_013952496.1 coordinate 888,106, forward strand.
CCCTCTCTGTCAGAGCAGGAATGTAGGAGCTGGAGTCCAGTCAGTCCGTGTCTCTGCGCCGCGGAGGAGTGAATCATTTATCGTTGCCTGCGGTAACACGATATTAACGAGCAGGAGGAAGTGATCTGTGCGCGGATACCCACTGCGCTCACTTTTTTTTTTTTTTTTTTGAAGGATTTCTTGTCGTTCTTGGCCCGATCGTGATTATTTTCTCATTTTACTCGACTGGAGAAAAGTTTGCGTTCAGACCAGCTGGAGTCCGCAGATCCGATGGGAAAAAGCTCCTCTGCATCGAGCGCACCTTGGACCCGAAGTCTTCCAGCATGTAAGAGATTTGTTTCCCCTCTATTATTATGTGTTGGCATTATTATTATTTTTTTATCCCAGCACTGAGTGCGTGTTCCTTGAGGTCACCTCTAATCAGAAACCTCTAAGTGTCTCCTGCAGACACCTGAAGTTATGTTTCATCCGTTTTTCTTCTACTTGGCTGTTAATTAACTCGACATGAGCTGCGTTGTTTGAAGTTTCACCACCCCGTGTATAATTGTTTTATAATGAGAAAGTTTATTCGTTTATATGAGTTTGTAGGTTTTATGTTCAAATAGGAGACAAAACGTTATTATAACAACACAATAATTAAAGTTTTCATTATTTCTACTGTATTTATTTACCTTTCTTCCCTTGTGTTAAAAAATGCGTCAACAAAATGCAGAATGGAGCTAATTGAATAATTTTGTTTACTATTATTTACAATCATGCAACGTATAAAATGAAACATTCAAAACTCGCAGGGTGCAGTTCTACTCCAGCAGTTTTAAAAAAAGATATGTTGACTGTAATTTTCAAAATGCAGGTACGCACTCAATGTAAACAAAGCAGATGCTCGAATTGCTGAAAACCAAGTGGAAGCGTAAGTTGTGTGACTGACCTACATTATGCTAGGACCTACACCAGGGCTATTCAACTAAACTGGGGGTGGGGGGCCAAACATTCAGCAATTAAATTATTACAAAGATCTGTTACCTTTGAAATAGTTTATTTTGCTGCATTTAATCGTGAATACAACACACAGAAGCCTATCAAAACATAAATAAATAACACATTATTCTTCCTATTTAAACACAAATATTATTTTTGACAGCTCTGACTTCATTTTCACTTTCATAGTTTTATTTTTAACTGCTTATAGCTTTGACTTTCTTGGATGTTCATAGAAAAGGTTTTTACCAGCTTCTAGCCAAGGTTCGGACGTTTCTGTAGATACCAAACATGTCTATGTTTAACTAAAAGAACTAGTAATTAAAGTAGAAAACCAGGGTTTGGGCTTAAGAGATGAATGAATTGGCGGGCCGAACTTTGGTCACTCGCAGGCCGGACGTGGTCCGCGGACCACCAGTTGAATATCCTTAACCTGCACAGATGATCACCCACACTGTGTAAACAAATGTGTGGAATCTCAAAGAAGACGTTTAGATGAAAATATGAGTGAATCTGCTGCCAAAAGTGAGTAGCTTTTACTCTGAATAACTGGAATAATTCGAAGAAACAAAGTCTGTACCAGGGAGTCCTCGAGGACTACTAACTAGGGATACAAGTAGGCTAAAACAGTTCAAAGTTGGGGTTGGGATCCCTCTGAGGGTCATAAAACATCAAATGTGACTCCCGGAAAATGCAAACAAATTGTTAATAGAATATTTTCACCATAATAAAGCAAAAACGAAACAATAATAATAAAAGTAGTATCATAGTTATTAGATTTGTTGAATTGTTGAGTCCGTATTAAACAGTTTTTGGCAAAGTTTGCTTACGTAAACCACTGCTGTGATCGCACGTTTCTTCACCTGTTATTTTGTGGTCCGGAAGCTAAAATCATTGGGCTTAAACATGCAGGATAGTGGCCCTCCTGGACCAGGACCAGGATCTAAACTCTACAAAAACCTGATCTGAGTGAGTCGTTGATGGAGAGTCGTAAACGGTGTTACTCTTATTGTTGGGCAGATGATGCGTTTGTTAAAACGCGGAGCTCTGCTGGGTTTTCTTGACATTACATAAGCAACGACTTGTTTGCACAGATGATTTGTGAGTCAGTGCTCAGTCTGCCTGCTTCTCTCTTCCTGACAGGGATCCTGACTCGCTGAGAAGGTGAAGACTGCAAGAGTTAAATGCTCGCTTCAAGCCTCGCAGCAACGCAGCAACTGCTCGTCTGAACGCCGTCCCCTCAGCGTGAACCACTCGTGAACCACTTGTTGAGCCGTTTGCGATGGGGTCTAGCCTGACGTGCTCGGGCGTCGTCTGGGCCCTGCTGTCCCTGCTGTGCGCCGCCGCCTCCTGCGTCGGCTTCTTCATGCCCTACTGGCTGCTGGGGACGCAGATGGACAAGCCCGTGTCCTTCGGCACCTTCCGCCGCTGCTCCTACCCGGTGAGGGACGAGGAGAGGCAGATCACGGTGATGCTGGAGCAGTGCGGGCGCTACGCCTCCTTCCACGGGATCCCCAGCCTGGAGTGGAGGATCTGCACGGTGGTGACGGGCGTGGGCTGCGGCCTCCTCCTGCTGGTGGCGCTCACGGCTCTGATGGGCTGCTGCATCTCTGACCTCATCTCGCGCACGATCGGCCGCGTGGCCGGCGGCATCCAGTTTGTTGGAGGTGAGCACGTCGATGTCGGGTTGTGACGTGCATATGCTTCACATACAAAAAGTCAAAGAAAACATCTTTATATTCAAGAAAGTTTGCATAATACATATGATTTTACTAATTTTGTCCCATAACTGGCATATTTTCTTTTGAACTTGGCTCAGCCAAAGTGAAACAGTAAGTGACATCAAAGAGGAACTTTTTAACAAAGAAAACTCTCTGGTCTTTGTTTATTGAAACAATATTATTTGAACTATAGTCTTCTTTATCTCTCTCTGATAGTGACTCAAAATAATCTTTTTAAGCATCAGATTCTTCTCTACAGTCTGTGTTGTTGGCTGTTGTAGCAACGCTCTGTTTACATGCAGACGTTCCCCTTTGACATCACTTCCTGTTCCTTTACAGGCAAATATCTCAACAACTGTTCATCTCAGCGACATGAAATTTCTTTTGCAATATTTTATCAATGTCCTCTTTCTAAAAATGCATTCATATGTAGTACAAAAAATTTGACGTCACAGGCCCTTTAATGTTTCTACCTGTGCTTACCGGCGTCTCCGGTGTGAATACGAGCTTTAAATCTGTAAACTTCTCTCAGTGCGTTTTGCTGTTTATTATAAACCCCAGAATGAACAAAAAGAAAAAAATTGTGTAGGTCTTCTGGACGGGTTCTTCTCTAATGAAACGTTTCGTCTCTCCTCCAAGAGACTTCTTCAGTCTGAGAGTTTCAGGCAAAATTCAGGCTTTTAAGCCCTGCCTCCATGTGACTGATAGATCACATGGCTATCGTTGACACCTAATTAACACCTATTGTTAACAGGGGGTGGAGTGATACTGGCAATAGTAGCACTGTAGGAGGGGGACAACTGAAAACGGAGGCCTCCACCTTTGTTTAATGATGACGGTCTTTCTTCACAAAAATGGCTTCTTTTACTCCTCTCTAAAACCAGCGTTCCTCTCTATCAAGAATGAGAACATCCTCATCTCTGAAAGAGTGACCGCTGGCCTGTAAATGAGTGAAAACTGCAGAGTTCTGGCCATTAGATGTAGCTCGTCTGTGTTGGGACATTCTTTTGAACAGTGGTTGCTTTGTTTCCCCGATGTATAACTGGTCGCAGTCCTCCTGGCACTTAACAGCATATACAACATTGCTCTGTTTGTGCCGGGGCACCGGATCTTTGGGGTGAACCAGCCTTTGCCGTAATGTGTTTTGGGGTTTGAAAGCCACTGGGACATCATGTTTAGAAAATAAACGTCTCAGTTTCTCCGAAACACCCGCAACATACGGAATAACCACTGGTTTGGGTCTGGGTTTGGGGTCTTCATTTTCACCTGAAGGTTGCATGGAATCCTGTCTGTGTTTCCTGTCTGCTTTCAGGAAMGCCCAGTCAGGATAACCACACTGCTCCAGGGCCTGTCGTGTGTGTGATTTCTCTTTCTGCCTGGCTCCTGGGTTTGTAGGGGCACTGTCTGCTCTGTGGTACAGAGTCCTGATCACTCCTAACTTGTGTTCCAGTGGGTGGTGGGAGTCAAAACGCAAATATTGGTCTGTGTGGGTGGGCTTACGATAHACGCCAGTTTCCAACCGTCCTCCATCCGAAACCGAGACATCGCAATCCAGGAACGCCAACCTGCCATTTTTTACATCCTCTCGTGTGGACTTAATATATTCATCCACAGAGTTGAATAATGAACTTTCATTATTCAACTCTGAATAATGAACAACCAGAATGAACAAAGTTTTAATTTAGTTTAGCTCAAACTCAACACGAAACAAAACCCCGTTGAGAAACAAGCTCCATAAATATGGCAGTGCTTTTCTCTGGCCACCAGCCCTGCTGTCCTCACAGAAAAAAAAGCCGTGTTTTCCTCTGAATCTCAGGAAATGAAAAGTCTCCCAGAGAGCTCTTGGTTGTCAGACGTTCTGAAGGCGAGTCTTTTCATTTTTTTTTATTTTGTTTTGTTTTGTTTTTTTACTTGTAAAACTTTAAAGCAACACTCACAGGCTTCTGCACATTGGAATTCAGCGTAATTGTTTCAAACGTGCTTTAAAGCATCAAGCTGGATTCTTAATTAAACATCAGTTGTTGTGTTTGGCTTTGCTTTGTTGTTTTTGTTTTTCTTTAAAGCTTCAAACGGACTCTTGCAACATGTAGCAAGAGAGAGTGTATTTTCTGTAAAAACGCAGCGTGAAAAACGATGAATGACTTTAGTAAAATACAATATAACTAATTGTTTACTGAAAAGTTAAGGTTGTAACAAGTAGAACAGACGTTAAATCAGCAAAACAGTAGCTAAAAGCTCTAATTTGGCAAAACGGTAGCTAACATGAGCTAAACTGTACCTGAAATTAGCAAGACTGTAACTACAAGTGAAAAGCATCAAATGAAGATAAAAAAACATGTTTTTGAAAGAACTGAAGAGATCTCATCAATATACAGTATTTTTATGGGAAATTTTACTTGAAGCAAAGGGTTTTTTTTTAAAGTTGGAAAAAATCAAAAGTCATCGCTCACTATTCCTGATCGATCTGAACGTTTGGATATGTGTGTGGTGAAAAAGCAGAAAGTAGGCAGAAATAATGAGTCCGAACAAACGTAAGAAAGAAACTAAATAAGAAAGCCACGTGTTAATGCTGACTCAGCATTATTACTATACTTTGATGCAGAAAAGAAACAAAAAAAAAAAAACATTTTCTTTGCACTATAAAAACTGTCCATCTAACCAAGTTTTAAAATCTTTATAAGTTTCTTGAAATCAGAAAAAAATTGAGTAAAATCAAGTATTTCAAGAATCTTCCCAAGTCTAATAAATTTCTCACTCCAGTGGCAGAGTGTTTCACTTAATTTGAGTCAAATTTCCGGGCTAAAAAGACAAATAATCTTACACATTCTGTTCTTGTTTAGTAAACCAGTCTTAAAACGAGATCAAAGTATAAAAGTTTAAAACTTGGTTAGGTGGACAGTTTTTGCAGTGAAATAAATAAACTATATACAAGATGCTGACTCAGCATTAATACAGTAGTTTGATGCAGAAGATAATCTTTTTTTTACAGATCAGGCTTTGCATCTCTGCAAAAAACATTTCTTACCTTTTTTTTTATGAGATTCTGGCAATGATTCATAACTTTTGTTTGGACTTGAATGAAGTCATGGAAAATCATCGGGGCCTCGTTTCAGTTCTGCTCTGTATTGGAGTCAGATGTGGCCCCTAAAGTTAGGAAAACAGCCCACACTTGTCATTTTTTAAATTAAATGTAATTTTTTTTACAGTAACACAGTGCTGTGTCCAGCCTGCAGAAGCTGTTTGTTTGTTTGTTTGTTTGTTTGTTTGCGGGCTCCGGTGCGGCTCGGCACCAGCTTTGTTTACGTGTTGGTTTTGCACACGTGCTCTCCTGGGACGTGTGAGGTCTGCGGGAAGCCTTCCACCGAAGCTGCAGATTTCTCTGCCCCAGTTTTAAGAAAGCTGTGGAGCTCCAGCCCTCTCATTAGCTGGAAAGACGTTTGCTTGCATACCGCGGCTCGCCACTCTGCAGTTTACGATCCCCCATCACTTCAGCTTGGATTAAAAAAAAAAAAAAAACGGGACGGAGAAGCAGGTTGCAAGCAGATTTGATGGAGCTGCCGGGCTTTTTAGAAGAAAAACCAAAAAATAAAAAAATCTAGAGGAGTACCTCAGCACTCCGTGTCCTAATTCTAAAAGGCTTATAGCTTCTTAGGAACATCAGCATTAATGATGTATAATAAGGAGGATGATTAAGGTGAAGCCTGGTTGGGTTACTCAGAAACCTACCCTTTTATATACAGGAAGCTTCTTTTAAGCCTCACACGCAGCGTTACAGCTAGCTGCTATATTTGCTTGTAGGATTAAAAAGAATTTCTGTCTGTCTCTCTTGCACTTTTCTTTTTAGCCAGACTCACAAATCCAGACACACATGAACTTAGACAGCGGAGAAACCGAAGAAAGCCTACGTTACAATACAAGAGACGCCGCTCGGGTCTTTTCATCTTGAATGCTAGCGAGCCAAAGGGCAGAGATGTCTCAGAAGGGCTAATTGGAAGTGACACAACTGAGAAGCTCAGTGGGCTGTTGCGTGTATTGTCTTCTGTCACCTACAAAAAAAAAAGTGCAAAATAAAATCCTCAGCGGAGAGAAAAGAGGAAAAACATACCCGATGATTGAAACGTTTGGCATTCCCTTCTTATTAACGCAGAATCTGGTTAATAAATAAAGATCTGCGCAGGAAGCAGCCGGAGTGGGGGCTGAGAAGTGTGATCAATTCTCGGTGATTTGAAAAAAAAAAAAAAGGAACAGGGAGAGAAAGCAAATGTGACGAAGAGCAGGAGCGAAGTGAGCCTCGTGGTTCGGTGTTTGACCACAGTGGCGTGTCCCTTTTGTGTTTTCTCTCATCCTGTTGTGGACCACTAATGAAGAGCGTTCTGCCAGTGGAGAGGGGCAGAAGCCTGTGGGCCGCCTGCGGGAAAATAAAATACCAACTTGTAATTTAGCTCAGCTCCCATGAACCAGATTAAAGGTGGAAGGATTTATCAGAGACTTATCTCATTAGCTGCTGCCCTGTCAAAAAAACAGCTTCTTGCAAAAGCTGTTTTTGTTGTTGGAGCTGTTGTTAGTCACTTTTTTTCGTTCTTTTTACAGTTCACTAAAGAGAAAGTTGTTTTAGAGGTCTTAAATTGCTAAAGCCGTTGAACTTTTTTTTTACAACAGAGTTTTAGTTTCAAACTGTTTTGGCCCAGAAATCAAAGGTTTAAAGGAGGGGTGTTAAGTAAAATATATTTTTAGCTTTATATCATGTTATAATGTCATTCCCTCATCAAAAACATACCCAGAGTGTTGCTCTGACTCGTTCAATCCCTGAATTTCCTGTGGTAGTCATGTGGAGCTGCCTTAACGTTTGCTGGTACAAAGCTCCGCCCATTTACCCAAAGCTCCTCCCTGGAGCTCAGTACCCAGCCAAGCTCTCGCCTCACAGAGCACCCCTGCTCTGTAGCATTGTTTGAAAATATACTGAAGTGGGAGTGTCAGAAACAGTAGGAGGTTCTTAAAGAGATAGAAGCCATTTCAAGGCATTATTATCAGGGGTGCAGTGATTCCAAGTTTTCTGGCTGATTTCTGATCACCGATCTTAAAAAAGTCTGACCTGTCGATACCGATTTGTTCCGATTTTTTAAATGGCTGACACTGTCTGGTTTTATAATATGCCTTCAATGTTCCACTGTTATTTTATTGGAATACATTGAACAAAACCCTTGAAACAATGCAAACTTGATTTAACTGGACATTAGGTAGAGCTCACAGCAGAGCAAAAGAGGACAGTAGCTGCGTTTCCGTTGAAAATGTACGCAAAACTTTGTCAATATTCTGTTAATGTCGTAAAAAATACAATTTCACAATTGCTGTGTTTCCATTAAGTAAGAAATGCTATTAAAGTCACGCATGAGTACGTTTGTTCTCGCAATAAGTCATTACAAACATGGCGGCAATGGATGTAAACACATAGCATGTTGCTACCACGACAATAGCGCTCATCATCAGAGGAGACGGCGTCTTATCGAGGCTTTCCAGCAACAAGCTCTTTATAATTGGGAGTGGCTACGTATGTTGTGTTTTTGGGAAATTGTAGTCGGTGATTTTACTACTTTCTTTTACTACTTCGGTGGTTTTACTACTACTTCTACTTCCTGTTGTCTTCTTCGTCGTCGTCTTTTTCGCCATTAGAAACATCCGGTTGTTGATCACATGACTCCCATGATGCGAAAAAATTGTTTCCTTTGCAGTTTTGTGAAATACACCAATTTTGATACGGCCAAAAAAAAAACACCTTATCGTAGTGCAAAACCATTTTGTTGAAAAATTTAAGTTTTTTCGAAACTGACATGTTTCCATTAAGCAAATTTATTTTCCAAATTCTAATTTACGCATTTTCATGGTCAATGGAAACACAGCTAGTGGCTGATTTTCAGACCTTTATGAATGTAGAAAAGCCCATCTTTTCCACTGATCTTTTCTAAGAATTGCCTGATCTCTGATTTCCCAAAATTAAGGAAATCGGCGCCGATAAATGGTGCGCCCCAATTTAGATCAAGTTTATTTTTTATAAATACAGCATTTTCATCACAACTGAAGGCAACATAGTTGCTTGATTGTGGTATAAAATTGAAATAAGTGTCTGGAAAATACATAATACCCAGCAATGGCAACTTTATTTGGATGTTTTTGCTTTAGCATAAGTAGTGACACAAACTTTAAGTATGGCAGAGACGAGCGGCTTGGACCTTTAGGGATTCTTGACTTGGATTTTGTTGTCAAGGATTTAGTTTTTTCACCCCCTGCAGCAGCTTGTCATGCTTTTTAGGGGTTTCTCAAGCAGAACTACACACAGCTGGAAGAAAGCTTTGGGAGGTTTGTTTTTAAACAGCCATGATTTAGACTATATGCCGGGGTTTTTTCTCTTCCCTACTTTGCATTTCTGCCTAACATAGATTGTCCTGTAACTTTTATATTTGTGCCCACTCAAAAAAAATGAAACATTGGACATGACTTCATTTGGTTCCACTAAACTTGATTGTCTAAATGTAAAAAAAAAAATAATTACCTTAGTTTTTGTCTGCACCAAAGAGTAAATGGATTGCCAATGGATTCAAAAGATTTTCAAATCTCCCAAAAACACAAGAATGGAAGACTGTCAAAGTGGCTAACTTTATGTAATTAGCACTTGGAGATGTTATATTATTGCTTCAAAACAACAAAGCCAGCTTACTATGACCTACGCACGCAAAGTGAGGGTCACATTGTTTTTGTGTTTTTTTAGTGATTTCTGTCAGTCGTATCACAGAAACAGCTGCACCAATCAACGTGAAATTTGGTAGGAATGTAGATGTGTCCGACCTACACTGCACCAACCAACGGTTTTATGATAGACTCCATATTTGAGGAGGGGGCTCCGTCTAAAAAGGGGATGTCTGGACATAGAAAAATGCTTATAAATCAAAAACTATTCAACATAGGAGCTTCAGACTTATTTTCTTGTTTATCTCTGATGAAGGGCTATCCATGGGCTCACCATTGACCGCCCACCCACCCCAGACCCCCACCCAAACCAATAAATCTGTTCTGAATGTTCCCACTATGCTGTATTTAGTTATATCTGTTACAAGTGAGCGAAAAGCTTTAGATTCCAGATTAAAATAATACTATTTTAGAGTGCACTGACAGGTTGTTCAGGTGGTTTTGACATTTTGTTATTAGACATCGTAACAACGGCTGACACTTTGACAGATTCTATGATTGGACACCAGCATCTGCATATTGGGGACCATTTTTATTTTTTTTATTTTTTTATTTTTGTAGTATAATAGGATGTTTTTCCATTTAGATTTTTCTTTCTGTGCAGCAGGGCACTTCATCATCTTCATGACTTTGTAATGAGCACATTTTAGCCCCAGGCATGGGAAACAGACGATCACAGTTTTTAAACTTGGTGCCAACATAGTTTTCCTAAGACGCTGACAATAAAAGCTAGATGTCATGTTTGCAGGAAGAAGTGACTGGGGAAACAATGAAAGTCTTTAGTTGTGTTCCGGAGAGGAATTTATAAAGAAAGGCTGGAACTAGACTGTGCTTGTTTTTTATGATGCTGTTAAATAAATTTCATTGCGGAGGTGAAGCTGATCTCTAAATTATCTCAGGTTTCGACCTGCTCTGCTGGATTCACCTCCGCCCTCACTGGCTGTTCGGCTTGTTGTCTTCCTAATCTTTATTTGTCTTACTAACACCACACAAGGGCTGCTGTCTGTGCTTTAAATAGCTACAGCTTTGGTTTAAAATCTCCAAAATATTTGAAAGTACTTAACTCCCGGTTGAGTTCTCAGATCCGACTGACGAACAGGTTGCAGTAACGTGTCCTGAATAGAATCCAACATCTGCGTTTTGTCTCATATCTCAAAATCTTGCCCGAGACGGTCTAATTCATTTAATGTGTGTGACTGGATTAATATTTTAGACTTGTGATCAAGCCAGATGCCAAAGCCAATGATAGCTTAAAAATGAAATCTCCAAATTAATTTCAAACTGGCAGTAAAATGGTGCAGGGATGCCAAAAGGAGGGGAGTGGCCTACTTTTTTTTTTAATCACACCTAACATAAATCCTTGTCGCTATATTTTCAAAAATACTTTAAAAAGGTGCAATATTTCTTTAAGGAAAGCTTAAGCTGTTAAAATAACTGTTGAAAACAAAAAACTTGAAAAAGATACTTATTAGTTTGCAAATGAGGATCTAGTTAATGTCTTGGAAAGCTGTTGCCCTTTTTGAGACGGTAAGTCAAATAAAACGGTTTTGATTAAAAAAAACAAAGGTCAGCGGAGCGTTACTGCTCACATTACGAGGAGCGGGGAGAAAAATATTGTTCCAAAACAGGCCTGAAATCCTTCAAAATATTGTTTTGACCTGGAGAGAATGTCAGTGCGACTGAACTCATTTTTTGTGCTTGATAAAAACGTCAGGCGTTAGAGCTGCCCCAGAGCCTGGATGGGCGTGAGCTGTGGTTTATTGAGAACGTGTTGGAACTGCTGAGTCCTCAGAAGCGAAGGTGAAATAACCAGACGAGCACCGCGATGCATGACGGGGCTGCGCTCGGCCTTTTCCCTGCCAGTCTGTGGGGACGGTATTCGGGGCAGACGCAGCGGAGGCGGGGGCTTCTGCGGAGCGGCGTCCCCCGGGGACGGAGACGAGGTTTGAAATAGCCTCAGAGCAGCACCAAGGAAAGATGTGTTCAGCAGGGAGCCCTTCATTGTTTTAACAGTCTGAAGAGGAACACTCAATGGGCTTCATGCAAGAACCATTCGTACGCACAGATTTGTTCTTAAGTTGTGCGTACGAGTGATTTAGGAGAATTTGTGGCATTCACCAATGTTTTCGTATTCTAAGATTTTTTTCAGATACGAACAAAATTTGGTTCAATAGTGGTCCAGACCTGTCGTATATTTTACGACGAGTCAATCTGCTGTTATCCAGATGGGTTTTCCTCCCTAATAACT
>NW_013952496.1:900616-902966 GCF_001266775.1 Austrofundulus limnaeus
TGTTCGTACGAACCCTTTGTACGAACAAAAGTAAGAGAAATTTAGGATAAAAATACGAACATGTTCTTGCATGAGGCCCAACGTCTTTACTTTAGGATGAGGATTAATTTTTGATTAGAGACATTTAATGTGTATTACATTAATTATCAGTGGAGAGCTTTGACAGTTTTTTGATGAAGTGAGGTCAAAATAATGTGGCGTTTCTCATGAGACTTGTCTCCCCCCCCATGAGTTCTGTCAAAGTGAAACGACAAACTTGTAATTCACTTGACATACATTCGACTTTTGAACACTTGCAAAGCTTTAGCCTTTTATATTTTTTCAGACATGATCTGACAAGTGAATAAAGTTTTAAACAGTCTGGAAATACAAAAACGATCCAATAGATGTTCATAAAACCCTTATCAGTGTTTTTTTTAAACATACTCGCTCTTATCTCTATATTTTTCACAGGCTTGTTGGCAGCTTTGGTTTGAACGTGGCACACGCAGCCTCCGCTACAGCTGCAGCTGATCTGAAATATCAAATAATTGGCAGCCTTTTCCTTTTTGGACAAAGCTTTCCCATTTTGTTTTCTGGTTGGTTGGGTGTGTTTACACCCTCTTGTGCCAGCCACTTGTTTGCCCACACTGATGTGGAATGTCAGTAAATGAACAATATGAAACCTGCTCAGAGGATATGCAGTCCCAAATCCAAAATGTTGGGATGCTGTGTTAAAATGTAAATGAAAACATAATGCAGGGATGTGCAACCCCCCAGAATTTAAGAGCTTTTATTTTGCGGGGTAGGTTCACAGAATTTCAAGGCAAACCTGTGTTCATTCTGCTTAGAGGTGCTGTCTACCATGAAATATTTTATTATAAGTTGCCACTTCACATTGCACAAAGCTAAATATGTGAAGTTTACTGAAGTCGCAACTAAACAACTGCAACTTTTTACCAAAACCACACAGGAGTCTGTTCTCACTTATGCTTATCTCGCTAAAGTGTTTATTATTTGTTTGCTTCTAACAATTTGTATTCATATTTATTAAAAAAAGAGTACAATAGACCATTTTGTAGTTAGAAATTTAACACATGTGCATAGCGAAGCCTAGCTCTTCAAGGTCACAGGTCAACTGGGTAAATGCTTAGGTTGATATGAAAATGCCACAGTCGTGCAAATTCAACGAGCTCAAAAAGCACATATTTACCTTAGATATTTATGAAAATTCTCATCTACAATCTTAACCCTTTAGCAGTTTCCCCTTAAATTCCTTAAAAGCCTTTCTGACATTTTTTACCTCCGCCAAGGGCGAGGTAATGTTTTCGGTCGCGTATGTCTGTTTGTCGTTCTGTCGTTCTGTCTGTGGACAACATTACTCAAAAACTTGGACGGATTGTCATGACATTTTTAACTGGGCCAAGGAACACACCTTTAAATTTTGATGATGTTCCGGATCACGATGCAGATACAGGAATTTTTTTTTCTTTTAACACTCTGAGATCGGCAAAGCTGTGATGCTTTCACAGGGCTTCTGTAAAAAACAGCAAGCTGGATTGGACAGCACGGACTTCAAACTTTATAAAAGTAATGTTAAAACCAGATTTAATGATGAATAATTTTTGCCATAATGTGCGCATTTAGAGAAAGTTTTGTGACCAGGAAGTGCGTGACTGCACCATGAAACCTATTTTTCCCATTTCCTCAAACACACCACATTTCTGAAACAACCAATCAAAACAGTTTCTCGCTACTAGGCTTGAGCTGCCGGGCCTCAAAGTTTGGAGACGGGGGAAGCACTTTATAAAGAGAGTCAAACCATTACAAATTCATACAAGGGGATAAAACAGACGTTTTACATGGTGAAATGTAGGGGTGTCCCGATACCAGTTTTTTCAAGACTGAGTACAAATACGAGTACTTGAGTTTGGGTACTCGCCGATACCGATACCAAGTAGTGGGGTTAGGGTGGATTATCTGTTCAACTTGTTGAATATTAAACAGAATGAAAATGAAATGCAATTATCATGCAAAAACTGATGGGTAAATATTATGTTTGACAATAAAGAGGTAGTGCAAACTGGTTCACACTGCAGAAATCAACCAAATCAATCAATCAAATCCGACCCAAATCCGATTTTTTTGACCCATCTGACTCATATATGATTTTTTATGACAGTCTGAACGAGACAAATCCGATTTTTTCAAATCCGACCCAGGCCGTTTCAGTATGTGGTTTTAAATCGGATATATATCTGATGTTTTCAAAGTGACTGCAGTGTGAACGCTCATGTCACATTCTTTTTCATCAGTGAGGAGGGGGTGAAGGACCGATAAGACACTAACCTCAAGTCTCGCTGTTTAAATC
>NW_013952496.1:904263-908424 GCF_001266775.1 Austrofundulus limnaeus
GAGTACGAGTACGAGTACTTGATGCTGGTATCGGATCCGATTCCGATACTGGTATCGGTATCGGGACACCTCTAGTGAAATGTGACTGATGAAAACTTAGGAGCTTAATCCGATACCAGTTTGTGGATGAATAACGTCGGGTGACGAGTCTGACTTTATTTTTTCATATTGGACTCCACCGGGAAGAAATCCCGTGCATACTGCCTGCTTAAATGTTCGCTACGTCAGAACTTATTCGGCGAATGTGTTTCCATCTCTGCTTTTGCGCATTAGCTCTTACAGGATGGGGGAAATTGGTCTTGGTGGAGGTTTGCACTCTCTGAGTGCTTCTAGTTATACCTAAAACATGGCCTTTTCCCCCTAAATTTGATGCTCACTTAAGTGTCTGCTGTTCCATCAAAGGTGACCTGCTACGCACAGATAATATAGAAGTCTGCTCATGTGCAACTGAGGCCAGGAAAAAAAATACCTTCATCACGTCTCTCCACGCCTCCTTTGTGGCTCAGAGGGTACTTGAAGGGCAAGGACACGAGCGATAAATATAAAGACGTGTCTATAAATTACAGATGGTCGGCCTTTATGGCAACTATAACGCTGCCAAGGGTGATTTGGCGTCGACTCGTGTTGTCCGGTGTCAGAGCTGTGGCGGCGCAGCCAGGAGCTTTGTCCTTGCGTCGGCTTTCCGAGCCCTTGCCAGCTGGATCCCGCCCAGTCCCAGAATATGTGCTTCCACTCCCCCCCACTCCATCTCACTTGGTTTCAAGAGGTAAAAGAAAATGAAATCCATATGAGGACGGCTCCGGGATGAAGAGCTCATCTTTCTGTCTGGGACAGAATCTCTTGACGCTCGTTGTTTAATGGTGTCACATCACAACACACTTCCTGAACAGGTGGAATAAACATTTCCTGACACATTCTTTTTACATCAAAACTTATCGGTATTCCTTCCTCCTCATTGGCCTGCCAGTTCAGTTGGATGATGACGAACTGCCCTGTCTTGTCTGTCATGTAGGTGTTGGATAAAGCTAATGGGACTGCAGTTGTGCACGTGTTTAAGGGAAGAAAGCCAAGACCTTTTTCTTTTTTTTTTTTTTTTTTTTTTTTGCTGTGGACAGGAACCTCATGTAATAGTGTTTAGAACACTCTCTTTCCCTTTATTGCTCATGTTTCCGGTCTCTAATGGTTATAAAGTGGACGTCTCTTCCTCTGGGTTGATTGATCACCTAAAGTACAGACCAATCTTGCACTGTGTTACGCTCATTCAGCCCAGCAGCGATCCCCCCACTTCCCCCTCTCACATACAGTTCCCTCAAACCCCCACCAACAAGACCACAAGGATGTTTGGAGTCAGAGATCCGTGAAACGTAGCCTGTACCCCAGAGGCTGTCTAACCTCCTCGATGAAGTCTATCCTCGCGTTTTCTCCCAATGAACCCATTTCTCCTTTTCTGCCCTTTTCCCCACTCAGTTACTTCAGTATCGTTTCCAGCTCTCTCAGTCTTTAACTCCCTTTTACAGACTTGTAACACCGTTCCCCTATTTTTGCTTTCCATCCACCCATTTGTGTCCTCCTCCTCTCCTCCATCCTGTTTCCTCTCGCCCTTTCCCCAGACTAGGTCAACATGTAGTGATTCAGAAAGTGGACCAGGATTTTGGCAAAGAAAAAAAAATAAAAAATAAAATCAGTGAGTGAGACAGTAAGAGAGAGATGAGTGGAAAGCCCAGCATCAGCAGGGATTTAGTTTTGTCAAACAGGAAATGGGGAGAACCAAAGGATAGACAGAAGGGCTTTTGCAGTCTACCCCTCTGTTAAGTCATTGTTTTTGCTGCTATAGAAACAGGCATACAGCATATTGGGGTTGTTTGTGTCTGTGTGTGTGTGTGTGTGTGTGTGCGGAGTACAGAACCAGTCCAGAAAATGTGTTTGGTGTGTCTGCAGTCATGTCTGGCGAACTGCAGCTGTAAAAACAGGAACTACGGGAGCTTGGCATTAATAAGAAAGGCCTTAATTTAGGAAATTCCTTTGGTTGTGATCAAACCGTTGTTAAATAATATGCAGATTTTCCAAAAACCATTAAACATAAACATATTTTTATTGTTATCGCAAGCCCCTAAAGGCAAAGGCAGAGCAATAACGTTTTACCCATGTGCGTGTTTGTGTGTACCTTCAGCAAAATATCTCATGAAGCACTAAATGGATTTTAATGAAATTCTCAGAATGTAATCACTGAATACATCCACAACTGATCACATTTTGGTGTCAGCCCAATTCAACAGTCACCACAGCTAATATTAGAAAACATAAACTGGCAATTTTTTTAACCTTTAAATGAGCCAAGTAATTAATATTACTTAGGCTCTCTTTCCGACTTACTCTGTTTTGCTCACAAGTATGCCTTACCGTCGCTTTAAGACTCTTTTCTTTACCAGAAATAATCCAGCAAGCAACATCTCTACATCACTTCCTGCACTGCGCGTCTGAATGGCTCGGGAACAAAATAACCAGAGTGGTGATGTTCTCACTATTTTCTGCAGCCTGGAATTTTCTTTCTTTCTTTTTTTATTTTTTATTTATTTTTTTGACCACAGCCAAATGAAAAGAGAAAACCTCTGCTGAGCTTTCGTTAACAGAGCTTCAGGTCAGGCCATGCTGTGAACCCAGGAAAAGTGGGGATAATGATAACTATGCTCATTACTATAAGTGCACCTAAAGCCTTGTTAGTAAGAAACCAATCAGAGACGTTTATTACATCTATATGTTTGAATACCTGACATAGTTCAGCCTGTGTTTTCAGCCACTCTCATCCTCTCCAGATGTATATTTGATGCATCTGCAGCTATAATGAATTTTCCTGACAATATGCTGCTTTAAGAAAGTGAACACATTATAACTCCGTTATCTGTGAGAGCTATTAATGACTGAATTTTATCATTTTAACAACCTGATAAGCTGTGAATGTAATGTTTCTCATGTATAAAAGGCACTTTGTGTTAGTACAGTCATGGTTTTGGCCACATTTCAAAGCAATCATGGTAAAATAATTGAAATGGCAGTGCTAAAATGTTTAGCAGGTACAAAGACTTTCCCCATTTATTATCCCGCCTCATCCAAGTTCAGACTCTTGACACAATATTTGCTTTTTAGCACTAACCAACCAAAAAACGAGGCTAACAGAGATCTCATTATTATTGCAGGCCAAATCAAAAATACTGGATAAGATAGATTTTGGCTCAGTGGTTGTGTTAAAGTTAAAACATGAGGTGTCGAGATACATTTCACAGAAATCCATCACAGTCTTCTGGTTCATTCTTGATTTTATCAACTGAGAAACGTAGCTATGTTGGGTTCCATTGTATCTGAACTCTGCGATTGTTATTCATGCATTTATGTCTCCATGTCTCTGCGGATCATCCACAGATTGCTCAGAATGCTTCTGTGAAGTTTCTTATTAAATCCTGTTATGCCCTTGTTAGTTCAGTTGCACTGGCTTTCCATCAATTTGAGAGTCCTTCAAAATGGTTTTTGACTATTAGAGCTTTTTGTGGACAAACACCAGCATGGATTGAACTTTTACATCTATGGTTTATCAGCAGGTCCCTGAGGTTGAGCGAACAGGACCTGCTGGTAATGCAAAGTACAAGATTGTAAATGAACGGGGATGAAGGTTTGGCAGCAGTGGCTCTGCGCTCTGGAACTCTTTTGAGATCTTGGGATTTGTAGACTTGGAGGTTTGCTTGAAGGAGCAGGTACTGACCTTTTTAAATCTGCTTTTTGGTTTGTTCAATCCAAAGCAGTATGATGGATGGATGGATGGATGGATGGATGGATGGATGGATGGATGGATGGATGGATGGATGGACATTTTGTGATACTGTAAAGTAAAAGGTGCTACTATATAATAAAAACGTTACTTATTTTACAGTGACAGACTGCTTCAACACAGTTGACTGTAATTGGATTTGAATCTGGATCTGAGTTGGATTTATGATTTGCACTTGTTTTCTCCTTTTTATTGTGCCCTGAGTAGGCCTGTCGCGATAGTCAATAAATCAATTAATTGCATGATAACTTTTTTTGAGGTCGGTAAAAAAAAGACGGCGATAAGTTTCATTTTCCTGCTTGTTTTTTTTACTTCGTCTCTCTCCCTCTCTGTGCTCCGCT
>NW_013952496.1:909368-912757 GCF_001266775.1 Austrofundulus limnaeus
CAATATTATCGTTTATCGCAATAAATTTTGAGACAATTAATCGCCCAGCAAAATTTGTTATCGTGACAGGCCTAGCCCTGAGGTGACTTCTGTTGTGAATTGGTGCTATATAAATAAACAGAACTGTATTTAATTGAGATGCGATACAGCAGTAACTAAGACTGTCACAATAACAAATTTTACTGGACGATAAATTGTCTTAGAAATTATTGCGATAAACGATAATATCGTTGGAGACCAGTTTAAAGTAATATAATGATATAACAACCCCTGTTTATGGAAGTTTACATTAAAATTTACATAGAAAAAGAAAGAAAAAAAAGACTGTTGGCAATCCCAAGGCATCGCCAGCTGTGTGAAGGTGTTAGAAAACTGAAGACGCTCCTCTGGCTAAATGCCTGTTCACAGGGCTTTATGCTACAGAGGTTAGGAGGCCATGCACCTGGCAAATACCTGATGCCAGAGTTCACTCCTCTCTACGCTAAGAAGTAAAAAATGATGCAGACACAAAGAAAACAAAAAAGCAGACAAATGAAAATTATTTAATTTGTCTTCCTCAATTAAATTTTTCATACGATTAATTAATTTATTGTTTATTTTGACAGGCCTAGCAGTAACCTTACTGGGGTTGGGCGATATTGGCAAAAATATTTATCACGATTAGTTGTATTTATCCAGTCAGAATCATAATCAGGTTTATTGGCCATGTATGTCGACACACACAAGGAACTTGCAGTTTAGAACATCCGTCCGGAGAAACACACACACAAGACAAACATGGGGGAACGAGTGTCCAGGGTCCTTCGCAACTTAGTGCGCTACCTGTGCAGTTTAGAATACACAGACAATTGGAGAGGTGAGCTAAAAGAAGAGCTTTGATCCTGTATTTTATGCAGAAAAACACACAAGCATATGCTCAAAAAAACTACTCTGCGACAGTGCAGTTAGCTAAGGAGGGGATGGGGGTGGGAGGGTCAGAACACATGGAATAGGGAAGGGTTCAGCGGAGCCAGTGACATTCAGGGCAGAACTCCGTGTTGAAACCGATCAGAAGACCTTCAAAAGTCCAAACCAGTTGTTATCAATCACAGCAATAACGATTAATACGACGATTAATCCCCTGGAGTCCCTCATGTCCTAGTCACATGACCAATTTAAATCACTTTAGTGGGAAAGATTTTCTCTCTGTAAAAAAACAGTTCCAACTTGGGTCAAAAAGACAGACTTCAGGCTATACATCAGTTTTTAAATTGTGTTGATAGGACAAAACCTGAGTTATGATAAATAAATTACAGAACTTTTTAAAAAATGTTTGTTATATTTGAAGCGGAGAGGAGCATCAAGTGGACTGACCGGGGAAATCTCCAGCATTAATTAATCGTCACATGCCAGAAATAACCAATTAAAGTTTCTCTGACGATTAATTGCACATGATGCGATTTCGCCCAACCATAAACCTTACCTTATTTTGGGCGGCTGTAGCTGAGCGGTTAGGGGAGTCGTTCGTTAGGGTTGGGCAATATTGGCAAAAAATGAATCACGATTAATTGTGGTATTTAGCCGATAACGATTAATTTGACGATTAATCCGCTGGAGTCCCTGGACACCTTAATGACCTGGTCACATGACCAAAGTAGTGGGAAGGATTTGCTCTTCATAAAATACTGTTCCAAATTGTGTCAAAATTACAGACTTCAAGCTATACATCAAATTTTAAATTGTGATGACAAATAAATAAATTACAGAGCTTTTTTTAAATGTTCATCATATTTGAAGCAGAGAGGAGCAGCAAGCAGACTCTGCCTGGTGGCATTAATCGTATTAATCGTCAAGTGCCAAAAAGTAATCGATTAATGTTTTTCTGACGATTAATTGCACACAATACGATTATGCCCAACCCTATCGTTCGCCAATGAGAGAGTTGGCGGTTCGATACCACCGCTATTCAGTCATTGTCCTTGGGCAAGACTGAACCCTTCATTGCCTCTGATGTGTCCCAACGGTGTATGAATGTGATTTAAAGCACTAGACTACAGAATGATTTATCTAGATTAGCTTGGTGGAGAGAAGAAACACTTGGATAGAAAGGTGCTGTAAGTACAGTTCATTTATCACGTTACCAAAACTTTTATGGTTTGCTAATATTAGATTATGTTTTTGTTGTTCTGGGACCTTCTTTGTAACTTTATTGGAAACAGTAATGCTTTACCAGTAATACAAAACAAAAAAAAGTCAGTTGTAAACACACATCACGTCTTTGCTGCAGACACCTGAAACAGTGAATACATGTGAGTGGATGAATCACCAGGCAGACAGATGCTTAACAGATGGTGCAGGCTCCCCTTCTCTGTAACAGAGGTGACACACATTGTGAAGGGCATGTTTGATGTCACTGCTGGAGCCTGAGCCTACAGTGAGCAATACTTTACTCATCTAAAAGAGTATCCCCCCCCTTTCAACTGCAAAACAAACAGGGAACAAAGGAAAACTTGCCTGCATCACCACATGTTTTGTCCCGGAACAGATAAAAGGGGATAATGGAGAAGCGCACATTTGACCCGTTACACACCTCGCAGCCACGGCTCGGCCGAATAAATGTATCAGTATAGATTGGCTGTAAGTCCTGTGGGATAAAATAGTTTGCTCAGTATTCATACCTTGTTTTACAGTCTCAGAGGCACCCTGCCTTTAACACTCCAGTTAATTATCCTGCTCATCCTAGTGATGGGGGGATGTGGGGGTCAATACTTCTTTTGTGTTCCCTCCTGGTGGGCCAAATCACGGGGCGGTGAGAAAATGGAACGGTGGGGGGAAGAAGATACTGAGTCAAACTCACAACTAAAAGAGCAGCAGAGATCAGAGAGAGGTCTATATTTGCTGAAAACATCCTCGACAATTTCCGGTCTTTTAGCTTCTTTTCCCCAAAACTGCTGATGCGGACAGGCTTTGTGCTGCAAATGTCCGTGTCCTAAGAAGCGGCGCAAACACCCACTAATGCGTGAGTCATTATTTTTCTTTTAGCTCGTGAAAGTCTCATTAAATTTTACTCATGTTGGCCGAGATTCCTCTGCAGTTTATTCCTCAAAGATGCACGGAGAGGCTTGTTTGTGCTGCTGCTGCTGCTGTTTCGTGCAGAATTAGATCGGTTTACGTCCGTGTGGAGAGGTCAAACAGACGATTGTCAGGACGCTGCCGGACACTGACAGGTGAGGGAGGCGTACAAGGCAGCTGAAGATCCCACCAGCGATAGACGCGCACAGGAATTTGTCTGTGCTGTCTTTTCATGACCTGATGGCAGCAGTTGCATGTGTGAAAGAGATTTTTTATGTGTACATTTTTTGCTTCTTATATCTGTCTCTTTGAGAGTTATTACATACAGTATATATATA
>NW_013952496.1:912987-914596 GCF_001266775.1 Austrofundulus limnaeus
GTGGCTGAGTGTATTAATAACCTATCTGCTGAGGCCTGCGTCTGCCTTTCCTGTCTGCCTCAAGGAATGTTGAGAATTTCGGGTGGATGTGGTCGGTTCTCCACCACCGGCCACTGCTGGAATATTAAAACTAGACATTTTAAATAAACATGCTGACATCTAGTTTGGTTTGTGATTTGAATGATAACAGAGTCAGTGATTTTCCCATTACGAATTCAGCTTGTGCAAATTCGAAATGACAGCTCCCTTGAGTGTTTGTGTGTTTAGTGATCAATATGAAGAAGAAAGATTTTGAAGGACAAAGCATTTGCATCTTTTTTAAGCTTGCAAAATAAGAAAAACTATATAAACCAAAGGCACCTTGGTGCAGTAATAAGCGAAATGTCACTCCCATCATTACCATGAAGTGACAGCTTGCAAATATGCCGCATAAAATTATATATCGGGGCGAAAAAAACTGTAGATGCTTCCTTTCTTTTAAGCTGGAGAGTAATCACTGCTTTGTGGCTCTTGGCCGAACCGGTGTAGACTCTGAGAGGGTTTTTTTTTTTTTTACTGTTTGGGTGGAAGTTAGTTTAGCTTTACTTCCCAGGCTCTCATTCCAGCTGGTCAGCAGCAGCTGGGTGGGCTTTTCCCATAGGATCCAGTTTCCCCAGCAGCATGGGGTGCCGACCCACGAGAGAGACAGAGGAGAATGTCAAAACCTGTACAAGTCCCTGGAGGATCTGGGGCTTTAAGGTTGCATCTCACCTGGCCCTGACAATTTGGAGACCACTTGGTAATCCAACATTGCAGGAAAATTTTTGTAGTCTAACTCAAATCTGAGTGTTTGCAACCAAGTGCTCAATGAAGCAAGAACTTGCATTTTATGTCCAGTTAAAAGAAAACAAACTGAACACTGCCTTTTATCAGATACATGAATTGCAACGCTGCACTCTGGGCCATGCACATTGTTTTGTTGACAATGTTGGGTGTTTTCTGATAAAAGCATCTGGGCAGGCTGCAAAAGGCAGCTGTAAGCACTAGGGCTGTGCATCGGCAAGAATTTGGCGATACGATACGTATCATGACACGGGACTCGCAATACGATACATCGTGATATATATTGTGATACAGTTAAAGGTGCAGTATGTAACTTTTCTAAAAAGTATATTTTTAGCATATTTGTTCACTCTGTCACTATCTCCTGACAGATTGATATTAGACAGGTAAGCTATGGAGGAAAAAAAAGTCCTCTTGCTTTTCCCGGTGGTACTACAGGCTTTAGAAAAATCCAGGCTTACCCGAGAATTAACAGCCAATGAAAACAGAAGTTTGTTCGTGAACGAGCTTCTGACGCCCATCCTCCCCCACGTCACTGCCCGCAGCGCGCATTCGTCGCGCACGTTCTCGTTTCAAAAGCAGCTACAGTGATGGAGGATAAGCTAACTGCTACCTTTCCTGGATCAAATATTCCTGATAAACTTCCAATTCCCCGATTGGAGCCTGTTCTGAAACCAACAAAGGGAAACAGAAGAAGACCCAGGAAGAAGTCCAAGTTGAAAAGAAAGAATTAGATCAGCCCAGAAAAAAAACGAGGTGGATTTCACAGGAGGAAGAAGAAGAAGGA
>NW_013952496.1:917833-929027 GCF_001266775.1 Austrofundulus limnaeus
CGTTATGACAAAAGGAGCACTTGTGTAGATAAAGTATGGGCAAGACATGATAATATATTGTTGATGTTTTGTTCTTACCCGTGACGGCAGCTTAGCGCTGAGCTCTGTGTGTTACGGTGAGATCACCTCTTGATTACAAGCGTGCTCGCTCCCGACTGTGCCGTGCTGTGGGGGAGGAGCCTAGGAAGGGGAGCTGAGAGCAGGGGGAGGGACTACAAGGTTGTTTCTGTTCAAAATTTTTCTAAGTTTTTGGGTTCCCAAGAAACTACATACAGCAGCTTTAACAAGGCGATATATTTCCATTTTTTGTCCAAAAACTCTATTTAAAGAAACTCAATATGTTTTATATGTATTTTATTTGTTTTATATTTCTTATTTAAGGCATGTTTTCAATTGTTAGACCAAATGTGCCATTAAGTAGTTTGATCATATGTTTGTGGCAGGTTTTAGATTTTAATATTAATTTACTATAAAAATATGGTCACCCAACACATTAACAATAGCCTATATCTTGTGTTAAAGTTCAGTTAATGGATGACATGAAGCTACTGCACAAAGTCTGTGTTGTTGGCTGTCACGGAGCACCTTAGGGATGGGCAAAATTACGCCAGTTACTTCAACACACTGCGTTTCATATAGTCGTTGCTGTTGGCCACTTCAGTACCCCCCTGAGCTCAGGATGCTAGACAAATACCTGCCTGCCTTCTGTAACAGCTGACTACATTTGGGAGAAAGAGCATCCCGAACAGGACACTTGAATTTGGTTTGAAATACAGACATTCCGACTAATAAGGGACTGTTGGCAAACATACCTCAATTTAGAAGGCAGCGTGTCGGTCTAATGTTTTTCTAATGTTTACTCACAATGCTAATGTTTGAGCTACTGTTATACTCTCTGGCTCCTCAGGAGTGTAGGAGACAAATGTCTGTCTGACTGCTGCCAACTAGTGGTCGGAGGCTAAACTACAACATAAAAATGAACCATTGGCATGAAAGTTTGCATTTTGAACCTTAATTAAAAATCGATACAGGGCTTTAGAGAGTAGAGAGTCTTTGGAAAAGAAATATTGTGATATTTCACTGTATCAGTATTTTCTTACAACCCTAGTAAGCATGGGTTTGAGACACCAGCAAGACTCCCACGACTATACTGTGATGATTTTGAGAGAAAATTTGTCAGAATTTGCTTTTGAACATCTTAATAAAAGTAAACTAATTAAATCATTAACTAACATCCTTCATGGTGGATACCTTTTGGTCCCCAGTTTTTAGCTCTGAACAGGATTGATACTGATATGACAAGCCTGAGCACCTTCACGACTCACACAAGGGAATTGAGAACCCTGCAAAAGTCCCAAAACATTCTGGAGACGTTTGGGAGCTTCCCTCATGACTCAACTAGTCACAGCCCAGTGAGATACCACCTTTAGATAAACAGGTCGAGATGCAAAGGCTTTTAGATTAAGAAACAACACACTATTCTGTTAACAGTCAGCGCAGTTCCCAAAGTCTATTTTTACCCTCCCTGGGCAGATTGTTTTCCGGCTTCAAGCTCCAACAGTTAAGCGGCACCATGTTGACCGGCCTGTAAGTGAACTTGAAAGAGAGGAAATGTTTGGCAACTGCAGGAAAACATAAACAAAACCCAGCACAAAAAGGTTCAAGCCACCCATCATGTATCTGATCTAACTAGCAGGCAAAGTCTGAAAAGTGCTCTCTGGGATAAAGGGGCCCAAAGATGGGATTCATTTAACTAAATGACATAACAGAGTGGCTCGTTTTTTTTTTTTTTTTTTTTTTTTTTTATGAGGCACTCATTTCAAATACAGCCTCGTGTAAGCATAGCACAAGGTTTCTGGAATGCACAGCTTCTTCCCTGAGGCTTGGGGGAGGCTATAAACAGGACAAAAGACTGCTGTAGCCATATTTGTATGTGCTTATGAAGATCAGCAAAAGCCATATTTGGATCGTCGTAAGGGAGCTATGTAGAGTTTTCTGGGTTTCGAAGCAATTACAGACAAGGATAAATTTGTTGGTACACTTCCGCACTGATAAAAAAAAACAATACTGTCGTGACTAGCTTGATAAATGTAGATTTTTCTCATCAGTTCAAAAGAATATATTCTCCCAGAAAATATGAGGTTTCTCAACATGCGTTTTAATGAATTCGTATTTAGCTTTTTTGTGTTTTTCTGTCAGCAGTGGAGATTGGATCTGATGCATCCGATCAAACTGGGGTTGCATCTGCGTCCTGGGAGGCTGGCTATGGTTCCATGAATCTTACATTTTTAAAAATATCGGCAGCTGTAGTGCAGGAACATGAATCTGCTTGGATGCTCTTGTAACTTTTACCTTTCAATATGGATATCTACAATAACTTTAAGCGTACCAACAAAACGTTTCTTGCTATTTTAGAATATTTTTTGTAAAAATAAACAATAAATCATGTATTAATGTCTGCATATAAAAATGCCATATAGAAACAGCCCTGGAGGCTGGAACAAAGTACTGCTGTGACACATTGGGTCATACGCAGTGTAGAAATAGCTGCCTGGTCGGTGGCAGATACTGATATAAGCAGTGATATCATATCTGTTTCTTCACCTGTTATGAGAGCAGAGAACATTAGCAAGACAATCTGTGCTCTGTGCCCACTCCTCCTACACACCAGCCTCTTTCATGCACTTTATTACCATTAGTCACATATTCCCTCTCGAGTGTTCACTTATTTCTTGTTGCTCTCGTGTGTATACTCTCTTTTATTTTAAAAGAAACAAAATATCACAGAAAAGCCAAGTAAGACTTCTGCCTGTTTCCAGTGGGAACACTGGAACAAAGGAACCCTTTGATCAACCAGAATGACTTTGCTCTCTGCTGTGTTTCTGGCTTTGGACCATTGTGATTTCCTTGCTGCTGTGCTCCCAGGCCTGACATAATGGGTTCCCCACTGTCATGGCAACTTGGATCTCGTTACATCAAAAATGTTAAAGGAAGTTTTCACTTTTATTTTATTATTTTGTGATTTAGATTCGTAGCGAGGCTGAACGCAGGGATGTTTTTAATCACATATTCCTTCTCCTTCCTCAGCCGGCTCACGAGTTAAAATCTCTGGCGGGAGATGGCGTGGATCAACTTGAAGTGATTAAATAAAAGATATTTTCAAGCTTTATCGGCTCGACAACGTAATGAAAACACCAATCTTTGCCGAATGGCTCCGAGATAATGCAAACAATGGCTGCTGCCATTTGTCTGCTTTGTGCTGTGACTTTCATTTCAAATAAAACCTCACAAGGTGAAGTCGTCTGAATCTATTGAAAACTGAAAATGGGATCAAATTTATTTTATTTTGCCAGCGTCTGAGCTGTTTAGTATCCAGCGTCTGCACAAAGTATTGATTCCTTTTTTTTAAATGAAAAGCATGAACCCCTGTCACAAAGTCCAAACCCTGGTGTAATTGTCTAACTCAACCACCATCACATGGGCAGATTGGAGCAGAAAGCTTTTAACAGAAAAAAAAAAAAAACTAAAGACAAGAGTGTCACTTGTTAAAGTGAAACCGAATGTTGGATTTCCAATTATATGTGGAACCAAGTCCTGGGGAGCTTAAGCGCATCACACCTTCAGTAGTGATATTACTCTCATCTCCTTATCTGCTGCACTGCCAGCCAAGACTTGATCGTTACTGAATGTGTCACTGTCCTGACAGCAGTAACTTTAATGGCAATCCATTTGTTGCAATTCCACCTTAAACCTCACCTGCTTCCGTCGGCTTCCTGTCTGTTTGCGAGACCCGTAAATACAGGAAAAACAAAGGCACGGCTGAGCAGTTCAAATTGGATCTGGTTGATTCGCAAAGCGCACGTTTAGGGCCCAATTTCAGGGCGAAGCTGCACAAATAAAAGTGCGTTCAGCTGATTTACTTGTCTTTGCAACAATCCGCCGGATCACTGGCCCGGCCAGCTCGGACTAAAGGATAGCAGGTGGGGAGTCTGTGTTGTTTTTTATTTTTTATTTTTGCCCCTAACATTGCCGGATCTCTGCAAGAGCTTCTGGCTCAAAAACGTGATATCCGTCAAAGCTGTTCAGCTCGACGCGTTTCCCACTGAACGTGATGCGCCTTCACCCACCTGACATTGGAAGATAACCGCGGAAAGTAGGCGGCCGGCCAGAGTGTGGGCTGGAGCGCACAGCCGCATTCATGACGGATGGCGAATGGCTCGTCG
Organism: Austrofundulus limnaeus; assembly: GCF_001266775.1. NCBI lineage: Eukaryota > Metazoa > Chordata > Actinopteri > Cyprinodontiformes > Rivulidae > Austrofundulus > Austrofundulus limnaeus. Next base: position 922,057 of record NW_013952496.1, read on the forward strand.
TGTGCAAACGGGGAGATAATAGAAGTTGAGAAGTCGGGCCTGCTGATAACACGGCACAGACTGTCAGTAGCACAGTGGAGTGGACAAAGTGTGGGTTGTACTGTGCTGATTGCCTGCTTGATATCTCCACTTGCATCTTTTTCTCACAGCTGACTGGCAAAGAAATATATTATTTTCCTGCTCTCTGTAACTGCTCAAACTCTCCAGAGTACTATGGCAATAATAGCTACAACAGAGACGGGTTAGTCTGACATCAGTCATGTTGTAGTTTTCACCAAATATCACACATACACAGCCGTGGCATGAAGGTTACTCTGAAAGACATCTGGAACACACAAAACATCAATAAAAACAGCAACATCTACGTGTCATACAATGGCCCTGTAATACCCAGCTGAGTTTTGGAGAGTGAATGCCTCTTATTATCTCAGCATTGTGTCATTCAGCCTCCATTGTGTCTCGGCTCTCTGCAATAATTTAGTGTCTACTTGCAGGAAGTGTAGTCGAGATGAGTTGGAGATTATTTTGTCTGTCAGTCAAGCAGAAAAACTGCTTAAAAACAATTTACTTGCCGCTAATATGTGCTTGGAAACTGATATAAGCAGGAATTTATTAAGGTTCGTGACAAACCTTTTGATCAAACTGCAGCTTTTGATGAAATTCAAGCGGCTTGACAGGCTAAATTGGTTTGAAGCTGGTTTCTAAATGCTAAATATCTTGACATTTTTATTGCCCCATGCTAAACGCAAAAAGGCTTTCATGGTTTTGACCGTGTGCAAAAAAAATCTAAACCAATTTATAACTGGAAATATGTACTTTTACAAGGAGAGAATTAAAAAAAATAGTTGTGTTTTTCTGATTTTGGAGCTTTTATGTGTCTCATTTAAATGTCACAATTCCTTCCTCTTCTTTATTGATTCCAGCTAAAGAAATACCACAAGAAGATGGTAAATATGTGGTTCCTCGGCTTTGTTCTCTGTACTTCAGAGATGCACATTGTGGAAGACTTCAGAGGAGCGGAGCACTTTCCTCCTGCCAGTTGTTGGCTGGCTACTGGCAACTGGTGCGTGGAGATTTCCCCAGGCAGCATACATTCAGTTTGAAGAGACACATTTAATCCACACATACACCGCTTCAAACTTCAAACAGGGAGGGGGAAAAAAAGGCCCTGGAGTTTCACAATTGATTTTTGTGTGGTCACTGTTTTTTCATTGCCGATTCTGGTGTGGTTCCACGTTAAAGGCAGTCATAAAAGGGACAAAGTATGTTCTTAAAAAAACTTGTTCATAGGGAGAAAAAAAAAAGTTTTGTTTCTGAAATCTTAGAGGATCCCCTGGGTGTTTTACAAGCAGCCTTTTTTTCTTGCAGGCAGCTGAAGAAAACAACTGAAAAGAAGCAAGCTTACAGAACTATCAGAGGTTTAACGATGTTTTAGGGGGAGTTTCGTCACTGTAGGCTAAGTGTTCGAGCAGTCCTTCTTCCCACAGCTTATTGATAGGCTCTCAGCAGCGGGGGGTGGTCGCTGAGCAGAGAAGACACCTGTCCCAGACCACAACAATCTGGAATCGTGATCAAAGCTCGGCTCTGCCAGCTGGAAGCCCACTGCTGTCCTCGCTGTTAGCTGTGTTGCTGTACTCTTCTCTGCTTAGTGAGCTCTGTGGTTAGGCACACAGGAGGCTAATAGGACATGTGGGAACAGTAGAGGGTGGAGACCAACCCAGAGGCATGCATCAGGCCCAGGCTCGTGATGGTGGCCTCCTCGGGACCGATTGACCTGTGAAAAGAGATCCACCTTCTCTCTAACAACAGACAACAAGCAAGAATCCTCTGCTTTTTGTTGTGAACTCTTTCATTCTCTTTTCATTTCATGTCTTTGTCAGCATTCCCCGCATGCAGCGTTTGGTTAATTTCTTTCCGACACCCAGCTATTGACCTTACCCATTTGTCTTTAAAATGCACCAAATGATGGATCCCGCACCATGTGTCCTGCAATTACAGAGCCCCATTCACACCCAGGCTAGCATATCATCCTCCTGTCTCAGCCCTTTGTGGTAATTACCCCTCTGCCAGACCTTGAGCTGGAGAAGTAACACCTCACCAAGGACAACGTGTTTTTGTGCAGAGCCGAAGTGCGCCTCATTGGCATGTATATGATTGGTCGTATATCTTCAGGGAAGAAGTAATAGGTAGTGGTAGTAAAACGAACACGGTGAAAATGGGCTGCTGTCATTTGAGCAGCCACTAATTTGGCCTCTCACTGATAATATGAATCTGTTGGGAATAGGATCCATTAATAGTATTATGTACTAATGGATTAAACAGTCCAAATGGCAAACTTAAGACTTCACATATAGGACTTGCATATTTTTTATTGATGTGTACATTAGGGTTACTCTGATTACAATTTTTTTGTCCCTGATATTTGAGTCATTAAATTTTTAATGCTGTCTTATGCTTAATGGCTAACATTAGGGGTGCAACGATACAGAAAATTCACGATTCAGTTCGGTTCGATACGTTTTCCATACAAAGAAGAGAAATGTCCATGCCCTTCTTAACTTGTAATTTATTTAAATTAATTACGAACATTTGCTTAACCTCAAAAGTACAGTTTTTAAATTAAGTGTTGCTGAAACAGCAAGTTTCTCAGCAGATCTGAGCTCGACAATGCAACCTAGGTGGAGTAGTCGAACACAGATCCACTGATCCTTCAACAGTGAGCATCTTCAGAAGACAAGTTGATAAAATAAACTTTAAAAATCTGTATTGTTCCATACATAGAATTTATTGAACCTAAAGCACTGTATTGAATGCTTTGATACAGATACATGTATTGTTTCACCTCTAGCTAACATAGTAGTAGTAATAGTGAAGAAAACTTGTTAATTTTTTTATTAAATAAAAAAGAGAAGTGACTTATCTTTGTACATATGAAAAGCCGTAGGTCAGTTATAACGTGTTGGGAGTGTAGGTCGGAAGGCAACAAAAACTTATTGTAGGCACTTTGATAAATGTGCTGCCTGATCCAGTGCGTGGGTCAGGTTTTTGTGATGTTTTTATTCATTTTTTGTCTTGTTTTCATGCTTAGTCACCCCTTAGCATTTCGAAAATCTATCGTAAGGCTTTATCTAGTTTGTTTTCTGCTTTGGTTTGAAATATTGTTGTGAAATTGTGACGCGCACTGTGTCTACGGTGCTCCACACTTTTTTCATGGTATAATGGAAGTCAATGGAGCACTTGCTTCCTAATTTTCAGCCTTTAAAGACCTCTAAATCCTTAATGGGAGGGTCTGATTTAAAAGAAAAAAAACTAAATAGTTTTGGAACAAAAAGTACGAGTACAAGGAAAAACAACTCTAAAATAAGTTAGAAAATTTTATCAAAGTATTGCCACCACCACAGCGATTGGTAGGTCATCCAGAGCGATAAATTCAAAAATCTGTTCTTTAATACTTTTTATCTTATAAAATCTAAAAACAGTGAAGCAATTAAGAGTTTCTGTCGCTCATTTTTTAAAGCTAAAATGGCACGCTGGTGAAATAGAAAAAAAAAGTCATTGTTTGGAAACATAGCGTTAGCATTAGCTCATGTTCTGGTGGTCTCTTGCTGTCTGCTGCTCTGATGCTTGTTGCCACCCACTGCTATCTTCCAGCCACCTGATCGCTGCTGTCCGGCGGCCCTTTGCTGTTCAGCAACTCGCTACTTGTGGGCGACCTTTTTTTGGCGCCCGCTGCCTGCCACGGTCCGGCGGCGCGTTGCTGTTCAGCATCTTGCTGCTGCCTGGCAGTGCGCTGATCGTTACTGTCTGACAGCCTGTTACTGTCTGTCAGCTCACTGATGGCTACTGTCTGGCAACCCGCCGCTGTCTGACAGCTCGTGGATGTCTAGCGACCCGAAGCTGTCTGGCAAATAATTTTAAATATTTAATATTATGATTTAGCTCCTAATTTAATTTATAACCCCTATGTTTGACCAGGATTATCTACATCTTTTCTATTAAATAAAACAGTTCTAAACTTCTCACAGACTGAATGAAGTGGTCACTGCCTCATTTAAGAGACATGGAGGTACACTGCACTCTCTCTACCATCCAATTGCTTTCTGCCGTGGAATGTCAACTGTGATGCAGACCTAATCTGCCAGGCTGATAGTGAGGAACCTACAGGGAGCCTGGGGGCCTATAGGCCCATTGCCACTGACTCATTCGTCTTTGAGACAGGCAGAAACCAGCCTCATGCCTGTCCTGCTGCGCTTGCATATGCAGAGTTATGAGGGGATACTGAACCCGAAGCTTTCCAATGGTCACCAGTGGCTTTCCTGTAACCCGCAAACTCTCCGTGGATAAAAAAATAGAAAAAAATCAGCTAAGATGGCCTCTTCCCTCACAGCATCCTCTGAGGCAACAAGCAAGCATGACCGAGCTCGCACACCGAGGTGACAACAAGTAAATAGCACGGGAGGCTTGACTGTTTGCGCTGTTATCCTGCCTGCTGTTTGTTTAATAAGCTGCTCACGCGCCACACAAATATCTTTGCTGAAACATTTAATTTTTTTTCTTTTTTTTATTTCCTGTTGTAAGTTTCTATCATCACTTTTCCATACTGGTAGCTTAGAGCAAACAAATCAGTCTTACAGTCACACAGATGGTACAGAAGCTGCTAAAGATGCTGCACATCGCTGTGTTTGTTCTCTGTCACCCAACGATTTTAGAACAAATAACTGTCAGCGAGTCATTTAATTGCTTCTGCAGAGCACTCAGTGAATTTTTATTATCGCCCGCCGCCAAAGGCGAGAAGTGATTATCTTTTTCTTTGTGTTTGTTTGTTTGTCTGTGGCATTAGCAAAGCTATTTGAAGAACCAGCTTACAAATCTGACGGAAACTGCCAGAAAGTAATCGTTAGATTTGCATCTACAACTGATGAACTTTTGAAATCAACCCTCTTCAAGATGGCTACCACAGCTAATAACTTCAACCAACATGAAAATGGTTAGACGTTTTCTAGATACTGAGTAATAATTTGGTGTGATCGTCATCGTAGAGGCTGTGTCTCAATTCACGAGATGCATCATCATATGTAGCCCACCTGGACCATGTGGACCACGTCCTTCCCAGTCCATGTAGGCTGCATGAAGCTGCTGTGAAATGAGACGGTCTAGCCTTCGTTTCATGTAAGTTTGTGTGACCATGCGCCACCCAATTACCATAGTGATCAATTTCATAAAATGTTTTGATGTTTTTCACCGGGAGAACAACCTCAAAGTTAAAACATTACGCGTAAATAAATTAAAAAACATTAATAATTTGGGTTTAGCTGCAGTATCAGTAGCTGCATTTATTGCAGCATGAATTTCATCAGCTAAGTTGTTAAATTTACATTTAAAAACAAATTCTTCAGTTCGTGATGAATTGCGTCGGCACATTGAATCCTAGGGTATCCTTGGATGCAGCCTCGATTTTGCGGGCCGCATGAGGAGGAGCCTTTGAATTGGGACAGCACTCGGCGCGGGGCAGTGACGCATGCAGCCTATAAATTGAGACACAGCCTTAGTGTAACTTTCATGATGTCACATGACATTAGGTGTGCTGTTGTTTTCTTTGTCCCTTCTCAGCACAAGATGGTTTTAAGTTTAAAACTCCTTCAGTTTTTCCAAGTCTGCTGTAACTGAGTTTTTAGAAAGCACCAGAGGGCTATGTTTACACAGAATCAATTGACATTCAATTTAAAACAGGTTGTTTGGTTTTAGTTGTAAAAATTCAAATTAACCACGATGCTTTTCTCTTTGTAAAGAAAATCAAATGGTAGAAAACCAATGCTTCCTTGCTTTACCAGTGTTTAAGAAAGTTAAAATTCAACTAAAGTGCGGGAAACAGGCGGTCAGCCTTATGGTGCCTTGTTTTCTTTGGCGAGCACACTCAGAAAGTCTTGCAGTTGTGGCTAAACGAACGACGTGTTGCCCTCCACAAAGAAGCGGAGCGTCCACGTTTGCTCCGTTCCAGTGGAAGTCAAATACAGCTTGAGTAAACGCCAGCCCCAAAATGTGGCATAAAGCGGTTAAGCGGGCTGTTTCGGCTGAAGCCAGTTGATTATTTGATTAAAAATTGCCCATCTTTTGCAGAAAAATAACCCGTGAAATGAGGCGTTTGAGTTAGCAGCTCATTCTGCACCGTCCTTTCCCTAATCTCCTCTTTTCTTTCTCTCTGCTTCCAGCACGCAAAGTCAAAAACGCATTAGAGGAAGATTAAATAAGAACATTTAAAGAAAGATTTGAGCTGATTGTCAATCATGGGTGGAATATCACATTACCACTTGTCCATTACAATGACTTTCCTTCCCATTAGGATGCATTATGATACCCTATAAAACGCAGTTATAGAGGAAATAGGCTCGTGTCTGGGCAGCCAAAGTGGTCAAAAAATATACAGGAAGCTTTTATTTGGACGTTTTTATTCTTGAATGTAATGCCTGTGTGCTGTTATATGGAGTTATTTCATTAGAAGAGAATATTTCCTTTCCTGTGGAGTGCATTAAAATAAGAAAAAAGAAAGAAACTGACACCCACTCTCGCTACCTTTATGGATTCAAATCTTTGAAAACCTGCAGAACAGAGAGTTAAGATGGTACTTAAAAAGCTTCCTCCTCCACACTCCAAACCGCCGCTCTTTTACCTCCACTGTTCCCCCCCCTCCTTTTTATGGGCTGCCGAAGGTTGATGGGATCCAAGACTGGGGGAGGGAAGGGGGCTCTGGAGGCCGCCTGTGGAATCTTTACATACCACCAGAGAAAGTGGGAGGGATTTTTTTTTCCTCTTTCCCCCCCTCCTTCTCATTTTTTTCTCCCAGCTATAGCATCATAAACTGTGCAGCAGCTGGTGTCAGGAAGACAGAAAGAGAAGAGCGACGCCCTGCTATCTCGCTTACCATCTCCTTTAAATAAAAGCCAGTAAGCAGAAAAGGACTGGTGGCGGTGGAG
>NW_013952496.1:929102-932192 GCF_001266775.1 Austrofundulus limnaeus
GGGGGAGTGTTGTACACTAAAGAGTGGAAGATGTGGCATCCATCCCTACAGCAAATCACCAGATGGAGCAGATCTAAATCAAGTTTCCCCCGCTATAAATACGACGGAAAACAAGTCGACAAGAGAAATAATAAGCGGCAGCAGATGCTGTGGTCAGCCTCTGTGGGTTGAAAGGAGTGTCGAGCCTCCATGCTTTGCATTTCTCCCCTCAAGTCAACCATGAAGGCGTGCAGTTCAGCATGGACCACAGCAGAGGCAGGCCCGGCAGCGGGACCTGCCATCAGGCCGGTGACCGTGTTTCCACGGTCCCTTTACTGTGCAAAAACAGTTTGCATTCAATGAAAATTAACTTGGGCGACAAAATGCTGCATCCACCTTTACGGCCCAGAGATATTACGACGGGCTCAGTGCCTCGTTACGCTGCAATTAAACAATAAACAATTCAGTTTTCCTAAAGATTTTTATCATTTTCGGGGCAGGTTCCTTGTTTTGTTGGCCCACGGGGATCAATTAAGCCATCAGGGGGAGGAGACAGTAATAAGACGTGTAATGGAAAGTCCGTGTTTCACAGGAAAACTGTGTCAAATTCATCACCGCCTCGTGTTTACACGTTTATCACTGGCACATTACGCCTTGTAATCTGTCGCAGATGTCAGGGCTGGTGCTGGCTCTCCATCACACCCTGCATCTTCACATCTTCACGCCGCAAACTGTGAGAGCTCAGGGGAGGATCACATGCAGGCAGACCGAATTAATTACAGAAAGGCAGGACGTTCAACACATCTTGTTCCAAGTTTTTGATAAATGCCTTCTCATTGGTGTGAATGTTGACTCACCGTTCACTCTGTTCTCCTGATTTTATTTCATTTATTTTTTTTCCTCTTCAGTTTATTGTAGTTTGAATACTTCTGCATATTCTTGCAATTTTAGCTATTTACATATCAAAATGTTCAGGACATTCAGGAAATGTGTCTTGTGAATTTTAGTTTGTGTAACTTTTATACTTTTCAAAATAAACTTTATTTGCTATTTTCTCCATTGAAATCTATTCAACTGCTTCAAAAACCTTGTTTGCTTTAAAATCCACATCAGTACACCTGTTCTCGTTTTGTTTTCTTATGATACTTTTAGCAAGCCCTTTGCTTTTTTAACTTAGCTACCTTTTGTCTACGTTTAGCTTCTGGCTGGACTTTTGCTGTTTGATTTTTACTGTAGTTCTTAGCGCGCCTTTTGATACTTTTAGCCATTAGCGTATCTTTTCTACTTTAGATTGTAGCTGAGTTTTACTACTTTAACTAGAAATGAAGTACTTTTAAATTTGGATTATTATTTAGCCTCTTTTAGCTAGTGTTTTACTAGTTTTATCTTTTAACTAGTTTTGATATTTTTAGCTTCTGGCTGAGTTTTTGCTACCTTTGACTTTTAGCTATACTGGAGTTGTTAGTGCACCTTTTGATATTTTTAGCTGTTAGTGGATCTTTTCTACTTTAGTTTTTAGCTAGACCTTTGCTACTTTTAGCTAAAAATTTACTAATTTTAGCTTTTAATTAACCTTTAGCCTATTTTAGCTAGTGTTTTGCTATTTTTAACTTAAGCTATATTTAGCTTCTGGCTGGATTTTTACTACCTTTGACTTTTAGCTACTGTTCTGCTACTTTAGTTCTTAATGAGACGTTTGGTACCTTTAACAGTTAAGTTTTAACTAGAAATGTAAACTACATTTAGCTTTTAATTAACTTTTAGACACTTTTAGCTAGTGTTCTGCTACCATTTTGCTACTTCTAGCTTTTCGATCTTTAGATTTTAGCTAGTATTTTGCTACTTTTAGATTTTAGCTATTGTTTTGCTCTTTGTAGCTTTTAGCCAGTGTTGTTCCTGTTTATAGTTTGAACAATAAAAGCCTCTTAAGCAGATTTAATCACTGCATTTTCACAGAAAATTGAATTTCACTCATTCATAGATGGATTGAAGCACTTGTCCTTTCAAAATGTGGTGAAATTTATTTCATTGTCTTGTTGTGACGCCTGTGGAAAGAAAAAATGTGGCGACACCTTTGCAGTGAATCTGTGCAACAACGACATGCCGTGTAATCACAGGGTACCAATAAACATTTTTATCTTCACATTACAGCTACATTCGCCTGTCTGGCCAGCAGGGTGGGGTTAATCTATTTGAAGCCTCAGTTCCAGTGTTGGTTCCACACTTCCTGCCACAAACTGATTTTATTGTTACACCGGTGGTGCCAGAACGGGATAAAACTATTCGTCAGATTTAACTAAAGCAGAAAAACATATTCTCTTAGGAGAGGCTGAGAGCCAAGTGTGCGTTTTGAGTTTCCAAGGTAATGTGCAACAGTTTCGACACGGATCAGAAATAGTGCAGCGGGGCGCCTTGTAATTTCTGTGTTTTGAAATGAACTCTTCTCAACGCCAAGCCGCAACTTTCACTTCGCTCCTTTTGGGCCGAGCAAGAATTTGAAGCACGCCGTGCTCCAGCTGACGGACAGTGCCCTCCTTCACTCGTGTATCACTTTCAAGCCTTTGTGCACTTCAGAGGATAAAGTCTCTATTCACTTGTCCCACGTTGGTCTTTTCGTTTTCAGCCGTCAACGATACGAGTCGTGCAAAAGAACGTTAGTGAATGCTCTTCTTTCACAGAGCTCAATAATAACTCTTTTTTATCTCTAATACAAAGCACGTTTTCAGTAAGGATGTATTTTTATGTGAGATGACTGAAGCATTGAGATAGTCTTTTATATTCAGTATTCCAGCATTTTTTCAAGCACAAGCTACAAGGCCACAAGATTTCCAGTTTATTTCTACTAATAAAAGGGACAAAATCATGTAAAATCAACTTTTTTGAGTTTTATATCATGTTAAAATGTTATACAAAAAAAAACATGCCCAATACCTTGCTTTGACTCATTCATGCATGTTTGAGAAATCCTGCAGCGTTTTTAGGAAGCCATGCTGAGGAGCAAAACGACAGGTGGCGACCAGAAACGCCTTTTGGGACCAGAAACACCCCTGGGACGTGTCTTTAAGCCGAACTTCCTCATGGCAGAGCCCCCCCTCTCCCCCCTCCCCACAC
>NW_013952496.1:932248-934993 GCF_001266775.1 Austrofundulus limnaeus
GTGAAGCTCTTTTCAGATTAAAAATACCGTTGAGGAAATGTATTTTCAGATGCCAAGTAAACTGCATCATGGCAGCCCCTCCCCCAATGGGTGAGACAGAAGCGGAAGGTGGTTCCTAAAGAGACAGAGGCCAATTTGAAGGCGTTTAGACGAGAAAGTGATGAGAAGAGAAGTTTATTTTCTATTTAAACATAAAAACAGCATTTTAATAACAGCTAAAGGTGACATAGATACTTTATTCTAGTATAGTATTTAAATATATGCCTGAGAAACACATAATATTGCCCCTTTAAAGCCTTCAACAGAAGGTAACTGGACTTCTGCTGAACTACTTAGTCTAACGTACACAAACATCGCACTGTAAGACACAAAACCGTGGTTTCAGTGTCCTCATCTTACTACCAAATGAGATGAATGGGAGCAGTTGAGTTTAATAACTTTAAGACACAGAACAGCAGCTTTAATACGCTTTAATAAAAGCGTTCTCTTGTTCGTTTGGCTCAGGTGCTGGAGGGGGAAATAATGAAAAGGTGCTTCAGCAAACTGTTGGTTTCATTCGGACGCGAAGCGGCCGTGTTAAAAACCCATTAACGTCTTGAACGGGGGCTCGGGTAAATTGTGCTGAGACGTTAAATAAGATGCAATCATTTACAAAGCGGTTGTTATCTCCCCAACCCCGCATGAGTTTTAGAGGTTTGAAAAAGAATTTAAAAAGAAATTCCGGTTTATCTGTAAACGTTCTTGTTAGTTTGAGCAGTAGTGCGCTTACATGTTGAGGTCACCTTACACAGGAAGTGGATTTATATATTTTATTTTTGTGATGCTTTTAATAGAAGTGACATTGGGTGCCTTTAAAGAAAACATCCTGAACAGAGACATTTCCTCGCGGAGTGCTGCCTGCCTTGCTGGCCTTGCCATATGGTGTTTGTGGAGGAGCCAGCGCCTGGGGAGGATGCGCCCGTATGGTAGCAGGAAATAAACATGCACGAAAACAGAAAAAAAAAAACAACAAAAAAAACAAAAATGGGAGGGACGGATCAAGTGTCCTTTTGGCTATCCACCTGGCAGTTGTTTAAGTTTGTACAGTACAACAGAGACAAATGAAAGAGTGTATTCAAATGGGTAAGGTCAAAAGTGGCCTTTAAATTAAATTTAATTAAATTTAAAAACGGCGCAGACTTGTGTTTTCCTGGTGCCTTAAATGCATCTTTCGTCATCTTTTACTCCTTGTCTTGTTCAAACATCTGATAAAAATCTGTTTTCCAAGGTGCTTGCTTGTTGAATTCAGCCTTTGTCGTGATCTCATCAGCGACACCGAGTCAAACCTTGTCCACGTTCTACAGGCCTGTCTGTTCCCCTCTCCATTCCTCTCGTGAAAAGAACGGCGGCGGAGTGTTGTTGATTCAAATGTCTCTCAGTGGGTGTCTGAGTGTAGGTGTGGGTGGCTCCCCTTGTATTATGACTGACCTTTTCATAACGGCTCCAAGGATTTCGGAGCCATCTGTGCCCTCTGGGTACTTCTAATCCCGTTCCTGCTCCTCTCAGCAGTAATGGCTACCTTAAAGCTTTGCAATATGTCCCTGATTTCGTGTCACACGGTTACACTCGCGGCGACTCGTCGCTTTCTTTCTGTTGCTCTTTCCGTTGAAACATCACACAAGTTAGCCGTTGGTTTTGCTTCTTCTTCTTCTTTTTTACTTTTAGATCGAGGTCTCGTGTGAGTAAAAGAAATATTTATAGTGATCTACGACTTTATATACAATATAGTTGTTCCTTTATGAAAAGGTATCATTTCTATATGGATCCTCGGTGCGTTTTCAAAACAATTAAAAGTTTTTCTTCTTCTTTTCCTTCGAGTGCAGCTACAGTTGTGATTATTGATGCTGTTAGTAATTTATCAGTTTCTCTCAGTGTGAGAAAGCACCCAGCACAGGATTCATTCTCGCCCACAGCAGAAATGTTAAGGCAGATCATAATAGTGCAAACCAGGGCTATTCAGCTAAATAGCTCCGGGGGCCACAGTTAATGCAGGGGCCGAACATCCAGCAATTAAAATCATTATGTAAATAAACCAAGATCTTTTACCTTTGAAATAGTTTATTTTGCTGCATTTAATCCTGAATACAACATACAGAACCCCAAGTAATAAAAGCAGTGATAATAAAACATCAAAAACAGAAATATCACATCGTGTCTCCTTTTTAACACAAATATTATTTTAACATCTCTGATTTGCCAAATTTTTAAACCAACTTTTGTTGTTTTATCTTCAGCTGCTTGTAGTTTTAACTGTTGGATGTTCATAGAAATGGTTTTTAGCAGCTTCTAGCCAAGATTCTGATGTTTCACATGTTTACGTCGAACTAAAATAACTTATAGTAATTACCGTATTTTTCGGACTATATGCCGCGACTGTTTTCCTGAACTTTGAACCATGCAGCTTATAGTCCGGTGCAGCTTATACATGGATTTTTTTCTTCAGCCACCAGGGGGCTCTTATGCTCCATTTGCTTCAACCACTCGCTTCAAAAAAAGAAAGGAAAGGAAGGAGATTTCTTTAGTTTTGTTTGTAACAAAGTACTTGTGTGGTAGACTCCAAATTTTTTTCCAGTTAGCATTACTAACAAATTGACTCCAGTAAGAAATGATGTGAGGCCTTGTGGAAATCTCATTCTGAAAAAGTAAACATATCACTTTGTTGTTGTTACACGAAGAGGAAAAACACAACTTTCCGCAGGGGGTGTC
>NW_013952496.1:935003-956677 GCF_001266775.1 Austrofundulus limnaeus
CCACGAACATTTTTTTTCCTCATTGCACTCCCCGGGGAAGGAATCCCATGCAGTGACGTATGCTGGAGCGGGAGGGCTTTCCCAGCACAGCTTCAGAGCCAGCATTACCCCGGGAGGACAGCGACACAAAGCAACACTGAACAGATACAGCTTTGTGACGCAGCTTTTCTCAGCTTGTTTAACTCCGACACTGAAGAGGAGGACTTCGATGGTTTCAGTGCACCGGAGGATGATGAATGAGACGTTTTGTTGGACCAGAAACTGTTAAAGAATACTACCAAAATAAGGTCAGTTAAATGAACCGTATTCCACCGAACTTTAATTCTTAAAGGTTTGCTTTTTATGTTTTGATGTTGAATTCACTTTTTTGACGGCAAATTTGGGTGTACTGATTTTTTTATGTTGGGGGTGCGGCTTATAGTCCGAGAAATACGGTAAAGTAGAAAACTTTGGAGCTTAAGAAATGAATGAACTAATTGGCGGGCCGAACTTTGGTCACTCGAGGGCTGGATGTGGCCCGCGGGCCGCCAGTTGAATAACCCTAATGTAGACTTTTAGACCCAACACTTCCTGTCTGTTAGCAAAATATCTCCTGATCTACTGGATGCATTGTAATGAAGCTTCCAGAACATAATCACCGGGTCTACAACTGATTATCTTTAGAAGTTAATACAAAATGGCCAACTCGCCTATAAAAACACAAAAGTTGCTGTTGTTTTCCTGCATTTAACTTTTTATTTAACCTGGCAAAGTCCAGCTCTCTTTTCCACAGGAGGCCAGGGCCTGAAGGCAGCCTAAACCTGCTTGTTTTTGGACTTTTACTGATACTGAGCTAAAATTCGGCATGGTAGTAGCTAAGAGCCATTTATAACTCGTGTTCTGAGCATTACATCTTGCAAAAGCCCACAAGATTGTGCATAATGTTATTTTTAAAGTTTCAGTCTACAACTCAGGCGAAGTCCTTTCCTTCAGGAAATGCAAAGGGTTGAATTCTTCTCAACTTTTGACCCCACAGACTGTGAAGTGCTGCTTCCTTCCTAAATGAAAGGGTTTGTTTGTTGACTCTCTGGTCCGGTCCTGTTGGCGCAGCAACGCTGCATTTTTCTGAGAGCGAGAGGAAAGAAAAGCATCTTTTTGCAACAGAAGACCTCGCTACTTGCAGAGAGATAAACTTCAGGACAAAAAAAAGGGAGTTTCAAAGGCACGTTGAGTAAAGAGGCCACGAACGGCGACGTATGAATTCATTCTCACATCTGAGGCGCTACCTCGTAAGCCTGCTCGTTCTCACACCTCGGTGCTACCTTCAAAGTCAGCGTTATTCCTGACGAGTGCGATCAATTCTTGGCATTCCCTGTCTGTGGCAACTTAATTTCCACTCATGTCATGACAACTCAGAGACCGCGCGACGTGTCAGAAGGCTTTAGCAATTTGTTTTATTTGACGCTTGCTTCGGCAGCTCAGTTTCCTGTCGAGGGGGGAAGGGGGGAGCTCGCAGCCGCTGGAAGGCTTCCTGACTATTCACCTCATTTTCCTTTCTCTCCAGCGTTCACCCCCCCGTGTGGAAAACTTGATTCTTTGTGCCCTGGCTGTGTTTTGCTCCTCTCCCGGAGAGTGAGAAACAGCAGAGGATCAAAGAAATCCTCCAGAATGAAGCTTCATGATATGGCACAGATTTCTCTCAGGGACGTGCCATATGCTGCAGACTACAAAGCAGCGCTTCGCACTCTTCCTTTAATATGTTTCATAGTAATTAGTTTTACTGCAAACACACGGAAATTAGCATAGGTTTAAAACTTAAAGTGCAGCCGTCAAACCTTTGACAGGAAAGACAAAGGCGTAAAAAGCAAACGGAGGTTGCGTGTGCCTCGGTGCCGTAAATCTCTCGTAATTTGAATTTATTTGGGCAGATACGAAGTAATAAAAAAGGGGATGCAGTCTATCAAAGTCATAACGGCAGGACGAAGGAAACTCCAAAGATTGACAGTCCAGCAGTGAGTGCAGTGCAAAAGCCAAACTTTATGCTGGATCCTCGCTGTGCGCATCGCCCGTGATTTATTATTGCGAAGCTCTCATGCGGGACAGTTTTTTTTTTTTGGTGTTTTTTATTAATCTGGCTGAAATGTGTAAGTGCTTCCCTGAGGAATGATTCATCACCAGGTTGCTGGGATGCATCCAAAGCGCCACCAACTCCTAAATGTATGAACTGCTCGAGCAGGCTGAAATAGTCCCGCCTCCCCTCCCCTCACCTGGCGTCTTCCTGCTTTCTGCCGTCCATTCGTCTCAGCATTGATTTTAATTGTTGAGCAGCCGGCGGGGTGGAGGGGTGGGGGGAGTTTGAGGGATGGATGGTCTGCAGGTTGCGACGCCTGATCTCATTTGTATTTGTTTGGGTTGTACAAGTGTGAACGGCGGTGTTATAAGAGCCAACAACAACTCTCCCTCTTGGTGATGGATTGCGTGTGATTACCTGTGAGGACAGCCGGCCTAAAAGTCAGATGTTACCTTTTCTCAAGCTCAGTAAATCCAGGTCTGCACAGGCGGGCAATTAGGGATGTGCGTTTTTGGCAAAAACACACTATTTGTAATTATTACGTTTTTCTTTCCTTTTTTAAGTTAGTTTTTCATATATATGCATATGTGTTTATGTATATGTGTATATGTGCATTGGTGTATACATATTATTAAATATCACGTGTATATTGTGGGGTTTTTTGTTTTGTTTTTCTTTTATTTATCTTTCTTTATTCTTCTCACCCTTTCCTGTATTGAGCTGCAGTAATGTGCAAATTTCCCCACTGTGGGATCAATAAAGTTTTATCTTATCTTATCTTAACTTAACTTAACTTATCTTAACTTAACTTAACTTATCTTAACTTAACTTAACTTAACTTATCTTATCTTATCTTATCTTATCTTATCTTATCTTATCTTATCTTAACTTAACTTATCTTTGAAAATTCAAAGATGCATCAGAGACCTGCCCCGATGCTAATTTTCCTAGCTGCAGATAATTATGTCCTTTCTGGGGTGGGGGTTCATAAAGCAACATTAGAAATCAAAATATACTCATAAAAGGTGATCATAAACCAAAATACTCTAAACAGACCATGCTGAATAGTGCTGAGGGGGCCACAGTTCATCTGGGGGTGGGGATACTTGGTGAAGCTCTGCATTTTGTAAAAACACAAGTATTAGTATTTTACCATGTAATTTTGTTTATTTTGTTGCATTGAATGATTGCATTGCATAAATTGCATTTATTACCATTGCATTTAAAGGGATATGTGATTAGCTGTAATATTAGACTTTATTTGATAAACATTTATTTTAACTGTAAAATAAAGACTGTAAAAATACTGTAGAGTGTCTAGTTCTTATAATTTTTAAACTAAAAGTTTAAAAATACATTACATGGACGGAGCCATTTTATTTACATGCAAAGCATTCTGGGTAAATGATGACGTCGACGAGGTCTTCGGTGCGAGGCTGCTAGCGAGCTATATCTTGTGCTGTACCAAACGATTATTTTCTAATCGATTAATCTAACGATTATTTTTTCGATTAATCGATTATTCTAACAAAAAATCTAAAAGTTATTCTGATGTGAGCGCACTGGAAATTTAAAATGTTTTCATCAAATTAACAAGAACAGTTCTTTAATATTGTAATATTTTCTATAATAGTTTTTTCATGGACACAAAAAATGCACAATAGAGTCAATTCTTTAACAAAAAAAGCTTAAAAGATTTAACATCAACATAAAATCTCAACCAAAGCATATAAAATTCAACTAAAAGAAATATAGTGCAAGATGTTAACAATCTAAYAAATGAACTAAATCATGCAAAATTCAAGTCACTCCGGAAAAACTATAATAAACAAATAAACATTTATTTATTATTTTTTATTTAACATATTTCTCAAAATATAAAAATTAACAAAAATCAAGACAACATCCAACTCTTTGTATGGTAACATCAGTTGTGTAACTTTTTTCTTTAAGATGAAAACTGTTGAAAACAACAAGACTGTTTTGTGTTATTACACAAATTAATATCAGCTCCACGTGTTTCTATTGATGTCATTTCCTCACTAGAAACATTATGTGATGGAGGTCCATGGAAGGCAAATAAGTTTAAATCAAATAAACAAAAGAGGATGCAGTTAAAATAAATAAAAGGTATTTAAGCTACGTTTTGAACATCCAGAACACGTCCAACACTTGTTGGCTGCTTGTGCTCTTTAGGTCAGACGTGTGTCGGGAAGCTCCTCTGTTGTTTCAGACGCTGGGGGAACTGGGAACGTGGCTCGACCTAACACCGGTCTCTGTTTAATGGTGGATGAAAAAATGAAAGTGGCGGTACTTTATTTACTTTGAGCAAGTGAACGTCGTGTGCACAAGATAATTAATCCACCAGATCATTCAGAGGCGGTCTGTTCGGTAAATTTTACTCCAGGAGCTGCGAGGCTTGTTTTCAAGCTTCAGACTGAACTGAAGCAGCGGCTGCTGACGTCATTACGCTCTTGCGCGATGCTGCGTTCAGGACAAGCATGGAAAACTCACCACTCTTATGCCAATACAGTCGCAATGATGCATTCAAGTACCAAAATGGAATTGCATGAACATTCACGTGGTGGTGATGTAATACAGCGAATCGATAATAAAAAATCTGCGTCGACAAATTTACATAATCGACGTCATCGATTATTTCAACTAATCGGTGCAGCCCTAACTATATCCACACTGAAGGTTAATCTTGGACAATATCTGACGATTGGATCTTTAAAATGAAACCAGAGAGCGTTGACAGAGAGGAGAAGGTAGAAATGACTCAGCCTGTAACTGAAAATGTAAATGGAGGACCTCAGTTTAGCTTGTTAGTTTGTTGCGCTAGCGCCGAGCTAATACATGTAAGACAATATCGGTGCTAATGCTAAAGCTAACAGGCTAAGCTGAGGTTCTTCTTCCATGAAGCAGCTCTGTTGTCCTTCATATTTTCAGTTACAGGCTGAGTCATTTCTGCCTGATGGATAATTTATCAAGATTTCAGTTTAATAAAAAAGTTTGCACTTTTGGACACTGCAGGTAATACAGCACACCATTGCTGCATTTCATAGGATGACATGAGGTCCAGCATTAGTAGTGGACGTGTCAGGGAGCTAAAACCTGCAGAACAGGTCTGACAAGGTGACGTAATAAATCTAATTATGGATGCAGAATGAATCACCTTCTATTTAAATGAGTCAAATTAGCTGAAAAACCTCACAAAACAAAATTATTATTATTAGTAGAGGAGCTGTTTGGGGCATTTTTCTCTCCCACCTGCCCTTATGAACCGTCCATGCCTGCTGGCAACAGCACAGCCTGTGCAAATAAGATCTGAACAGCCAAACCCCCAAACTGCTGTGTCTCTAATCATCAGATCAGTAGCAGGCTAAGGACAGGGTGACCTTCAGCTTTGGGGGGAAGGGGTGTTTTTCCTCAGCGCAGAGTTACACAGGGGGCTGAACTCAACCTCCCTTCCATCAAGAATTCCCTCGTTCCCAGACACCAGCAATTGTGTCTTAATGAATTCACTGAATACTAATCAGGAAGCCTAAGTCCAGGGGGTGGGGCAGGGCTTGACACAGACAAGGTCCTCTTTAAATATGCAGAGAGGTTTTTTTTTTCCTTCCTCCTGCCATCATCACATTACAGTTTATTTAGAAAAATATGACACCCAGATTGCCCCAGTTCCCATCACTTTTCCTGCTTCATCTATCAGTTAATACACTTGTTTGCCTCGTTATGACGTTGTGGCAGCTTGGTTTTGATTAAGCTCATGTCTTGGGGATACCCCGTGATTGTTTCATCCTCACTGACTTCACATCACTTCAATTGAGCGTGGATATATCTTGCTGCCGAGACCCTCTTTGTATAAATCTTTCAGCACCACTGACCAGAGGTTATATCTTATAGCATTAATCAACGCTCACCAGACTTCTAATCTTTTATCCAAGTCCTGTTAGCCCCATGGACAAACACTTTATGGCTCAATCAATCACACTGACTAGCTCTGAAATGTCCACTGGTACACTCTCCACAGCCCTTGGCAGGATATTTAGTCACCAGGAGGCTGCCATAAACAAGCTGTAGTAATCAACATTCAAGACAGGAAAAAAAAAACGTAAAAATAAAAGTTTGGACATGCAGTCGGCAGTGATCTTGGACAGTCCAGTCGTGTAGCAATAAACTGATCCAATCAGGGAACGTTTATGACGATGATATTTGGACACTGATTGGAAATTTGTGAACATACGACGGTAACTTTCCTGCTCGGCGTCCAACAGCCGGATATTAACCGAGTTCGTTTTGGCTGTGAAATTGCGCAGTTTATCCCATAAAGCTGATCTCTAACACATCATTAGTGTTGCGGACCCTGAATTTTTATCTTTTAAGCTTCTGAGGAGAGTTGCTCCTGTTCATGAATACTGATGCAAGTTTATAATGAAACTTCATGAGGCTTCTCTGAGACAAGCTGAAGTTTGAAAGTAACCTGAGTAATTGAGGGAGCTCACTGATCATTTTCATCTTAATGTGAGACATGGGTGTAATTTAATCCTTTCCAACCTGAAGTCTTAGAGAACTCCACTAAACATTTAGAGTAAGTAGCTGAGCTTTATTATTCAAATGGACAGAAGAGAGGCAGATGTTGTTAGATGTATTTACTATGTCTTAAACTTGTTTTCCAGCCTATACTTTCTTCCATACATACTTTTTTGCAAAGAACTTCTACTTATTTTGTGCTACTTTACAGAATATACTTCACAATTATTGGCTCAAGTAGGAATTTTTGGTTTTGTCAAGCTAACACAGCAGGGGTGTCCAAACATTTTGTCACATGGGCCAAAATCATAAAGTCAGAAGGACGTGAGGGCCAAAATATTTTTCCTTTACCTGCTCACCATTAAACTAAGCATTGAATACTTCAATTAAACAAATAAAGTAGTCAGATTTATTGCTGGAAATAGATGCATAATTTAATTTAGATGTAGAACTTTAGGTTTCAACAACAACTCTAGGTTTCAGTTGGGGAAAAATAACCCAATTTATTCAATTCTGATCAATAAAATCGGGATTTTTGTTGAAAATGCTAATGGTCGTTACTCCACAGGTTTTTTGCTAGCTTACCTTGTTTAGCTGCGAGCTTTTAGCTGTTGGGGCGTCGTATTGACACACTCTTCAGTTTTTCGATGTCTCATTTCAGGATGACAACATCCTGAATCAGTATTTAATTTCATGTTAACCCTACGATGGAGGACCGGTCCAGCAAGCTAGTGCTCTATGGTTTGAATAATGCAGAGAAGAGGGAGAAAGAAACACGGGTTTACACATTTCAAAATAAAACACGAGCAGTTACTTATTTGTGCATGTGTGTGTGTGTGTGTGTGTGTGTGTGTGTGTGTGTGTGTGTGTGTGGCCATTTGTTGTCTATTAACAACTTGAAGCTTTTATCTTGAAGGTGAATCTTTCCTTGTGTTGTTTAACTAAAAGGTCCTAGCTTAATTTATCAGAAAGTTATCAACCGTTAGCAGTTAATACCCAATGAAATGATCAATATTATATCAAACATATTTTCCATTGATATTGAACTTGTGTCTTTTGTGATATACTGTATATGATTATTGAGTACACACCTTGCTTTTGTTGCCAGTTTACACATTAACTTCTGTGTTGAGTTATTTTAAGGGAACGTCTATTTTATCCTGTTATACAAGCTGTGCTGACCCCTTTACATTGAATCAAACTGTCACATCTTCATTGTCGTCCCATGAAAATATATAATAAAATATTTACAAAAATGTGAGATAGCCTGCCCTCAGCTACTGGTATTCTTCTTTTGTTGCAAATAAAAGGGGATAAAAATCAATCCTGTTTCTAATTAGTTTCCAGTCAGTGTATTAAACATGTTAAAGACTTTTATTTTTTTTGCCTCTGTGTGGCTTCATAAAAAATTAACTTATTAAAAATTATAACCAAACGTTCTTTACTGTCAGTTCATTGTGAGCTGAGCAGTAATTCTTTCAACGCATTGTTCTCACATAATGCATGTCTTTTGCTTGTTTGTTTGTTTTACTTTGAGACATCTTAGTGGAAAAGTCAGTCTCCGAAGGACTTGGAAGCTATTGATTTTCTTTCGTCTTTGTGCCTGCACTATAAACTGTGGATCATATGATCCACTGCCTCCTGGAGCATGACTGCTGCGCTGCATGATTAAAACCATGTGTTTGGAATGGATAAACGTGTGAAGGTGTTGTGTGAAGCAGCGTGAGAGGAGTCTCAGCCAGGACTCAGTTCTGTCAAATATCATTATTTTATTAGACAAACACTGCACTGAATGAACGCCTCTATTGTTCATTATGCGTTACGTCAGGGTTTGTCGTATTTTCCTAAAACAGATGCAAGAGCAGGAAAGCGATGGAAAATTTCACATATAGCTTTGAATGTTTTTTTTTTACAGCTCATTCTCACCCCACCTGCAACTACTCAACTCGAGAGTTCACATCCAGCTAGTGTGATTTTCTTTAAATGATTTAGATTCAGCCTGGGTGTGAAGCTCACATAGCAGCTCGCTGCTGTTTATCAAGACGAACATTTAATGTTGAAACCTTTCAAAACACGAATGAAGTCATCATGTTGAGGCCAGTGGTCTCACACAGAATCAATATTTAGCAGCGGTTAAGAAATATGGCCTCAGGTTTTGAAACTTCCATCATGTTTCACCATAAGATGGAGTTTCACCAAATAGATGGACCTCTATGTGTTGTGGAACCACCTATTGCTGCTATTCCAGCTGCAAGTCTTTAGGAGTTTGTCTTCACCAGTTTTGCATGTTTAATATTTTTTGCCCATTTTTTAAATCTAAATTCTCATAGCAATTATAACATCAACATTATTTATTTATTTGTTCTTGTATAGATGCGCTTATGATTTTAAATAACTTCCTAACTGCACTGTCAAGACAACAGTATGGGTGTATTCACACCAGGTAAGTCCTCTGGTCCACTTGTTTGGTCTATAATTTATAAACAAAGCCACGCAGGTGACGCACATTACTCCCATTGGACAGAAATGACGGGGGTGGGACAAAGCACAGACCCAGAAATAAAGATGGTGCTGTTCAATACAATTTCAGTACCATTTAGAATTTCAAGAGCAGCTCATTCAGTGGCCGTTTCATGATGATATACTTCTAATTTTGGGACGGCGTTGGCAAATGCGTGCTGCAACCTAAAGAAGACGAGATGCTCCGCGTTCCCTGACCCACAACGGCTCATTGTTTGTTGCGCAGTGTTAGCGTTAGCAACACTGAAGGTCCAAAGCCAAATTCACACTCCCTCCGAACTGCCAAAGTCAGCACGGATCGTCGCAGTTTCATGGTAAATGGTAAATTTTTTCCCCCGCATTGTAGACTCTAGCGGGAAGAAACTCCATGCAGTGACGTATGCTGCAGTGGGAGGGGTTTCCCAGGAGCTCGGCGCGGTGCGTCTCCGGGGCTATGAAAGGTGTGTGCAAAAACGAACGGCGAACAACCACGTGACTGTGCATTGATTGTTCGGCTTCAAAACGAGTATGTTCCAGGCTTAACGTTGCTTAGCAAGTCCAAAAAGGTGCATGTTTCTTGTAGTTGGTTCAGTTTGAGGCTGGTCTGTATCACCCGCTTCGGATGTTATCATCCATTAAAAGGACGTTATTAGCCATTATCAGTCCCATAGAATGGCTTCAGACTGTCAGCTGGTTAGTATGAGGCATAACGCCATTAAGGTTTTTTATGCAATCTGGTTAATAAGAGGCATAAAACCACTAAGGTTAATTTGAGAGAAAATGACATGGGCAAAGTAGACCGGACTCCGGCGATAGCAGATTGTTGTATTCTAATGTTTAGGACACTGGTAACCCACTAGGGGGCACTGTCGGGAGAGTCTGAAGCCATTCTATGGGACTGATAACCGCTAATAACCTCCATTTAATGGACTGATAACATCCAAACCGGCTGTCTGTATTCACACCTGAAGCAAACCACATCAGAGGTCATTTGAAAGCGGACGAAGACCACCTCAAAAGCGGGTCTTGGTCTGGTTGTTTGGTCTGCATGAGTGTTTTCACACCTGTATAAAAGTTCTGGACCAACGGGGGAAACAAACTGTGTGTCAGGTGTGAATACACCCTAAGATACCCCAGAATTGATAAATGTCACCAGGCTTTAGTTTCTTCAGCAATGTTTCCTTCCATGTAATGTGTTCCAGTTTACCTCCCTGCAACATAAACAGAATGATAATGGGAAACCGTATAAAGTAAAATTGGTAGCCTTTTCTTGACATCTGTTTATTTTCAATCTGTGGAATCACTCAGGCAGAAATAACTTTTTATCCTTGAGTAGACAGGATAAAGCAGGTATTATTATACGATTATAGGATCACTATTCCAATCCGGTACTATAGAAAATGCATTGAGCACGTCGTGCAGAGCCTGAACCCAGCCTCTCCCTTCTGTTGCCTCGTAGTACTGCTCACAGATTACTTGACATGTTATACATTGTGCTCTCATTTCTGCTATTCTCTCCTTTGTAAGGTCTCTCAAATGTCACGATAAGAGTGTGTAATGAAAGAGGAGCTGCTTCAGCTCCTGTATTACCTTTTTCTGTCAATGCAGATAAGATAACTTTTAAGAAGTTATTACTTCTTTAATACCCATTAAACGCCTACAAGACCACAAAAGGTCACGCACTCAGATTTTTTTTGTTGGACTCCCTTTAGCTTTGATTACTGCATGCAGGCACTTTGGCATTATTTTATCATCTGGTGTCCCAAAAAGAGTTGCTTTATTTTATATTAATTTATTTTTTAATCTTGGGCTGATGATGAGATAATCATGTTATTGCGTAATCTTTGCTCCAGCATATCTGAAGGATTCTGTGATGGCCGATCTATATGTGAGAATGACCTCATGCTCCCCGATGAGTCTGGAAAATCTCAGCATTAAGGGAGGATCTCGCTGTGATGCAACTGCTAGTGACTAGCCCGTCTCCAACCCTTCCTGATTTTGTTGAGGGCACATCAAACCCATCACAAGAGCACAAAAACTTCGGCATCTGCATGCACATACTCGGGTCTAAAAACCATGCCAATAATAAATAACATTATTCAAAAACCAGTCATGTCTGATGATTTTTGTTTTCAAAAGTGTACCTCAGCAGTTTTCATCATAAACCTGGAAGAAGCTGCCAAAGTAAAGGATAGAGCTTAGCTGAGGTGGGCAATGTGAATGACCTAGAATGCAGTTTTGCAAGCAATAAAGAGGAAAATCTGTTTATTTCAGCTGACTTTATTTTCTGTCCCATTGTCTTACTGAGAATTGACCCCCCCCCCACCACACACACACACACACACACACACACTCACACACACATACACACAGACACACACACACAGACACACACAGAGACTTATAAAACACAATGGGTGCAAATCACTCTGGAACAGAAGTACTAAATGTTTGATCTAAAGTACTTTGATTGTTTTTACAACTTAATCATATGTTAGAAGACATGGCTGTGCGGGTGAAAAAATATGGTCCATGTTATGTATTGAACACTGAACACCAGCATAAAACTGCATTTTTTCTTTCTCATGAATAAGAACATGACTTTTCTCAAGTATAAACTGTTTATGATGTGTATTTAGTTCAGCGATGCATAAAGACTACCAATAATTTCAAACAACACTCTTTGCTGTGTCCAAAAGGAACATTTTCCAATAAGCATTTTTTAAAGCAATAACTACATTTTGCCTCAGATAATTTATGCAACTAAAATCAAAATTTTGATGCTTCCTCTAAAGTTTTATAATGATTTACTGGGTTTTTTTTAATTCTTTTTTTTTTACATTACACCCACCCACTGAAATCCTGAAAGTAGAAGTGACCTGTTTGTTTGGAGAATTTTTGGATTTTTGGGAGGAGGTTAAGGCTGCTTAAACTCAATCTAGTTCAATCCCTGAGGGTAATAGGCTAGACTGATGTGTGTCCCAGAAGAAGCCATGAAAGCAGCGGGGTGGGACTTTAAACTCAGCCTTCGGAGTACTTAGGCCTCTTGGCAGTGGGAGTTACTTTTTGCTCGATCCCTGAAGCGCTGCATTGTCTTTTTGAAAAGAGGCTCTTTGTGTTTGCAGTATGAAGCTGCTCACATGATGAGCCCCAGTAATGTCAGAGAGGCATTTTGATGTCTGGCAGTACTGTGAGGAGGATACTAAAACATTCATTGCAGATTTGGATGCCACTAACGTGACATTACAGCATCAATTGCAGTGCCTTTGATATATTTCCTCCCCAGAAGGCCTTGCATTAACTTACTTACAGTTCATTATAAGGGATAATTAAAGAGGGAACGCTTCTCTTAAGACAGATGCGACTTTTGGACACGTGCCCGACTGTCAAGCTTCTCTATCAGGCTCTGTCAGCTGAAGGAGGGTGCAGCTCCACACATCAGGCATGACCCAGTTAGAAAAGCTAGACTTCTAGGACCTTAGAATGTGGATCCTACCCTGAGGAGGATATTCATACCCGTTGGCTTTGTTGTTTGCGTCACAAGTTCTCTTCGTTTCACTCTTCTCTCCGATGGAGAAAATCCATTCCCTCCTAAAGAAATGTCACGCCAGCCTTCTCAACATATCTGTGGAAATATTCAAAGATATTCCTTTTTACATGTTTTCCAGTTGATCTTTATTTACTTAATAAAACTGCACAACACAATTGAAAGATCTTTGCTCAGAAATTCCCTAAAGTTGACTTTTGGGCTCCTGATCAAGATCTTTTTGTCCAACAGTTCGTTGCTGTTTGTTACTGCTTGGTGGCTCATTACTTAACAGCTCTCCTTTCGTAGTTTAAAATACTTTTATACCACAGACATGCTGACATGTTGCATCACAGTGGCAACCATACTGCAGCTCGACTGATGTAACACCATGGACAGTAGAGAAAAAAAATGCTGCAGCTAAGTCGATACCGAACACTGAAAAATGCCTCGATTACTCTGATCTGATACCCGCAATTAGATTGGGTCATCAGTATAGGGTCGCTAAAGCTAGACTTTGCAAACAATCCTTCATAATTGAGGCAGCAAAATGGTACAAAGGAAGTAATTAAAGTTAAATAATCTGGATGCAATAATAAAATCTATGGTAGCATGCACCTTTTTCACATTTTTATACATGTTTTATGGCTGTTTAGTGTTTCAACTTCAACATTATCACCTGTTTGGCACACGTGAGGAAACATCTAAATATGTAATGAATTTAAGGGGAAAAAATTAAGAAACGTTATATTTTTTCCCAAAGATTGCTTCTTGCCTTTCACTTGAACTTCTAGGGGAAATTCAGGTTGTTTAAGTCGATGTAGGCAGATTTATTCCTGGGAAAAAAAACACAACCACGCCACTGTGTAAAAATCTTATTGTTTCCCACGTTTTCTGGAAGTGTTCTCTAATAAAAGTTATTTGCTGCGCATTAAAGCTCATCCCATTTTCAGCTCGTGTGACTTTCCCCAGCACGGCTTTGTGCTGCTCAGCCGTAGCCCCGACGCTCCTTTGGACCACTGCTTAATGAAGCAGGACTTAATTTTCCTCTTGTAATTGCTGCCTTTATTAATTGCTGGTTTTAGTAGGAAGCTGTGTGACAAATTAATAGTGTGATAAGATAAGAGCTGCTCTTACCCGAAACGCCTGGAGCAAAAGCGTCGAGCAGATCAATGGAACACAAACGGTCGGTTTCGCCCGGGGGCCACGACCGGTGACTGATGAGTGGTCAAGAAAAGAAACAGGACCATTACAGGAGACAAGAAAGATGCACACCGGGCATTGTTCTGGGTTTAAATTTAGCCTTTTCAATAGTTATACAGTATAATCAAAACTTTTAGTAGTGTATATAGTGGTTACATTAATGAATAAAGTTATTTGCTCTTTGATTATACAACTTCTCTCAGTGTAAAACAGCCTCTGCTTTGTTTAGAAAAAAACTAGGCAAAGATGGGCGTTAATGTCTCTGCTTGTGTCCAGTGTTGTATAAAATGCCTCAAAGTGATACTTTGGTAAAAGTTAACGTCTCCTCTAAGAATATTACTTGAGTAAAAGTCTTAACGTATCTAATATACAGTAGGCCTATATATATATATATATCATCCAACCACAATTAAATTCACTCTATCCAGAAGGCACAGTTTATCAGGATAATATTTTTTAACAACAACAAGCCATAGTGCAACAGGAGTAACAACTTTCTACTTCTTACCTTTTTAAAAAATGTTTGGAGCAGAAAGTACAGATAACTGTGTAAAAAGGTTAGGAGTAGAAGTAAAAAGTAGGCTGAAAAATAATTATTCAAGTAAAGTACAGATAGCCAAAATTTCTACTTAAGTACAGTAACAAAGTATTTGTACTTTACAACTCTGCTTGTGTCTTTCTATTAGCAAAATATGAACCACTGGAAATAATCGCGAAGCTTTTCCATGAATATGACCAAACATTTGACTGAATGTAGCAGTTTGACCTTTCCAAGGGCTGATAAATGTCAGAGTGTTAAAAGGAGTTTTTGTGTTATTGAAATGACAAAGCTTTAAAATGCCTGCAGCATAAATTTTTTGCTATAAAAATGAAAGCTTTTTTGGAATGATAACTATGATAACATATTGCAAAAATAAAATTCCTGCCGCTAAGATGAACAACTGATGAAATATTAGCATGTAAAGTAACAGGAAGTGATGTCAGGAGGGTAATGTGAACAGAGTAGTGCTAGAGAGGAATCTGATGGGTTTTTTAGATCCTTTTGAGTCACAATCAGGGAGAGATGAAGAGTTCAGATAATATTCTTTCAATAAATAAACACCAGGGAAGTTCCCTTTTCTTAAACAATCCCCTCATGATGTCACTTCCTGTTTCATCTTAGCTTGGTCAAATTCAAAAGAAAATATGCCTGTTATGTACACAAAATGTGTAAAATCCTGTGTATTATATCAATTTTCTGAAATATGAATGTTTTCTTTGACCTTTTGTTTTGAAGAATATTCACGTGGCAGGCACTTTAAATTTGATAAAAACGTAAACTAAACCGATGCATATGAGTCTTATTTGTCAGTTTCTACCCAGCACTTTGCAGAAAACCTGCACCAGCAGCTTTGTAGACAAGTATTATTGATGGAAAATCCTGTGAGTAATAATAGAAAACTAATGATTAGACTATCGGCTAAATGACACCATCCAGTCATCAGCAGCAGAGTGTTTTTACATGCTTCACTGTGCAGATCACATATCGCACATTCCTCACATATTTCATAAATCCCTCCTGTTTTCACGCCCCCCCTCTATCTAACCACCCCAAACGAAACTTCAGATACCCATCGTGCTCCGTGAAACAAAAAGAAAAGCGCTTCAGCCTTTGCATCAGAAGTGCCCGCGTCGCAGTGAGCCGCTGCGAAAGCGACCGTGTTGATCCAAGCTGGATAACAGAGAGAATTGAAACATGATAAGAAAAGCGGTCCTGCATGCTAAACATGCCGATGTGTGCCTTGTGTTTCAAGTGGAGGAGCGGACATGCCTCAACATGCAGACGTTCTTCTACAGATGAGTCAAATAGGCTCCAGAGGCTGGTGTGACACCAGGAAAATGTGGCTAGGTTTTTTTTTTATTTTAAGGTCAGAAAAGCAAAACAGGGATTGAATTTAAATACAGTCGGCTGCACATTAATATTCTAATGGTATCAATTTGAATTGATTAGAATGACATTGCTTGTATTTTCTGTTCAAATTTTCTCAAGAAAAAAATAGAATGAGACAAATGGGGTTTATCTCCTTTTTCATGCAAAATTGCAGATGTCTCAATGATGAAATGACCATGGTACCAAAGATGCATGATGAGCATTAGAGTAGATAGAGTGGTGCAAAATCATGTTTAAATGGGGGGTATTATGAGTTTTATAGGCACATACTGTAGATCAACTCTATATTACAATTGTGTTACCTAATACCTGTATATATCAAAAATAAATCTGACTTTGTATCATAGTCTATTTAAACACCTTGAAATTGCTCTCTGTCTCTTTAAGAACCTCCTACCCTTTCAGACGCTTCCACTTCAGCACGTATTCACAACAATAGCGTTGGTCAGGGATGACATCACGAGAATTTCCAGGAATCCCCAGAAAAATTTACCAGCGAATCACATACATAGTGCCTGAATCCAAAGCTTTTTTTCCATGGAAACAAAAATGAAGTTTCAGGCGCCAAAATTGAGAATGATTATATAGAGGGATGCAGAAACACTCAACTAAAGATTTGGCTACAGTGTAGAGGACTGGCACTGTCCGACAACTGCGTTGAATTGATAAAAGTGTTTTTGTTCCTGCATTGTTATCCACGTTAGCTGTTAGCAAGCTATGTGTGCCCAAGAAAAACACGTGAATTCGTATTATTACTTAAATAACTGCATGACCAGGAAGCAGAAGTAAGCTCTAAAACAGACGCATTTACGTGGGCGGTTTGAAAACAACGGAAAAAAAAAACATTCAGTGCTCCGGTTACTTTAACACGAAAGAAGAAAGCAGGAAAAGAACAGAATGAACGGAGAAACCTGATCAATGGGATCAGGGTGCGCCTTTGTTGGTCTGTTTCCTCCAACAAAGTGTTTTTTGAACAGATGTAGGTACTCCTCCTCATTTTTCCAATCGAAGGCAAACCCGTCCCCGACGTTGAATCCAACAATCACATTTCTCTCCTCGAGTAATCGGTTTTGGAAATGGCAAAAACCAAATACCTTGAGGCTTGTCAGCATATAAAGTCGCTATTGCAAATCCCATCGCGACAATGCTTTACCGACACCATTTTAAAACTGTTTGTTTTCTGTGTGAACCACGACTTCAGCACTGGACTCAAGCATAGCTACAGTTCAGCTTGATTCACATCCGGGGACTTGCTGATGTCACGTTGCATAGGGAGCTATTTTTTTAGTAAATCTGACCAACGCTGTTCCTCATGGGAGAGGTGCTCGGCTGGGGACTGAGCTCCAGGGAGGAGCTTTGTGTAAACAGGCGGAGCTTTGTACCAGCAAGCATTTAGGCAGCTCCACATGGCTACGACAGAAGACTCAAAGATTTCTCAAACATGAAAGAGTCAAAGCTGCACTCTGGGTATGTTGTTGATGATACAAAGCTCCAAAAAGTTGATTTTGCAAAATACCCTCTCCTTTAACAGCAATGGCTTTAGCCTGATTAGAGAATATTGCTATTCGCGCCAAATGAAGAGAGTAGGTATTTAGAGACCACAAGAATTTTGCGTCTCATGCTGACGACTAGCTATTGGAGCTATCAACCACACAAACATCGTTTAAAAAGAAAGCAGCGTCGTGGGACGAATTTGTTTACATTATCAGGAACCATTTTTCTCCAATCAATTTACAAATTTTATGTGATGCATAAATGAAACTATGCAACACGGTGGCAATGTGCCTGGTTCAACTCGTGACTCCTTCAGTTTAATGATCAGCGTAGCTGGGAACACTCAAAATTTCAGAGCGATCTACCTCTGTGTTTGCAGTAGCCGTCAGTAAATGTGAGAAAAGTTTGAAATGTTTTGACCTCTAAATTGCGCCGCAGGCGCCTCCTATCATTTTTGAGAGGAGAAAAGACAGTTTGCATACTTAAATGGAGGCGTATCAATGTATAAGCACCCCATTTCCCGTTGATCTGGATCATAGATGTTCTTTATGCTGTTGTTGTGCCTGTGCTGTTTTCTTAATTTAAGTGCATGTGTTCGGTAGAAAACCCACAAGAGTCCCCAGGTGACATTCCTCTCACATTTTCATGCCTCTTTTAGGTGATCCTTCAAGCCCAAAAGGGGAAAGTCTTACATTAATCCAGCTCATTCGAGCCCATCCCCTCTCCAATTCCCTGGCCACCAAAATTCTCTCCCGCATTAGCAACAGCCCTTTGCCCCCCACCCTCCCCTGCCCTCTCTGGCCTCCTGAATGATAACCTTGAATAGTATTGTCTCGGGGTATGAAGGAGGCTAAAAGAAATTCCTCGGATCTGGACGGAGAGCAGGGAGGCTTGACAAAAGGCATCAGCACTTGGCAAATCAGCACTCTGGGACATAAAAAGGCAAGGGGACAGTTTTTTTTCAGGTAAAACGCTTTGACCAAAAAAAAAAAAAAGCACGGGGGACCCATAGCTCAGCCCTGGTGGAATAAAACTTTTCTCTGCGTGCCTTTTTTAAAACCAGTAAAAATCCCCTTTCAACCGGCGCTCAGCTGTGATGATGAAATCTGAGGCAACAAGAGGCTGAATAAAGATGGCTACATCAGAGCAGAAATCATAGTTTGAGCGTTGGATTGGTGGGAGTGATCGTATCGAGTCGAGTCCATTCAACCCGCCTCCCTCTCAGTTCATACAAGAGTCTTTCATTGGAGCCATTAGACCTGAGATAGCTGCTCCGATAACAGCCACGAGGAGATCAATTGCAACTCGATCGGTGAACGAGCCGCCTCGTGGATTCTGCACCGCTCGCTCTGTTTGACCCCTCTCCTCCCCATCCCTCCTCACCCCTTCATCTGAACTCCCTTAAACACGGGCCGACTGCCATGGAAACTGAAGAAAATGGGACAAAATATTGTTACTGGCAAAACGCCTTTGAAAGGAAACAAACAGTCCTCCCAGGTCTCTGTTGAAAAAAGCAGCTTTTGAAGTCCCCCCTCCCGAAAACCCGAAGGCATCTGAAACTTTGAACTGAAAGTGCAGTTGATGCGTCTTCAAGAAACATAGTTCTTTGGATTCTTTAGAAACTTTTAGAAAGGTGACTGGCGTTGGCAGATTTCACACTTTTTTTTACCCACAGTGTCATGTAGCTGCTGCTCCGACTCTAAAGCAGCCCTCTCCTGATTTCCCCCAACTATCCTTTGGGCGGCTCTGTGGATTCTTGCAACAGTTTCATCATGAGTCGACCATATGCTCGGAGCAAAATGAAGCCGTTCGTGTCATCTGAAAGGCGGGGATTTCCTTTTGCTCTTTGGGAAATGAAAAAAAAAAGATGTAGAAGATCTTAATTGTCAGTAAAAAAGACTAAGTTCAGACTTAGCATTTCAAAGAATTCACTTTGCAGCACAAAGAAGATAAAGATATAAAGTTTATATTTTGTTTTCATGCAGTGAAATTCTCTGTTATTAGAACATTATGTCTTTATTAACATGTTTTATTATTTAAACCTCCTTATTAAAGTGCCTGTGATGTCAAATTTTTGTAATACATATGAATACATTTTTTTTAGAAAGAGGACATTGATAAAATGACCTTTAAAGGGGGTATTGTGTATTTTCCAGGCATATAGTTCAATACTACAATTAAGTAACTATGTTACCTTCAGTTGTTATGAAAATGCTATACATCAAAAATATACTTGACTTCTGAAACGTCTTGAAATTGGCCTCTTACCATTTCAGACACTCCCACTTCAGCATGTCAAAACAATGCTTTGGGGGAGGGGTGATCTGTGGGGTGGAGCTAGGTACAAACAGGTGGAGCTTTGTACCAGCAAGTGTTTAGGCAGCTCCACATGGCTACAGGAGATTCAATGACTTCTCAAACATGCATGAATGAGTCAGAGCAACACTGGGTATGTTTTTGGTGAGGGAATGATGTGCTATAAAGCTCAAAAAAGTTGATTTTGCATAACACACCCACCCACCTTTAATTATTTTTATTTTTTTACTTCAAACAATTGATTTGCACTACGATATGTACTATTGTAAACAAAAATGGATTCATGAAACTACTGTATTTATTCATGTATAATACGTGAAATTAAATCCATGAAATCATCCATAAAGTTGGGGGGGTAGTACTATACTCGTATAAAAAATTTTACTTAAATATTTTAACTGAAATATCGGCTTCATTCACAAAATTATTGAGTCCGGAAATGAGACCACGTTGTAAAAAAAGAGTTGAAACGAGCTTACCTCTGACACTCCTCCGTGCTTCAGAGCGAGATAATAGAGCCAGGCGGGCGACATGATGTGAAAAAAAGGGGGTAAAAGTATTCCTGCACCTTAGTAATGTAGCGAACTAATGACATAAGCGTGTGACCGAGCCACTCCTCGAACAATAACAAACACATTCATGTTAAACACATGTTCGTCTGTAATGGCTGCCGTCTACCGGTGTTCTGAAAAAGTTTGTATCCCTGAAAAAATGTTTCCCCACCAGAGGGGGTGCTCACGAGTAGGAAGTAATCTGCTTTTCCCCCACAAGATGGCCCAAATCTCATGTGAAGTCTCTGACTTTTGTGGTGGCGCCTCCTGGTGTACTATGTGTAAAATGCCAGAATTCATGTGAAACATCAAAATATCTTTTAGTATATATGTTGTTAAAATAAAATGAACAGTCCAATGATCATTTTACTGATATGTATAAAGACTGCAAAGGCTGAAAAATCTTGAAGTCTGTATGAAATTGGAGGTAGTTTGAGGATTAAGATTTTTATGCTTTTTATAAGCTCAAAAAGGGGGGGGGTCATATTATACATGAGATCGTATAATACACGAATAAATACGGTAGCTAAATATTGCCTTTTTTCTGTGTATTTTTACACACTGTAATTGTAGTATCAGGACTGCGATAGTAGAGTTCAGTTGTCTTTAAGCTCAACCACAATACATTAAAACCAAAAGAGAGAAGAAGAGAAAATAACGTATTTCTAAAAGAGATAAAAGGAAAAACATCACTCAGACAGAGCTCATTTGTAGTCTGTGATAGGAGGGTCACCATCCCGCTCGCGGTAGCTGACAAGCACATGTGAAATGATACAAATCCCCTGCGTGTGTTTGTGCAAACTGTGGCGTATTGGTGTCATCTTTGGTAATAAGAAGGACGTGAAGTATCTCTCTGCAGCAGCTTGCGTGCAGAATCGGAGCCTAAAGGTAGTTTCTTCTGAGCGCACCGCATGTTTTTCAGCAGCTCGGCTCACAAACATGTTGTGAAAGAACGTCTTAGACTCTCAGTAATCTTTTTTTTCCCCCACATCCCAGTCTCCAGCCTCCCCACCTCCAGTTTTCAATAACCCACATAGCGAGTGTGGAGGATGGGATTTGATGGCATTAACCATTCCGAAAATGAATAAATAAATCAACTAAATAAAAAGCCAAAAGAGAGGAGTGTGGGACCACATTTGATACAGACCTGAATTACACCTGAACGGTTTGTCTATTTTCATTCGCCTGCCCCCGCAGTGATTTGTCTGTCTTAATAGTGTCATGTTGAAATGAAAGTGCTCACATTGATTTCACCCACTTAAAAACGACGCAGGTTCTGAGAGTTTGTTCTCAAAAACAAGGGGGAAATGTGACAATTCATGGCTCAGCCTGATGGTTTATAATAATAAAAAAAAACCTCCTGCTTGTAAATGTAGAGCAGTTCAGATGAAAGAACCCTCCTCAGAGTCTGACCCCATCTGGAAACTACAGTGGTTTGCAAAAGTATTCATACCCCTTGAACTTTTCCATATTTTGTCACATTACAACCACAAACATAAATATATTTCACTGGAATAAAAAACTGAAAAGTGCGATGTGCAAAATTATTCAGCCCCCCTGAGTCAATAC
>NW_013952496.1:958001-962905 GCF_001266775.1 Austrofundulus limnaeus
GTATTGACTCAGGGGGGCTGAATAATTTTGCACATCGCACTTTTCAGTTTTTTATTCCAGTAAAATATATTTATGTTTGTGGTTGTAATGTGACAAAATATGGAAAAGTTCAAGGGGTATGAATACTTTTGCAAACCACTGTATATTATAAAACTTTCTGTTCTGTTTCTCAGAGCAGCTTCAGATTTGTTTTCAGCAGACGTGTTGTTTAAGGTGCGAGTCTAATGCTTCAAACAAAAAAAACATTTCTCATGGCAAGAGGAAATATAATGTCATATCTTTGTAAAACAGAAACACATGATCCCCCACCCTCCCTTTTTTTTCCTGCAAAGAAATTAAATTTGATTACATGCAGCTGCCTTTAAAGGGAATTTTAGAATTTGTTTAATATTAATCATGAATACATAACCGAGTTGGCGTGCTTTACGGTCCTTACTGTTACAAATCTGAACCAAACACAATGAATAAAATTATATAACTGGGGATATGCAAACTGCTGTGTGTGCTCCTAAATACATTTTTGCACCTCACAGAATAATGGAGGGGTTGAGTTCATTGGAGTAACCAAGAGTCTGCTGGAATAAAAAAAAAATACATTACATGCTCCTGTTTTACTTTTGCTGCACAGCTCAGGCAGAATAAATAGTTTTTACGAAGGGAAAACCAGAATTGTACAGGTTTGAAGAGAGGCGGATGAGTTGCAGCATCCTGGACCCACTCTAATGTTCAAACGTTTTGCCAGGACTTGCAGACTTTAACAGGTTTTGTTGGTCCACTTCTGCAAGAATCACACACAACTGTGGCTGTGTCCAAATCCAGGGGCTGGGTCCTTCGAAGGACTAACCCAGGGGTCTGCAACCTTTATGATCAAAAGAGCCATTTTTGCTTCTTGACGCACTAATAACATGTGTTCAGAGTCACAAAACAAGCTACAACTGTGATTGGTGACTGGTGGTCCGTGGGCCTTTTTGAGGCCTCTTTGGGAACTTTTACGGCCAGTGGAGTTGACATTATAAAACCAAAAAATATATTGTGAATTTTATTATTTATTATTAATCTTACACATTAGGACAAATGAAAAGACTATATTCATGTAAACAAGAAAAATACTGTATATAGTTTACACCAAATTTCATAAAAACTAGTACAACTGAGCTATTCGAATTCTTTAAAGGTAATTCTGATGGATTTGAGAGAAGGATCATAGAAAGAAATTGGATTATTTAAGTACACAACAGGCTAGCATGAGCTAATCAACATGGTTTACTTGTATTTGTATTGATCACTTATTTGCATACAAACTGATTTCTGTTGTGGGTAAAAAAAATATTCTATGTTTGGCCACATTTTCAAATAGCCACTGGAGAGGGTGCAGAGGGACCAAAGAGTCACGTGTGGCTCCAGAGCCACAGGTTGCAGACCCCCGGACTAACCGGTTTAGGTGGGCCGGGTCCTTGGTCGACCTTGTGAATTTGGACGATCTAGTCTTCTACTTTATTCCCCTCCTTACCCCGATGTTACTCCTGTCGCCTCACAACTGTGATGACGCTAAACAGAAGCAAAAATAGATCGACATCAGCAAAATGTCTAGATATTAGTATTAAAAATATCATAAAAGAACAAAATTAGCTTAAAGGCAGTATTTGCACATTTATTTTTCTATACCAGCTCGTTTGATTGCTGACAAGAATAATGTTAAAAACATGTCAAAATGATAAAAGCATTAACAACACAACCGCTTGAAACTTTTCATTTTCATACCGTCAGATTTTTATTTAAAACTGTACTCCTTTCTCTTGCTTCGTCCACCATTACGAGCAGGAAAAAAATGCTCCGGTCCACTCGCAATGCTTTATGGGATACGGTGGGCCGAGAATCCATCAGACCCCTCCCTCAAATCAGGGCCATCGGAGGAGTCTTTGAATTTGGATCGCCTTCGGTGCGGCCCCGTGATTAGGGATGCACGATATATCGGCATTAATATCGGTATCGGCCGATATTGGTCAATTTTTAGAATATCGGTATCGATCCGATAAGTAAAACTGGGCCGATATTAACATCCGATGTTGATTTCCCACATTTTAGCTTTGTGTTTCTGTTTTGGAAGGGAGATGGTTGGTTGAGTGGTATCTGTTTGATCATGATAGTGTTAGTGACGCTGCACAGCCATGAAAAACTGAAGTAGAGCCATGTCAGAGGTCTGGTTGTTTATTTATGGTATTAAAAAACGACCCAAGTATGTTTGTGCGTACATGTATAATATAATTTGTGTGTTTGTGTAATATCGGTAAAAATCGGTTATCGGCCATAACAGCAATAATTATATTGGATATCAGCTGAAATTTTCATATCGGTGCATCCCTTGCTGTGATGTCAGCAACCGACAAATTCAGCCTTCGGAGGACGCAGCCCCTGAATTTAACCTGTCTCTGAATTATCTTAAACCTGACAAAAAGTCCAAATTCACTTTTTATTATTGAGTCAGCTGATTATATAGTGTGTGGAGGTTGAGGTCTAAATGAATGCTGAGGTTTGAACAGATCTCAGTGTATTTCTATCTGGAAAATAATGAGTAAAATTAAACAGCTTAATAATTATTATTAATAAAAGTTTTTAAAAAAATCACATTTTTTTGTTTACTCTCACAAACTAAAGGCATGCAGATGTATTAAACCTTTGTTTTAACTGAACATTTAAGGAGAATTACATCGTTTACTGAGCCGTAGGGCCCCCAGCCTCATCAGTATGCCAGCGTTTCACTGAATTGATTTTCTACCAGCAATACCAAAGTCAGCCACTCTGTTTTTCTCCCAGAAATCTGCTGTCCTTTTGACTTTGACGTGGGGGGAAAAAAAACACAGATGTCTTTTTCACTTTTCCCACTCCACCTCAGACGTTAGCCAGTTTGTCCGGCCCGCTTCCATTAGCATGTGGATTAATTCCCGCTTGTTATCAAGCGTAGATGTAATAAGGCAGCCCTGGATGGTAGGGCTAATCACTTTGGCAGGCGGCGCTTTCTTGCCTTTTTTTTTTTCTTTTTTTGCTCGGCTGCCATACTCGCATCCCCCCCCCAAAACTGATAGCGGGGCAGACGCATCAGAGAGGATTAAGCTAATGTGATGGCAGAGCCACCTACCAGGGGCCCCCACAGGATAATTTTAAGAGACAGTCCTTGACATTCAGGGAATAACTTGTCAAGACCTGGCTACGGGCAAATATTGAGGATATTAATCCTTAATGTAATGGCCTTGACTGGATTTTGCTCTTGTCTTTGGGAGCAGCTTTAAGCGCAGTCATAAGTTTCCATAATCACTGACATAAAGCAGTCCCTCAAGGATTCTCCTGAGTTTTACAGTAATTATTACACACTTTTAAAAAAAGCTCCTGTTTTTCACTCCTGCCTGCATGAAAAATTGCCAAGCCATTTGCATAAGGGTTGTTGTTAATTTGCGTGAGTTGTACGATACGCTGGCAGAGGAGAGCTTTGTTATGTTGCAGGAAGAAAAAAAAGGGGCGAAGACGTAAAAATCACAGCCCGTATCATTTTACAAAATATTGCTTGCCTTGGGGTGAAACTGCTGCGTCTCTGCCTCCGTTTCAGCTGTTGGAGTCACATCTCTGTCTTTCTGAGGGTTTTAATTAAAGCACAAAGAAAAAAATCCACAGATTTAATGGAGTTCGGCTTGATGGATATAGAGATGTAATGGTGATGTAAAAAAAAACAGCAACAAGATGTGGCTGTGCCTTTTTTGAATATCGAATTAATTTATAAACTAAAATTACGCCGCGTGAAATTTTAGCTCAATATCATTCGAACTGACTGAGTTATGTCGGTGTTTGTGTTGTGCGACATTAATTAGCGGAGGCAGCCATGTTGAATTTAATCAACTCCAGCTGGTAAGCAGTTGTAGATGTATGTCCAGTGATTACTTTGTGCCAGTTTCAATAAAACTCCTCCAATGGTTCATGAGATATTTCGGTAAAGAGGCAGACAAAAAACGGTTATCTTCCGGGCGAAAAGTTCTGAGAAACCACAAAGACCGTCCCACGAAACCATTCTTCAAAGAGCTTGACGACGAGAGTTTGTCCTTGCTGCCGGTTTTTTTTCCTCCCCGCCGTATTTCTGCCGTGAGTTGTGTTTCTGCGATTCCCTGACCGTTCCTCTTAATCTGGCCCTCAGGTCTGCTCATCGGCTCCGGCTGCGCGCTCTACCCGCTGGGATGGGACAGCGAGGAGGTGCAACAGACCTGCAACAACAGCTCCGACCAGTTCAAACTGGGTAAGATT
Source organism: Austrofundulus limnaeus (assembly GCF_001266775.1). Taxonomy (NCBI): domain Eukaryota; kingdom Metazoa; phylum Chordata; class Actinopteri; order Cyprinodontiformes; family Rivulidae; genus Austrofundulus; species Austrofundulus limnaeus. Next base: position 962,289 of record NW_013952496.1, read on the forward strand.
GTATCACACCTGAACACACGGGTTACTCACGTTTCTTACATTTATCCTGTCCCCTGAAAAGAAGGATCCATAAGAAGGAGTTTTATTGGATCCCTGACAGGAAGTCTTTTCGTCTTCTGAGAACTGACACACGTCTTTCATGCTGTCACATGGCTGTGGTTTCTGGGTGTTTAAAATGCACAATAAGGAGTGATCTGATCCTCCAGTAGCTGCTGGTTCTATCTATAAATATGTGCCGAGAATAACTAGGAGCTGGGTTTGTGCTCTGTATGCAGCTGGTGTTATAAGGACTACCTCACAGACAGTAATATGCTACTTTATCAGGCACCAGGGAGACGGAGGAGCTTTTCATCTCCCAGCTGCTGCTATTCTCGATGCTAATCAAATAGTGTTCAATGTTTCACTTCATTTAAATATTTTATTAAAAACTGCAGTGTCTGCAAACTTCAAGACAACAAAAGAAAGAAAGGATTTGGTGTTTTTAGGTGTGATGAAGTCAAAAATTATTGTGTCTAAAACCAGCTGACATTTAAAGATCATTTAAATTTAGTCTGAAAGTGTTTTGTTCAAATGGTGAAACTAACGAGATGTTTTTGTTCAGACCACAAAAAAAAAAA
>NW_013952496.1:962949-966027 GCF_001266775.1 Austrofundulus limnaeus
CTAAAGCTTAAAAAACATTTAAAAAACATAATATTTTCTGCAAGAAGTGGATGCTGAGTCCTGAAAGAACAGAAGTTCAAATCCGAACACAAGAAAAACCATAAAAATAGTAAAAAAAACAAGCATAAAAACAAAAACGGCATTCTGATTTGAAACAAATGTTTTGACATTTAAACAGCAGAGTTGGTTAAAAAACAAAAAAACAGGACAACTGTGCAAACGCTGACTCAGCATTTACAGAACAAAACTAGGCTGAGTCACCAGAGGATAATCACAGAGTGGAAAGACACATTTTGTGACTTTCTAAAAAAAAAAGAGAAAAAAAATCAGTTTTCCGAACATATTTTAGCTGACAGAATAAACCACAACCTCTGGACTCGACAAACATTTTTATTTTAAATTTTTATGTTAAACGACTTGTCAAACCCAGTCTGCTCGGCCACAGCCTGCTGAGTTTTGTTCAGTGAAAAACAGAGGCAGTATTTGCACATTGTCACTTCTGATGACAGGCAGATAGCATCAGCTTTACTAAAGTGATTCTCTCGTTGTGTAAGGAAACCAACAGAGCTGATGAGACTCGATTAGAGCACAACCTGCCCTACTTTACATGTGATCAACTGATTACGTTGTCATTTTTAAAGCTGAGCCTAATATTCAGAGACACCACTGAGTGGCAGTCAGCAACTTTACACACATATTAGTGATTTATTTCAGAGATCTTGAAATCTATTATGCAAAATTCACTTTTTTTTTTACGTTTTTATGCTTCAGTTCGGGTCTGTGCTGCCTCCAGAAACAGTCCAAAAAATATTCCCAGCTGCTTTTTTTTAACAGTAAGTAAATGTTTTCTTACAGTCAGCAAATGATTCAAAAACCTGAGGATTGTGACGTCACAAACCGGGTAACCTCGCACTGACCAAGGCGAGCCCAGCCCCTCACCTGGTAACCCAAGCGGAGGCTCCGCCCACTTCTTGACAAGATGACCTCGTTAGTTCTGCTGTGTTTACAACAGTCACGGAGAACAGTGATGCGTGGCTTAATTTTATTTTTGATGTCAGTTTTAGCGATATTGTCAAAGGAAGTTGTAGTTTGTGCAAATAATTTCACGATGCACTTCTTTGAAAACTACCAGAGTTTTATAGTAACTAAGTACATTTAGTTTTTTACAGTATTTAAGTAGTTTTTTTTTTAGGATTTGTAATTTTGCTAACTATTTTTTAAATAGCTACTTTTACTTTTATTTTGTTACATTTTAAAGCTAAAAATAATACTTTTACTTCTTTACTTTAAAATGTAACACCTACTTACTGTTTACAAATTAAATATGTTCGAACTCATCATGAAAGATGTTTCTGCTCTAAAAAAATGAAGTGTTGAATTTACTCAACAAAATCATGTCAGCTGGCTCCACTAAGCTTAGTTGAGTAAATTAAGTAAATAATACATATATTGCTCAATTTACTCAACCTGGTTTAGTGGAACCAGTTTGGTTCAGTAAATTCAAAAGTTTATTTCTTAGAGAGTGTGTAAAACTACTTTTACTTTTCCAATTTTTGTGAACAGTTTTATGACTATACTTAAGTTTTCTCATCGGTGAAATTCATTTTTACCAAAGTCATTTTCTGTTCATGATACAGATAAAGAGGATCTATTATGGTTTCTTGAACAAGTTAGGTCACGTCTGTGGGCTATACAAAACATGTTCATCCTAACTTGTTCAAAAAACCATAATAGACCCTCTTTAACAATCCAGTTCTTACTGAATTAGAGGCTGGCTCAGTCCACAAATAGACACGAGTAAAAACATTATCACTCTGCCTTCACCTTTCAGCAGCAGCTAATTATCAGTGTGCACTGCCAATGCAATGCACACTATTGTGATTCGTTCCCCATCCAAGTCATCTCCACTTTGTCACGCTTCTCCTCCTGCGTACTTTGTCCTAGAGCTGCCATTGTAATTTATATCTGTAAAGCTCCTGTGCCAAATGATGGCTATGCCTTTTGGTACCTGTACAACTCACAGTTTTTGAAACATTAATGTTTAATAGTTTACAATGGGAGTCAATGGAGCCTTGTATTGGTCCAATACTGCCCCCTGCTGTACCTACTCAGTACTGCACCACAGTTTAATAATATTTAAACTCAGTAGTTCAGTGTTTACAATACTAATATGTAAATATTTTCATGTTGTACTATAATATTTTCCTAATATTGCTTTATTCTTATAATATATTGCAGTTTAGTGTCAACAATTGTATTGGCGATATGGCCACTTTCTGCACACATACAAACCAACTCCTGGCAATCCACTCTGCCACAGCTCCAATGGTCTCATGGTTAATGCCATGGGCTTTCATGTGGGAGATCAGAGTTCAAAACCCAGCTACATTAACAAAAAATTCTTTTTAAACTTCATATTGTCACACAATTACCCTTATTACAAACGCTGACTTGACAAGCACAAGCTGGTATAGAAAACACATTTGGACTTGGTCACCGTTCATTCTGCAAGTGCACTGCTGCAGGTAAAACCATGCTGCAATGCACACTTGTTTTTACATAGTAAAAACCCATGTCTAGTTAAATATAAATGTATGTTCCATATTCCTCTTAATGTCCTTCCACATACAAAGAAAGAAAACATCAGGTTTTGTGCAAGTGAACATGAATCAATGTTGTTTTGTTTTGTGCAAGTTTCACTAGAGGCCATAAGACTCAGTTATTTTGTCAGGAAGTCCTTTGAATTATTACCCTGAAAGTCTGAATGAAGGATCAGAAAACACTGACACCGAGGCATAAATGAAATAAAAAATGTGTCACATCTGTTACTATAAATTGAGGCAGCAGAAGTTTACAAACGACTGTATGAAGAGCTGAGCAAATGTTTGTATCTGTGTCCTGTGACTTATGACTTCACGCAGATTAAAGCTGCTAATTTATCAAATTAGATACAGCAGGACCTTCAAATTAGCATAACTTGGAAAGATTTAATTTCCTCTGTTTATAATCACAGACACTGTTATCACAAGTAATTACGTTCCATATTCAGTCTCATTTTGTGACGACCCACCCCCACCC
>NW_013952496.1:966082-979404 GCF_001266775.1 Austrofundulus limnaeus
CCCCCCACCCCCCACCCCAACAGGACTGCCTGCCTCTCTTTCCAGCTCCCATCACATTTTCTGCAGTTATGGCAGAGTTCTCGTTAGCGCCGCAGCAAACTACAGCGGATTTCCCCACATATGATGTGTGAATTTCCCCTTCGTTAACTCGTGTCTCATTTATTAACCATGAGGAGAAAAGAATGCACTTGATGAGTTGGAATAGTGCTGCGGATCACAAATAATGAATGTGTTTAATTTAAGGATCAAACACAGAAAGGAATAAAAATAATCTTAAACTACTACTTTTGAGTGCGTTCTTATCGCTCACTGCTAAAAGGCGAAGGTGGGCGATAACTTTTTATCATATCTGTGACCAAAATATCTCATGAACCGCTGAATAGATTGTGTTAAAACTCTCAGGAAGTAATTATTGGATGATTACCTTTTGGGGTTCAAGATGGCCACCACAGTTAATTAACTTTGTCCAACATAAAAATGGCTACTGAAATTGTGAATAACATTATTTTAAAACTTGTCCAAAAAAGGTTTCAACACAGTTTTTTTAAAATCTCAACCATTTGATTTAAAACTCTGGTATGTTGGATCAAAAAAATACTTTGACCCAAGCAAACTGGAGCCACGTTTTACAAACACTGTACTGTGTATTCTTCCATCCATCTATTGTCTTCCTCTTATCCGGGGTCGGGTCACGGGGGCAGCAGCCTAAGCAAAGAGACCCAGACTTCCCTCTCCCCAGCCACTTGGGCCAGCTCCTCGGAGGGGACCCCAAGGCTTTCCCAGGCCAGCCGAGAAACATAGTCCCTCCTGGGTCTTCCTCTGGGTCTCCTCCCAGTGGGACGTGCCCGGAACACCTCACCAGGGAGGCATCCAGCAGGCATCCTAACCAGATGAACCACCTCAACTGGCTCCTCTCGACGTGGAGGAGCAGCGGCTCTACTCTAATGCTCGATTCACACCAAATGCATCTGAAGCAGCAGGAGCGTCTGGTTTACATGCAAAGTCTATGGTGGACACGCGTCTAGGGATCTTGCGGCGTCTAGCGCGGCGCGTCATGAAGCGGTAGGTGTGGTATGAGCCTTTGACGTGCATGTGGCGTGTCCAAAGCAACCGACACTTGAGTTCAAATATCTGAACTTTTGCTGCTCGACGCACCATGTCAACCAACCAGAAAGACTCTGCTCTGTGACGTAGCGATGCATTTTTCCACGTGACTGTTTCCTGAATGTTGCCCACTAACCTGAAACATACAGACAGAAGCTCTTTAGCTCAAATCGACCATCTGTAGTTGGTGTTCTGGCTGGAGATATCAGCACCGATGTGGGTCAGCGGCTCGTTAAACTGACCGCGGTGTTAAAGTGGGCTTGAGACAAAAATAGTTCGTCAGCTCGCAGCTCCTGGAGTGAAACTAACCGAACAAACCGCCTCTAAATTATCTGGTGAATTAATTTTCTGGTGAGCGAGACGTTCGCTTGCTCTCAGTAAATAAAGCAAAGCCATTTTCTTCATTTCATCTTTATTTCATCCACCATTCAAGACAGACTGGAAACAAACCAAGACGCTCCTCCCATAAAACCATCGTCAGACATGCGTCTAGTCTTGTTCTGGGCTGAACGTAGCGTGTCCAACTTGAGGTGTTGGCTACATTTTAGATGCTCAAAACACATTCGGTGTGAACCCAGAATTAGTCCCTGCCGGGTGACTGAGCTTCTCACCCTCTCTCTAAGGGAGAGCCCAGACACCCTTCGAAGGAAACTAATTTTGATCGCTTATATCCCCGATCATGTCCTTTCGGTCACTACCCAAAGCTCGTGACCATAGATGAGGGTAGGACCGTAGACCGACTGGTAAATCAAGAGCTTCTCCCTCTGGCTCAGCTCCTGCTTCACCACGACAGACCGGTATAACGCTCGCATCACTGCAGATGCAGCACCAATCCACCTGTCGATCTCCCGCTCCATTCTTCCCTCATTTGTGAACAAGACCCTGAGATACTTAAACTCCTCTACTTGGGGCAGGACCTCCTCCCCAACCTGGAGAAGGCAGGCTACCCTTTTCCGGCTCAAGACCCCGGTCTTGGATTTGGAGGCACTGATCCTCATCCTGACCGCTTCACGCTCTGCTGCGAACCACTCCAGTGAGAGCTGGAGATCATGATCTGATGAACGATGTGATGTGGTCTGAGGACCACATCATCCGCAAAAAGATGTGATCCTAAGACCACCAAAGCGGATCCCCTCAACAACAACATGGCTGCTCCTAGAAATATTCTTTATGACACAAAAGGAAAAGTGCAAACTGTAATAAGATGACATTTGGAGTGAGAAAGATTTTTACTTTTGACCTTTAATCAGATTTCTATAATGAGAAAAGAAGGTGTTCTGATTTAATGCAACACTTCTTACATCCTTATTTATAAGCCTCAGCTAAGACAGAAATTCTCTTTATTTTTATTTTCTTTTTATTATCATATGGTACATCACAATATTTTATAAAATATGAATCAAACGGGCGTCTCATCTTATATCAAAATGTTGCCTCCCTGGATTTTTTTTTCTGCCTGGTTTGTCTTCAGAAGTTATTTGCGTTCCTCTGCCACATACCAGGCTGTTTGCAAATGAGGTTCAACTATGTTCTTTACGTTTGTTTCAACCGTTTTCACAAGCCGGAGGGAAATGTAGGAGCAGCCTGGACAAAAATGTGAAGCAGCTGACCCCATTCTTTGAATCTGAACACAAACATGTCAAAGAAAAATCAAAGGAAGTCTCAGGACCAACAACACACATCTCTGTGGATTTGAAGCGATCTATGCGTCTTTAAAGAGGACATATCCTGCAAAATCCACTTTTTGGGGGTCTCTAGAGGCAGAAAAGTTGGGTTTAGTCTTTCCTGGTGCTGCAAAGATATCTTTATTCTGTTTGGGTTACATTTTTCAGCCCATTCAGTTTTCTTTATTTTTTATAACGTTTTCTGAGTCTATTACAATTATCTGCAATGGAATTGCCAAATAAGGTCTGGACTTACCAACTACAATTTCCTCATATTAAATCTCTGGTTCTGGGTCAGACTCTGGCTCCAACATACAGGCTGAATGAACAAGTCTTCTGTTAACATCTTTTAATTAAATAGTAAATAAAATGTTTCTGTAAAGCCCTCTCTCAAACTGGAGTGGACCGGTCTGGAAGCCGGAGGTGGGCGGGGCTTAAAGCATCCTAAAGGAAAGGTAAAAAAAATGAGCTGCTTTGAGGCACACACCAGAAAAGTTTTGAAAGAGGAGCTGGTAAAGTTAAAATAAGAAGTAATTGTAGTTCCACTTTATAAAGACCCAAACTGAATTATTTAAATGTGAAAAGGACAGATTTAAAAGCATCATTTGTCTACTTTAAATCAGTCGGTTTTACAGATGTCAGGGTATAATTTGTTGTGGTAGAAGCTGAGTGTTGTCTCCAACACATACTTTGAGAGCAACACAGTGCAGCATCAGCCTTGGCATGAACCTTTGGAGTCAACCGTGTTCGCTTTTTAACAAAACATCTCATAAACCAATAATGAAACTGGAATCTAAATTCAGATGGTCACCAACTGACATTAGCCTATATAAAAATGGTGATACCTTAGCAAATAATGCGCTAAAAGTTTGATGTTAGTCGCAGTTAATGTTACTCTGTGAACTCTGTCCTTTCTTCATCCACCATGATCCTGCTGTAAAACTCTGGCATTAAAGATGAAGGGTGATGTGCTTTCCTTCAGCAGATTTTTGCAGCAGTTTTGCTAAAATGAGCCGGTACATGTAGAGAAATATGTTCTTTCAAATCTGATGAGTGTTCTCTGGTCAAAAGCATGTTTTTGCTAATTTTATTTGAATCCATCCTTGGTGATTTTTTTTTTTCTGTAGACATTTTTCCCTAACCGCTCTGCTTCGGCCCCGCAGGCTCCTGTCAGATCGGCTGGGCGTACTACTGCACGGGGGCCAGCGCCGCCGCCGCCATGCTGCTGTGCACCTGGCTGTCGTGCTTCGCCGGGAAGAAGCAGAAGCAGTATCCGTACTGATGGGAGTACCGCAGAGACAGCCGGAGACCTCGGGTGGTACGACAGAAAGGGAGGGGACTCTGTGGACCAGCGCACAGCACATCAGGCACCGAAAGACGTCAAGTCGTCGTGGTGCTCTGCACAGCTTGGGACACTTCTCATCTGACGACTGCAGGGACTGTTTCATAATGCAGCACACACATGGCTCTGAAAACTTCCTGAAAGATGTTCTTCAATGAAAGATGTATGGACCAATCTTCTTTGTAAAGTTGTTACTTTTTTATTTTGCAAAGAGTACGATCTCCCTCTCTTTTATTTTTGTCTCCTCCTGCAGCAGTGGTTCTCAAACCTTTGGGTTATGCCCCTAAGAGAAAAAAAAATATTATCCCTTTTAGCTCAACAAGATTAAAGGTAGCTTTGATTTAAAGCAGCCATTTTTTTTTCTTTTTTGTCTTTATCATTATGTGATCATGCCAGGTCACAAATGGCCCGCTGCCATTTAATAAGGGACCTAAAGCATGTTAGAAACAGCCTTAATGTTGTTTCTAATATTTCTGTGATAACAAGTGTTCAACCACAGACGAAAACGGTGAACACACCCATAGTTTCTACTTTTTTTTTTCCCATCGGCCCAAACGCAGAGAGGAGGAAGCAGTGAGTAAACGCCTGCAGGATTTAGACCCTGTTAGTAACGCTGTGCTGCAAATTCTGCATCAGCATATTTTCAGGTCAAAGGAAATTCTGCACAGGCCTGGTCTTAATGGCTGAAAAAGTTGATCAATCCGATCCTAAAACATGGCTGGAGAAAACCGTTTATGAACTGATGCTAATGAAAAACAGAGAGTTAATCCCTCATAAATGCTGTCTGCACACTGATGAGTGAAATTAGAGGATCCACTTTCCATTACCTGACGTAAACATATTTCTCCTGTCAAGGTTTTAGGTCCTAAAATGAAAAAAAAATAAAATAAAATGAAATAAAATAAAAAAAATAATAATAATAGAAGCCACACCCCCCTCAGTTTGATACAAAAGAGGATTAGGGCTACTGAAAAAAATATATATTTCTGACTTTAATCGCAGAATTCTGACTTTTTTCTCATAATTCTGAGATTAAAGTCAGATTTTTTTTTTCCAGTGGCCCTAATCCTCATTCGTAGTTTGAGAACCACTGCACACAGTCATTGTTTATGTGATGGTGTGCCCTGTGATGAGCAGAAAAGTGATATTCCCTCATTGTTACCTGGAGTGTTTCCATTTCCTCTTTGTCTCTCATCCTTGCCTTAAAAACCAACCTGAAATGCAATAATCCCTGTAACATAAAGCAGCCCAGCGCCGGCTGCTCGCCTCCTCGGCTCGGACTTTTTCAGATCCCATAAATATAAGCAGAGTTTATTTAACGCCTACATAAGATATACGACGTGTACGGTAATGTACTTTATCATGTTATCACATGTTTTGTATTCTCTTGAAATATTCTTTGTCACTTCTTTTTTTTTTTGTTTTGTTTGTTTTGTAAATAAATGTTGAATGAAATTAGTTTTGTAGGTGTTTTTTTTTCAGCCACAGCATGGCCTGAAGGAAAATAGGCCTGCTTCACATTCCTAAAAAGCTTTTCCCACGACTTCTTTATCTCAGGAGCATTCCCTCCATGAATTTCCACCCCTCCCAATCAATACGGATGATAAGGACGGGCAGCTTTGTGAACTTAATTTTTTCCCCCCTCGTTATTGATGAGGCAAATCCCCCGACCTCCCGTCAGCGTATTTGCCTTTTGACCAGGTTTTTCCACTTCAAAGCTTCGGAGTTTTTCCAGACAAAGCCTGCGATGTAATCATACCCTGGGAAATTGGAGCGGCTCTGCGTCTGGCAGGCTACCAGCTTAATGTCAGGGGGGTATCTCGGAGTTCGTCAACCTGCTGGTGAAGTGTGAATAACAGTAATGATAACCTCCTCGTCGCTGTTACCTCTGCTGCTGCTGTGTGTGTGACATTATGTGAGCAGCTTTCCTCTTACTATTTTTAGCTCCTGATTTTACTCCTTTGATTAACAAACACCGAACCCACGCCTGTGTACAAAGTCAGCTCATTTACAAGGCAGCTGCACTCAGTGTATTTGGCCCTCATTAGCAGTTTCATTTTCTCACAATGCTCGGCGGTAAGCAGATAATGGAAACAACGCCTCTCTCTCTGTCCTCACTTGAGGAGCGTTTTCTGCGTGCACGCTCTGATGTTGAATGTTTTAGCACAGCTCCTCTGCGTTCGCTTCCTGCTCTCTCAGATCTCCCGTTGCCGACTGATATCGGCGGTGATCGTTACAGAAGAGTCGACCTGATGCGTCATCAGCAGAGGAAGACATATCGGGATCTAGCTGGAGCGTTTCCCAGCTCTCTGCCGGCAGCCGTGGCTCAGACTGACAGAACGCATCACTCAGGCTGAAAACTTGGCAGCTGATTGTTTTAAAACATGCAAAATGTGCGCTAAGTGGGAAGTTCGGCGGCTCCCGTAAAGATACAGCAGAACTGTTGGAGGTGATGGGATTTAGACTGACAGGTGCGCACTTCCACTTTATGCATTATGTTGTAAGGACCACACACAAGCATCTCAAGCATAAACGGTATTGAACTAGAAGCACTCGGAGAGTGCAAACCTCCGCCAAGACCAATTTCCTCCATCCTGTAAGAGTTAATGCACAAAAGCAGAGATGGAAACACGTTTGCCGAATAAGTTCTGACGTAGCGAACATTTCAGCAGGCAGTATGCACGGGATTTCTTCCCGGTGGAGTCCAATGTGAAAAAAAAAAGTCAGACTCGTCAACCGACGTTATTCATGGTCAAAATGGTATCGGATTAAGCTCCTAAGTTTTCATCAGTCACATTTCACYRTGYAAAACATCTGTTTTATCCCCTTKTATGAGTTTGTAATGGTTTGACTCTCTTTATAAAGTGCTTCCTGGCTCCCCCAGTCTTCAAACTTTGAGGCCCGGCAGCTCTCTGTTTACAAGCCTAGTAGAGACTAATTGTTTTGATTGGTTGTTTCGGAAATGTGGTGTGTTTGAGAAAATGGGAAAAATAGGTTTCATGGTGCAGTCACGCACTTCCTGGTCACACAACGTTCTGTAAATGCGCACATTATGGCAAAAATCATTAAATTTGGTTTTAACATTACTTTTATAAAGTTTGAAGTCCGTGCTGTCTAATCCAGCTCACTGTTTTTTACAGAAGCCCTGTGAAAGCATCACAGCTTTGCCTAGCTCAGAGTGTTAAAAGAAAACAAATTCCTGTATCCGCATCGTGATCCGGAACATCACCAAAATTTAAAGGTGTGTTCCTTGGCCCAGTACCCACATGTGGCAAAAATGTCATGACAATCCATCCAAGTTTTTGAGTAATGTTGTCCACAGACAGAACGACAGACAGACGGACAGACACACGCGACGGAAAACAATAAATACAAATATTTTGTAAGGGCTCATTTGTGGGCCAGCTGGAAGTCACCCGTGGGCTGGATGTGGCCCACGGCCCACCAGTTGAATAGCCCTGGGTTAGAGGGTGCTGAGGGACTAAAATGGGCAAAACCTCACTTCCAGGCAAAACAGAAAAGACAAAAAACTCTAAAACTGAAAATACAGATGCAGAAATAAAACCTACAGAAACAATAAGAAGTTAAGAAAAGTTGTGACATATTTTATACCTAACTGAATAGGAGGAAAAAGTGTGTTTATGGGAGTCATGGTAACAACAGACAAAAATATGTTTATATGTGTGAGTTTATCCTTGGGAATTAGTTGTGTTTTATGTTCATAAGGTTTTACAAAAAAAATATTTTAGAGCAGTCTATTACAAGGACTGCATATAACAAAAACATACCCATATCAAGTGGATAATTCTGAGAAAGAGCCATCAAATAAATTATAAGAAATATAAGGAAGTATTTGAAGCGATAAATAGAATCAACGTTGGCTCGATCCCTTTCTACAGCACATTGGATGTTTTTGTTTGTTTACTCATGATTTCCTAAGTTGCTCCATTTCGAGCAATGAATCAACTTTAGAGGGTTCATCTCTGGCAGCCAGATAAACAGATCCACATCAATTATTTCTAATTATTATTTTTCCCCTGACAGTACCCAGGCGAGGTAATTGCTGCCCCAACATCCAGCTCTGCTTAACCAGAGATTTTGTAGCAAAATCTGCATAAAATATGGCTGCAGGAAAAGAAGAGACTGATCTACGATGCTCAGTAACCATTCGTGGATTTATCATCCACTAAATGAAGTGGAATAAAGTGGATTGTCACTGAACTCTATTTCTATGGACTGTTTTGTAACTCGTTTGCCATTTTCTATAAATTGTGCTGAAATTCCATTCGGCTCAGTTCAATTCCTTTTTATTGTCTCGTTTGAAAGAAAAAAAAACTGTTAACGCTGGCTTCTGTGCAGAGAAAGCAAATAAGTCCAAATTAAATCAAATTAAATGCAGTCCAATCGCTTCAACTTTGCTTTAATTATAACCCAGTTCAGTTCAGCGAAGTCTGAGTCACGTTTTATGAATAAGTGCTTATACAAGGCAGTTTAAATAAAAAATATCTGGACGGGAACGTTTTCACACTTGGTGGAATAACTATTTAGAAGGAGTTTTCTATGGCTGGAAAACAACATCTCCAGCAGAACCAGATTTAAGGAGGAAAACAGAAAAATGTTGAGCTTTGCGGTGATCTGGTAATAAATTAAAATGAATCAAACTGAACATCCATAGGAAACTATGGTAGAACTTTATAATAACTACACCTTATTTAGCCTAATAATAATAAGTTAATAGTTGACCTTGAAAACATCATTAAGGATGATTCATGCTTAATAAATTAACACATTAATGTTTTACACAGAAAGGCTAATTACTTCCAAAACCAACATCCTCATTGTTTATTCATAACTCATGAATTAACTATTCTATATAATGTGTAAATGTATGTAAATGTGTTAGACATGTATTAAATGGTTAGAGGATATTTGAAGTATATCTACTAATCCTGCAGCGCATCAACTATTAAGGCAGTTACTACTTTTTGTGAAGAATATTTACCCTGAAGGGTCACAAGTTCCTTTTCAGCTGTAGAAATCAGACCAAAATCACGGTTAATGGACAACTTCACTCAGGCTATTTTTAGAACACGAGTCATGTGACATTGTCCGCTCGACACTGATGCGTGTACAAACAACGTCAGTCTAGCTGTGTTTAAACTTGAACAAATTTGGGAAGATAATGACTGGTAGATAATTAGTTATTAGCGGTACTGCATTTTAATTTTAGAAAGCGCAAATCCGCTTATGAATTATAAAAATTAGTAAGACCGCTAAAGGCAAACTAAATATTTAGGTACGCAATTAGCGGATTTGCGCTTTAGCAGGCTGGTACCCACCACTGGAAAAGAGCATCAAACTCCATCAGAAAGACCACAACACACGGTGCTACGATTCTTGTAACACTCAGGTTACAGCCATCATCCCAACATGGAAGGAGTATTTTTGATCACTTTTCCCAAGCTAAGATGCTAGGCTAACTGCTGGATTGAGCGATGGGAAGAGCTGAATTTGATCAGAAAAAAGTGCAACCAAAGACTTAACGTCTGCTCCAAACATTTGATCAGAGGAAAAATCCAACACTGGACCACCTGGATCCTATCCCTGCACTTTCTGTTGATAAACAGGTACAATCAACCTCATTGTTTCTTACTGCTAGCTGCTCCTAGCACCGTTTATCTTTGTTTGTGTAAAACTCGGTCAGTGCGAACTGTAAAAACAGATAAGCATACGTAAACTCTGTAATTTTGAAAGTAACCCTCGTCTTCTCAACAACTCCAAGTCTTTTAAAACTCAAATGTTGGAAGCCATATAAGCGTGTCTCTGAATGTGTCCCAGCAGGACGAAGTCGTTTGAAATGTGTTAAAATTAAAACCCACGCGCCGCACGAGCTTTTTCTTGCTTTATTTCCAAACTTCAGCCCAACTCGCTCGAACTCCACTTGAAGGAGCTGCCAGTCAGCTGCGTTCTGCTGCTTTCAGGGACCTGACAGGCGCCGTGTTCCAGCGGACGGCCCAGTTAAAGGAACTCGTGATAACATGCAGCAGACAAACCGAATCGGCCGAGAGGATCAGAGGCTGCTCCTCAGAGCTCACACACCGACAGAGACGGATTACAGCTCAAGGTTCACTGCCACCCCACCCTCAAACCCCCTGAAACCCCCCACCTCAGGGATACATGGGCCGTGGTTAGTCCTGTCTCTGAATTAGTAGTTTGTTTGAAGTCAAACAGAAAGACAAAGGGCATGCTGGCACAGAATATCTGAGCAAGACACGATTATTTAGTTTTAATAATAACAGTGTTTACCTTTTAAATACAATCTACACACAAACACACTGTGTGTGTGTGTGGGGGGGGGTGTATTCTGTCTTAGATGCAGGTGTGGACAAAATGGAGTCGATTTTCAAAAGTCAGAAATCAATTTAAAGGGATAGTCTGGTTATTTTTGTAGTGACATCAGTCATACTGTGTGAAGAAATGATCAAAAGTCTTTAGCCATTAGCTTAGCCTGGATGACAGTGTCAGATGTTCTATAATTATTATATTTATACGTTAGTTTTAAGATCTATACAATAAATAACCTATAGTTTTTCAAAGGTTCAGTTTTCCTTGTTTGCTTGTGTGGGTTTTCTCTGGGTACTCCAGTTTTCCCCACACAAAAACATGTACAATAGGTTGCCTTCAGGCCCAGGCCGCCCTTGGAAAAGAGATCTGAGATCTCAATGGGATTAGCCTGGTTAACTAACCGTAAAATAATAACTTTAATTGTTGGTTAATGTGTGAAACTGTTTTTACACCACAAAAAAACTGTCCACCTAACCACGTTTTAAAATCTTATATCCAGCCAAAAAGTCTTTTTGATCTTGTTTTGAGACTGTTTTACTAAACAAGAACTGATTGTGTAAGAATAATAATCTTGTTTTCAGAATGTGTAAGATTGTTTGTCTTGTTAGTCTGAAAATTTGACTCAAGTTAAGTCAAAAATTTCTGCCAATGGAGTAAGAAAATTTTACTTGGTAAGATTCTTGAAATACTTGATTTGACTCAATTTTTTTCTTATTTCAAGAATCTTACCAAGTAAAATTTTCTTGCTCCATTGGCAGAAATTTTTGGCTTAACTTGAGTCAAATTTTCAGACAAGACAAATAGTCTTTCACTTTCTGAAAACAAGATTATTATTCTTACACAATCAGTTCTTGTTTAATAAATCAGTCTCAAAACAAGATCAAAAAGACTTTTTTGGCTGGATATAAGATTTTAAAACTTGGTAAGATGGACAGTTTTTGCAGTGTAGAGGCAAGGTGCCTAAAGATTACCTCCTCTAACACACACACTGCTGTGTCTACCTATACATATGGGGTCATTCCATTGACTTCCATTAATTCTACAGCCTAACCCTGACCCCGTACCCTAAAACTAATCTCACAGGTGCCAGACCCTAAACCTAACCCTCATCCCGCCAATGGCTTTTAAACCTAACAGGGAATCGGCTTAGGTCTCCTTATGTACCAGTTGTTCCCACATGTAGGTGTTTTGTCTTCAAATGGTCCTCATATGTCACAAAATACCCCCCCACCACACACACACACACACACACACACAGGTGTTTCCAGTTCTGTCTGATTACACCTCAGCACAGGTTCACGGTTACTGGAGCGGTGCTGCTCATTACATCGGGTCACCAGAGTCCGTACCGGGCCGGCAGGCGTTTTGACTTCCAGCAGCCGAAGCTCTGGGATCACAACAACATTAGCTACAGCTCGGCACAGTAAAGCATGACAGGACAACAGCAGGACGTTATAAACACAAACAGAAAACACTCCTGCACTCCCTGTTAGCTGGGATGTTTTAGTTTTATACCATAATATAAGCAAGAATTAAGATGTCACATCATTTTTTATCTTTTTTTTTAAACACATAAAAATTTACAATACTGATTATGTGCACATTAACTTCAAGGTTTATAGTCACACAGAGCAGAGCTGCTCTTGGCTTTAATGTAATATCTAAAGTCCGAGGCCCAGAAATAACTAGACCTCCCACGTTAAAGTCTTTTCTGTCTTTATCTTTAATTAGCTACTGCTGCACAAACCAGTGGATCTGAGCTGTTTCTTTAATTCAACTCAAAAATAAAGTTTTTTTTTTTTCATGGATCAAATAATATTCAGAGTCAAGCTTGAGAATATCAGCAGCGACAGGCTGGCACTGCAACGATCTTTTATAAAGCAGGGTGGAGAAAGTTTTATAAAAACTGGCAAAAGTTTCAAGTTTGTTCTTTTATTTTAAAATCTGAGACAAAACTTGCAGAAATATTACCTGATTTTGAGAAAAACACTTGGCTGTCTGATAGAATTACATCTGTAGATGAATCTCAACCTTAAGACAGAATGATCACTGCACACGTCTTCTGCAGGAATATTTACCTTTTTTTAAATTTGGCTCAGAGAACCAGAGTAAAACTATAAGTAATAAAAAAAATCTAAAGCTAATTAAACAGAAATCTACCAGAAACCATCAAACAGTGGTTAACTGAAGCATGAAGAAATTAAAAACCATTCCAGTGATTTAAGCTTGCATTTATTGAAAATAAGTCAAAATAAGAATGAAAAACACCCATTCAATTAAAAAAAAATTATATACTAAGATAATTGTAAAATAATAGTATCTTGGGACCATCTAAATATCAGTGCCCCATTAAACTTTTTGGAAAGTCCATTGTTGGGAAGGAGTTTTGAATTGGTTTGATGTTTTTCAATTGAATCGAAAGACTTTTCGTCATTTCTTTATAACTTTCTTTATATATATATTTGTTTGTTTGTTTATACAGAGACAATGTACAACATTTCGTTAAGCTTTTACAAGGAGAGATGCATGGTACCAGGTTATAGCAAAGAATGCTAATTTCCACCAGCAGTCCCTGAACAGGTTGATGTGATCAAACATGATTTAACAAATGATAAAAAGTCAATATAGTAAATGATTACATACATCTTTTTAAAAAAAATCAGTTACTCAGATCTCATTAAAACCAAACTACAAACTAAAACAAACTCATAAAACATTCTCCTTACTTTAATCAGTTATGAGTACAAATCTGCTTATTTAACAGCCATATTTTTGCCAAATGTGCAAGTATTTTACAAGTGGAACATGTTATATTGTTCTTTGGCTCTGTTTATATATATATACAGTATATATATACACATATATAT
>NW_013952496.1:989294-994288 GCF_001266775.1 Austrofundulus limnaeus
GTAAATGACCTATAAGGTAAATTACATACAAGACTTTAACTGCAGTAATTACTGCCAGTAGAGGCAGTGTACACACTCAGAGTTGTGGGAAACAGCAGAGCAGTTATGGTTTAGGTGCAGCTCCTGTTTCTCCTGTCAGTCTTGCTGAGATCATTAAACATTAAGCACATGTTCTTCATCCTCATCCTTAAAGCTGTCCCTGAGAAGACAGCAGTTCCTGAATCTTCCAGAATATTCTGTTGTTACATTAAATGAACTAATTTGGTTGTTTAGATGAAAAGTAATTAGGAAATATATTATTCTTAGACAGCTGGCTGACTACATGTGAGTCTGTGCCATTTTTCATTTGAATACCAAGGATATTGTTGAAAGACCTTTATTTTTGTAGAAGTAACAACAAAAAAGAATTGAAAACCAGAAAAAAGGGGCAATTTCTCAACGTAAATCCCCTTTTAAAAAGTTTATACCAGACAGATTGTGCACATATAAATCCTGCTGCATCTACAGGCTCCTCTCATATTATTATTCATGAGTTCAGCACCAGGAGAACCCAGAGAAACAATGGCACGACTGCCAGGGCTGCAGAGAGCCGCCGCTCTCTGGTGCATCGTGCTTTGGGCATGTTTGTCTGCGTCTGAGCCAGGATGGCTCGCCATCATTGGTACTGCGTTGAATTCAGGAATATTCCAGAGAATTCCAGAGGAAAATGCCAGGGCATCTGTTCACAAAGTCCCCCCCCACCCCCCACCCCACTCCCCACCCCGCCAAGCACACAAAGCATTTTACTAAAGATTTTAACAGAAGTCAAAGTTCTGAGACTTGAAACAGGATTTATGAGGCAGGGTTTGAAGCCCGCAGCTCATGCTAGGAATTAACGGTTTAAAAGAAAATGCTGCAACTCATCCAGGCTGATGTGCAAAACTGCTCACCTAGCATTCTTAGAAGAAATGCATAGGAGTTTTGATTTTGTTGAGAAAGTTGTATCCTTTCTGGTCAAATAATAAAACTAACAGAACACACAACTTCGTTTCAAGCTATTGCTGGGTTGCAGTCACCTGACTCAGATGACGCATGATATTCAGATGTGGGGCAGGAAGTGGTTTGCTCCAGATCACAGCGAGTACAATAATGCTCTAAATGGGTTAGCGCAGACGAGATATCGCAAAAAAAAATACTCGTACATTTAGGATCTGTCCTTATTGTCTTAATAAAAAAATACTTGTCATAATCTGGAGTGTTTACAGACGTCGAGGCGATAGACATAAACTATCTGGAGCTGCAGACCTCGTACGTATTATACGACGAGCCAGATGAAAGTTTCAAAAGCCTCAAAGCTACAATTATTTAGTTTCAGGTTGGGTCAAACATTTAGGATCCAAAGAATCTAAATGTCTTGTTAACTTGTTTCTGGCCAGGTGAGTATTAGCCTATGATAACAATGCTATCGCTAACGCTAATGAGTTAACCCCTGTTATTTCTATGTGCTTGGATCTACTTGTAATTCATTTATTTAGTTTCTGTAAACCCAAATTCGAGTAACTGCCCAATAAAATATCTGAAAATACAATTTAAACAATACAATCCTGTTAGAAAGTGCTCGCTGCAAACTCTGGCATTGTTCATTTCCACACCTCCTGTTTTTAGCCGTAGATTGTTGATCCACTTTTTGTTGTCTTTTTTTCTGACACACTATTTTCAGAACACAGTTTTTTCTCCCGATGGGATCATTTGCAACAACCGTAACACGGCACAGAGTTTAGGCATTTTGATATTGAATCAACAGAAAGAAACGGGGCTGCGTTTACTTCCTGCCCCAAACTAAACTTCATGTCATCGGTACTACGTCATCTGCAGCCCAGCAATAGAAATACTGCTTTTAAATACTTCCTTTTCACATTTAAATCATTCAGTTGGGATTATATAAAGTGGAACTGCAATGTTTTGGTCTGAAGTCCTCCTTATTGTAACCCCACAAGCCCCTCTTTCACCCCTTTGAGCTCGCTTTGAGGCTGTCTCTTTAAATCCAAATAGGAGCTTTGCACCTCACCCACTCCAGCTTCCAGACCGGTTCATAAGTTTGATAGCAAAGAAACCATTTTAAATTTTTTTTTTTTTACAAATTAATTAAAAGCTCTAAACAAGGGAAAACTTGTCCATCCAGCCTTAATGGCCCAAAGTGAGAGAAAAACTGCGACAACAAAATCATCTGAGAGACTAAATTTAGATTTTCTGCACTCCTAGAGACTCCAAGTACACAACAAAGTGTATTTAACGGCTAAAAAAGTGGATTTTGCACTTTAATTAAAACTGTTTCTAATCTCAGAGTTTGAGGAAGTCAGAAAAACAGGCTGTGTAGGTCTAAACCCCGTGTGATCCAGGATGTTGTGAACTTCGCAAACATCAGAGACGGCAGCTGTTTCCGAAACAAATCTTTTAACCCCACATCAAACCTGCAGGAGGAGGGGAGACCAAACAATCGGGTTATCAGTAATCTCATCCAGACAGATTCAGCCCTGGAATTTTCTGCAGCAGATGTTCTTTTTCAAAATAAATAAATAAAATTTTACAAAATTGTCACCCTTCAGGTTTTTTCCCACTCACTTCTAGTTGTGTCCATTCTGACCCTTTTCTTCACTTTTCTTTCTCGGCGCATTTTGTTTTTCTCAGTTTTCTGTCCTGATACTTGGTGGAACGGCAGAGTGGAACTGGAACAACAGTTTGGCATCGGTTAAAATGTGTTATCCTGCTAAAAGGCTGTATAAAATAGCATGATCCACACTTGGCAGGCAGTTGTTGAAGAATAAAAATGGCAGTGTGTTTCTCGTGGGAGAACAAAGTTGATTACAGCAAACTGAAGCCAGTTTTTAGATAGCGCCTCTGAAAACGCTGACCTTGCATCTTCCCTACATTAATCTCGTATTACAGTCTGTTAGGGTCCGTGAATATTATCAACCCTAATTGTTTTTTTGTGTTCAGACTCGATGTTCTTCATAGAGACTAGACGGTAAGATGAAATTTTCAGCAAAAACACCATTCAGGATTTAATGAAAACTGCCAAAATTATGCACTTTAAAAAGCCCACAGTGGAGCGTGCCCGGAGATATAAACTCTCATATCTGTGCGTTAATGGTGCAGAATATTTAATGTTTCAGAAGCGGCGATGCCAGCGCGAATCTTCCGGCAGACGTCTGTCAGTGAGATACCAAAGAAGAGAACCCCCCCAACCTTCAGACGCCAGTCTTCTTTTGGAAGCAATTCAACGCGCAAGACGGTGTAAAGTGTGAAAATAAAAAGACGAGGCAAACGTGGAGACAGATTGAGATCAACTTGTTTGTCTCATCATGAGAAAAATGTTGTTTTTGACGCAGCACCTCAAAAGGAAAGGCCCTCAAGTTGATTTTATCACAGATGTCAAAGGAGGGAAGTCAAATTCACAGCAGAAAGATAAGAACAGAAAATCCACTTAGTTATGTTTTCTGGGTTTTTTAAAGGCTTTTAGTTTTGTCAAAATAGATGGTACCCTTAACTTAAAGGGGGGTATTATGTATTTACCAGGCATATAGTTATGAAAATGCTGTAAATTTGACTTTGCATTATTTATATAAACACCTTGAAAACGGCCTCTGTCTCTTTAAAGAATAATTAAACATCAATTCAATTTTTTTGGCAAATAAACTGTTTAAATTGAGCCTTTACAGTATTATTTTTATATTTCTGTGCAAGTTTTGCCACATTTGTGTAAATTTGTTTAATTCTGCGATCTTTTGTCTAAAACAGAGGAGCCCAAAGTGGGGCCCGCGGGCCAAATTTGGCCCGCCAAGTCATTTGATTTGGCCCACCAACAGTTGCCAAAGTTACAAGGTTGTAACCTGTTATCCTATAGGTAGAAGCACAGTGTTTACATTGGTCAAATGACTATATAAAAGGGCTGTATGAAGGTAGTTTTCAGTCATGGTGCTGACATATCTTTGATTTATTAGGATTAAACATGAAACGACAACAAGAAATATTTAGCTCAGATTTAAACCCGCATGTAGATTTACACACTTTATAAGGCCACAAAAACTCATATTTTATCAATTTATATGTCCCATGAGCCTTTGCTACTTGAGCGTATGGCAGACTTTCTCCAGGTGCACAGACTAAAACCAAAGAGGGCCATTGCATAGCTTAATCGTTAAAAAAAGGACTTTACTTTAAACAGTATTTGTATTTCATGTATTATTTAACTGCATTTGGCCCGCAGCCATGGATAGATTTTGATTTTGGCCCCCTCAGTGAAAATGTTTAGGCACCTCTGATCTAAAATGTCTCAGTGCTGCCCTCTATGGGTTGAACGGTGGCTACTGCAGTTGAATTTTCCTATTTGTTAAAACGCTACAGGTTTGCTTACGTCGCAGCTCCTGTGTTCGGGTATAAAAGCCTCTTTCTTAGAGGCACACCCCTGCAGTGAGTCAGGAATTGAAAGCGCTGAAGGTTTTTACTTTTTGGAGCATTAGACCTTTTTAGCAATGATGCTGCTAACTTCAATTCTCTTAGCAAGAAGTAGTTTATTTAAGTGCACTAAAGTTACACTAAAAAAAGGATGCAGGATGCAGTGTATTGAAGTTTACTTTTTATAAACTATATACATAAACGATATACTTAAGAATAGTATAGTGAAACATACTTGGCCTTATACTGAAAAGTATAAAGAGAAGTAAATTAATACTAAGACTTAAATTTATACTTCTTATTTAAATATATCGAAGTTGTGGCTTGTGATTTTGTACACACATTACAGTGTAGTGTATATACAGTATGTCCTGATGCATCTCAGTAATCCAGGTAAAAAATCAAAGGAAAAAAAAAATGGTATAGGTCCTCTGGACGGGTTCTTCTTTAATGAAACGTTTCGTCTCTCCTCCAAGAGACTTCTTCAATCACACACACGACAGGCCCTGGAGCAGTGTGGTTATCCTGACTGGGCTTTCCTGAAAGCAGACAGGAAACAC
>NW_013952496.1:995271-1000356 GCF_001266775.1 Austrofundulus limnaeus
GGATTACATTTATGAAAAATAGGCTGGTCCTAATTTCATGAAGTAATTCCTACACGGCCTATCATTAATCAGATCAATAGCCTCCTGCTACAAGGATGTAGCTACCGCTGGTTGCGCAATAGTCTTAATTTTGGCCCTCATACCGCGCCATAGAAACTGGGGATCCCATGGCACACCCATGTTTCTGCCTATAATATTGCCCCCCATACGTGAAGTAGGTTGATTCCAGGCACAGTTTGAGGAGTTGGCACACTTGTTCTGTGGAAAGTGTGGTTCTGCTGCTGAGAGTGGTGTCTGATTTTAATCTTGCACAGACCACATCCACTGCCTTATCCCGCTATGTCCCTATATACAGTATGGTTATGTTTAAGAATACTTCAGGAAGTATACTTCAGTAAATAAATTGTATTCTACAGGTGCCCCTTACAAAACAAAATATATTGCAATATACTGGAAAATATCATGTAACACTTTAAGCCAGAGGTTCTCAAACTGGGGTCTCAGGACCCCCAGGGGTCCGCAAGAGGTATCTTAGGAGTCCTCAAAAAATTTCACTAAATTGTTCATTTGTTTTTTATTTTTAAAAATGCATAGGCAAAAAGGAACTAATAAAACAAACATAATAAATTAAATAAAAATATATATTCCCATGGTATTGAAGGGTTGAAATGACAGTAAATTATCTTTTAAAACAGCATGGGGTTTATGAGGGGGTCCCTGGAATTTTTTCACCCTTGTAAGGGGTCCTCAGACCCAAAACATTTGAGAACCCCTGCTTTAAGTATTCCCATATATGAAATTTAGTACTAAGCACAGACCAGGGCTATTCAACTGGCAGTCCGCGGGCCACATCAGGCCATCTCTTCAGCCCAAACCCCTGGTTTTCTACATTAATTCCTATAAGTTCTTTTAGTTAAACATAGACATGTGTGGTAGCTACAGAAACGTCCGAATCTTGGCTAGAAGCTGGTAAAAAAAGTCTATGAAAACCCAAGATACTTAAAACTACAAGCAGCTGAGGATGAAAACTAAGGTAAGTAAAAATAAAATTGGTTTTAAAATGTTGCAAGTTAAATACAGAGACATAATGTGCTATTTTAGTTTTTATATCGTTTATTAAATGTGGTTCTGTTTGTTGTATTGCATGATTAAATGCAGCAAAATAAACAATTTCAAAGGTAACAGATATTTGTGATACTTGGTTTAATTACAGAATGATTTTAATTGCTGGATGTTCAGCTCCTGAGCTGTTGGCCTGCATTAACTGTGGCTCCCGGAGCAATTTAATTGAATAGCCCTGGCATAGACCATATATGTGTATATAATTATAAACATAAAAATTTATTGCAATCAATATAAAAGGGGAAGTATATTTTTACATGTAATCTAAATGCTACAATATACTGCAAAAAAGGTAGGTAGGTAGGTGGGTGGGTGGGTAGATAGATGTACTTATAACTGTTCATATTATCCATCTTTACAGTTTGTTGGTAATTTTTCTCGTGCAGACACATCCAGTCCTGTGGACCTTAAACTTCTGAATAACCTGTGCTGTTTCAGCCACAGAAACATCAAGTTGCTGTTTGGTGATGATCTTTACCTTCAAGATCCTTGTCAGCATATTTTTCTTTCCTACGCTCCTGATCCCATCGTCCCTTACAGCAGTGTTTCCCAAAGTTGGGGTCGGGACCCAAAGTGGGGTCCCGAAACATCAAGGTGGGGTCCTGAAAAGATTTTCGGAATTAATTACATTTTTGCCGTAGTTGTTACAAAGGAGTGAGTATTTAAAATGGATAAATGTAGTATAAAAATATTGTTACTATGCCCATGTTTTGTTGACCTGATACAAATGTTTATCATCCAAAAATAGTTGGGGGCACAGGTCTCTGTTACTGTTATTTTGTGGGTCAAAAGCTGAAAGGTTTGGGAACCTCTGCACTTTGGTTCCCAAAGTTGGGCTTGGGACCCAATTATGGGTCATGAAGCACCTTGGATAATCTCCAGAAATCAATTTAAAGGGTAATAAAATAATTTTTGATGTAATATTTTCCCTATAACTATTACCAAAACACTAAATAAGTATAAATAAGTATTTATATTTGTGTATAAGCTGTTTAGATTGTAAAAACCTGTGTTTTTAGGGTTATTAACAAAGTTTGTGTACTCAGACCAGTAATATCTGGGGTCACAAGTTTTTGCCATGGATATTTTGTGGGTCAGAAGATAAAAAGTCTGAGAACCTCTGCCTTACAGGGACAAATGAGACAACTGTGCTCACGTTGTTGGTGGGAGGAAATTGCAGCATGCTGTAAAATGAAAAACAACAACAAAAACACATGCATGCACGGGGAGAACGTGCAAACTCCACAGAGAGAAGCCCCAAACAAGATTTGAACCTGCAACCCTGGTGGTTCCACAGTCCTGCAGCCCCGAGGAGTCATTTCCTCTCTGAATTTTCAACATTTTTACACAAGAAAAAAGTTTATCTTATTAAAATACATGGTTTAGATACTAGTTTCACTACCAGAAATACTACCAGACAGAACATGAAAGGGGAAAAGAAAGAAATTCTGACATAAATCCTTATTTAATTGTGCACTTGAACAAACGTGCATTAACTCATCAAAGTATTTAGGCTCAGCTTCCTATAGAGAATGCATGGATGTAAATACCACTCCTACAATGTAAATACTGCAGAACTATGATGCAATCCAGTTTGATGCAAACGCCACACTTTAAATTTTATTGTCTCATGTCTTTTTTTATAGGCTAAACTCCATTTGCTGTATATTTGTTCCTTTAGCTCAGTGTAAAGGATAAATCGATAAACAACAGCGGGGACAATGAGCCGAGAAGAGGGGACCATATCCAAGATAATTATCTGAGGATGAGCATATAGACCGTGTGGGTAAAGATAGTAATAAAACATTTATGAGGCTCAAATGATCCCTAAAATTTAGTTAAACTTTGCATTAGCACACGTTGATCCACAGCACAATAAATAAGCATATAGCTCTGGTTACATAACACTGTGGTGAATTAAACTTTTTTATTTTATTTTATTCATCGATTCCGTTTGAACTGTCGGAGGGTTTGAAGACGTTTGGACTCGATGTTTTTTCTCCACAAAAACATCTTCTCTGCTTATAACTTCCTGCTTTTTTCCCCACTGCTTAAATTTAAAGTATTATGTTGTGGTAAAAAAAAACATCACTTGAGTCGTTGCAGTTTTATTGCAACTATATGTAACAGACATGCTTGTTCAAGCTTTGAATGTGACACATTTCTCTGGTATTTAATATGTGTTCTCTTTCATAGACAATGGATTTCCTGCTGTTTTAAGTTGATGCCTCTCAGTATAATTTGATTAGTTTTGAAATTATATTGGCAAAGTGCTTTTATTGTAAGAAAAAGACAAAAGCACACACTAAAAACACGATTAATTCGGTGGCACCAGGAGCTTAAATTTACAAAACCTTATTAAGTTAGAGCTATCAAACTGCATTAACTGTTTATGCGTTATGACTTGTAGATATAATTGTGTCTGTTCTGTATATCTGACTGAATTTAACAAGGTTTGTAAGCAATAAAAACCGATGGATTACAAACAATTTATAACTTAGAGCTGGGTCGAACTTGGACAGAGTTCAGCAGGGTTTGGTTATAAGTTGGACCCAGTCTGCTGCTAGGTTTTCTTCTCAAAAAGTCGACTAAAAATAAATAATCTGTTGAATTAGAGCCAAACACTGATTATTAGATTATTAATATGGGTTGCTGCCAGCTTGCTAACTTCAGTTAGCATCAGTTAGCACCAAATGGGTTTAAGTGTAGCTTGAAACTTTTTGAGTCCAGTTTTAACCCGATCAGCTAGTTATCAAAACAACCCAGCGGTTTTAGTGTGCATCGTGCAGTTTTACATAAATCCTACTCCAGAATATTCTGATGTCATTAATTTTAATTTTTTATTGCACCACAGCCGTTTGCAGCTCGAACATGATTAATTGTTTTGCATTTAGAGGCTCTCTCAGAATCAAAGCACAGCCAGAGCAGATCTGGGTCTTATAAAAACCCATCTTTACTGAAGTTATTTTATGCCAGAAGCTTATCAGAGGGGTAATATTCTTCTAAAACAAGAAACAAACACTTTGTACTTTACATATAAATAAGTTTTAGTTTAACTTTGAGGTATTTGTCTCAGTCCATATTGTCTTCTTTTATGTTTACTGTCTATATGGGGTACGACGGAGTATTAGGGCCACGCAGCAAGATTTTTTTTATTATTATTACAAGAAAAAACTCATAATCTTTTATTTGTCCATTTTTCATTCCTCATTTCCTTCTTATTTTCCTCACACCTGCTGTGGACAGCCATGTTTACGAAGTAGGCCGCGATGCTTTGGTCACTGTTAGTGTAATATGCTTTCATCCAAATTAGCTAAGTGCCAACTAAATCTGTCAATGCATCCATTAATTACAATACAGATGCAGTTTATCATATAGTCGTTTGCACTATTTCCAAGTACTGCTACTGATAATTTGATGCTAATATGCTAAAAGATTAACTATTTGTTTTAAGCAATACTAAAGAACAACTTGACAAGTTGCTCGACATTCCTCATTTGAATGCAGTGGTAACTGCATGCTTTTTCGTGTAAAGGGTATAGAGTTACAACTTTAATTTTAGAATATTATGACTTTAATCTCGTAATATTATGACTTTATTTTCATACTTTAATGTCATAATTTTATGACTTTATTCTCGTAATTTAAAAAAAATGAATAAATCTCGTTGTGTGGCCCTAATACTCCGTCGTAGTGGGGTGCCACTGGTGTAAAATGGACACATTTTTCATTATTTAGCTCACTTTTTGAGTTAAAAATGTTAGACTTTAAATATTAACTTCAGCAGCGTTAGCAACGGGTAGCAGCAGCCATTGTAGATGCCTGTCGCAGGATGATGACATCATCCTGGTTATCTGAAGCTAATTTCCGCTAATGCTTCTAACGCTAAAGATAATGGGCCTCATGCAAGAACATGTTCGTATTCTTGTCCTAAATTTCTCTTACTTTTGTTCGTACAAAGGG
>NW_013952496.1:1004276-1006617 GCF_001266775.1 Austrofundulus limnaeus
GACGTCCAGATCCAGAACCTCACCACTACCTTGTACTTTCAAAATAAAACCTGTAAAACTGTTTTTGAGTTTGGTATTTTATCAGAGTTCAAAAACCCAGTCATATCAATAAGAAAACAATATGGGTGGTCCCTGTGGTCCAGCAGTTTGAAGTGCAGCTCAGACACCAGCCATAACTGTTAGTTTGGTGTTTTGTAAGGAAGCTTTAGCAGCACTGGAGCGCTTGCGGTTGCTATTGTCTCAGGATGATGACATCATAACATGAGCCGAGCACCAACAGCAAAGGCTGCGTTCCATTCCAAAACACCTAAATGTGAACTTCACCATTTGAGGTTTAACTTTTACATTTAGATTTAGGATTTAATATTTGAGTGTATTTTTAAATAATTTTTAAATTTAACATTTAGTAAAATGAGCTAAATGTAAGAACAGTGAGCTAAATAAGAATAAAATGTTAGTGGAAAATTTATAACACTCAAAAAGTGAGCTAAATGATGAAAAAATGTTAGTGAAATATTTTTTTTACATTTCATTTTACACTTGGCATTCCATATTACACTCTCCAGAGTTTCCCCTGTTTCAGTCTGGACATAAATAATTCTCGATGCAAACTTAATTGAGTCCCCACCCATTAACTGCCATCTCTCCACTGAAACTTTCTCTGCGCTTCCTCGCAGGCCTAATGAGACATCTTCTGACGTGAAAGAAAAGCTGGAAATATCCGCCACATTTCTCCGAAACAGCTTGTGCAACAGAATCCAGATGCTGTGAACAAACTGCTCCGCCGTGCCTTATTACTGCCTTTATTTCCCTGCTGCGGCCGGTCATTTGCTCAAAGGTGGAACCGGGGCAAAGCCAAGGAGACGAAAATAAATAAATAAGTGACTAAATGAATAAATAAAAGGAAGGTAATGAGGCAAACACTGCGAACTGGACACAGTTTGCCATTCTGGTGGCGCTGCTGGAGAAATTTTCAAAACAATGGAGATTATTTAAACCCTTTAAATGTCCAAACTCATGTACCACGAATTTAGACTGCTGCATTTTACAAAAAAATAAATAAAAATAAAGTACTTCTGAAATTAGCTATTAGTTGCCTTAATTGTCTAATCACAAATAGTGTATGGCAGTTTTTCCTTTCATTAAATATATCCTGTGATTTAATACTAATTCTGTCTTGGATTCATCTTCATTTTTACTTAAGTTTACAAAGGTAAATGTGGAAAAATGTTTCACTAATGTTTGAAATGCGTACAAATTTTAATAGTGGTGCGCACATATGTCTGTATTAAACCTCTTTGCTTTGAAGCCCCAACCATCATCAGTTTGTTAAACTAGATGCCGCATAGCAGTAGCATATATGAGCACCGCAAAGCACCACCAGAACCCAGAGATCACCAGAACAGGGGTGCTCATTGGTGGGCCACGTGGATAGCCCTTCATCAGAGCTAAACAATAAAAAACGTCTGAAGCTCCTATGATGAATTGTTTTTGAGTTATAAGCATTTTTGTATGTCCAGACACCCTTTTCAGATGGAGCCCCCTCCTCAAATATGGGGTCTATCATCAAACCGTTGGTTGGCGCAGAGTAGGTCGGACTCATCCACATTCTTACCAAACTTCATGTTGATCGGTGCAGCTGTTTCTGTGTTACGGTTGAACAAAAATCACTGAAAAAAAAACTGAGAACACTATAACCTCTAAGACCTGATCTGCCTGTATAATCCATATCTGTTGTATCAGCCCCCAGAATAAACACCAGGAAAACAGTCCTGATGCATCTCAGTAATCCAGGTAGAAAAATCCAAAAGAAAAAATAAGAATGAAGAAATAGATGCAGTCCCCTGGCACAGAGTAATGTTGTGTATGCTGTTAAGTGCCAGGAGGACTGTGATCAGTTATAGATCGGGGAAACTAAGCAGCCACTGTTCAGAGGCATGGTCCAACACAGACGAGCTACATCGTCAGGTCAGGACTCTGCAGTTTACACTCATCTACAGCCCAGGACTCTGCAGTTTACACTCATCTACAGGTCAGGACTCTGCAGTTTACACTCATCTGCAGACCAGGACTCTGCAGTTTACATTCATCTACAGTTTGGGACTCTGCAGTTTACACTCATCTATAGACCAGGACTGCAGTTTACACTCATCTACAAGCCAGGACTCTACAGTTTACACTCATCTACAAGCCAGGATTCTGCTGTTTACACTCATCTACAGGTTGGGACTCTGCAGTTTACACTCATCTACAGACCAGGACTGCAGTTTACACTCATCTACAGACCAGGACTGCAGTTTACACTCATCTACAGGCCAGGACTCTACAGTTTACACTCATC
>NW_013952496.1:1007768-1013041 GCF_001266775.1 Austrofundulus limnaeus
GGTCAGGACTGTGCAGTTTACACTCATCTACAGGCCAGGACTCTGCAGTTTACACTCATCTACAGGCCAGGACTCTGCAGTTTACACTCATCTAGCACAGGACTCTGCAGTTTACACTCATCTACAGGCCAGGACTCTGCAGTTTGCATTCATCTACACATTGGGACACTGCAGTTTACACTCATCTGCAGGCCAGGACTCTGCAGTTTACACTCATCTACAGGCTGAATTCACATGAAACTCTCAGACTGAAGAAGTCTCTTGGAGAAGAGACAAAACGTTTCATTAAAGAAGAACCCGTCCAGAGGACCTACTTATAAAATTTAAGTATGAAGAAAACACAGTAGAGGCATCATGAAGACCAAGGAACTCTCCACACAGGTCAGTGACAGAGTTGTTAGGAAGTACGAATTAAATTCATTTAATCTGAAGGATTTTTTTGGAACTTGTAAACAAACTTTAAATCTAAATTTAATACTTGTGTTACTTTGTAAACTAGTGGCTTAAATATTATTCAGAATGAAGATTAAATTAAATACCTATTTGAGCACGCATACACAATTTATCTTCTAAATACTTTGTTTAATATTTTAATTGTTTTACTCTGGGTTATGATTGCACATTTACTTAAAAGATAAACTTCGTTTTGCTTCTTTATTTTGGTCACAAACACGTGTATATGAAAGAAAACCACTTTTTTCTGCAACCCTTCATCAGCTGAAGCTGTTTATTCTGAGGTGAGTCTTGCAAACTGAGCTGTCTGACTTCAGAGTTTCCACGAGGCCCTCTAGTGTCAGCCGAACACGTTTTTATATTTCCATCACTCCCTAATTTTGCAGCCAGTCCCACTGGCTCCTGTCCAAATGTCCACATCTCTGTGAGCTCGCATCAAGCTCTCCCATCTGTGACCAATTAAAGGCCCTTACATGGATGCCACTGGATGGGAGCTGATCTCAGTTTGCAGCAAAAGTGTCCAGGCAAACATTTTCAGCCAGTCCTCACTGCATTTCCATCCCTGCCATCTTTTTTTTTTTCAGTCACGTTCCCTTGATCCTGCAGCCAGAACCAGTCTGCCCACTTCAAATGTGTTTGATTGGTAGCTCTGTCAGGAGAGAAGCATTTCCTTCCCTCATTTCGAGGTCAGTACCTAAGTACACTGCTAACAGTGAGCAGGGACCACTCACACTCTTATTGATTTACCTGGCGGCACATAAGGTCCACAGGCAGTGTGCTTGTAAAAGCCCACTGGTGTTATTTCTAAAGGGGTAGCGTGGTTTGGGAAGTTTTCTGTAAGCTACAGGTGGAAGAAGATGATTTCTTAATTAAGCTGGAAACCGATTCAGTTCTCAAACTTGAACAAAATGGCAAAATCTATTGCAGTTCTGTATAAAGTTAAGGAGTTATTTATGCAATAATTGTTCCGCATTCGATTTATTGCGTAGAAGTCTGGGGAAATGCATGTAAAACCATTACTAATCCTATTTTTATTTTACAAAAAAGAGCCATAAGAATTATTCCAAGAAAGCCTTACTATCACCCTTCTAATATATTGTTTCATCAATTAAAATTGCTAAAATTTCATGAGTTGGTTGATTTTAACATTCTGCTGGTTATGTATAAGGCTCATAGAAATGTGTTGCCATCAAACATCCAATCACTTTTTGTTAAGAGGGAAAGCTGCTTTAATTTAAAGGGACTACACGTTTGTTAAACTTGATACCTGCTGTCTGGTAAGATACAATATCAATAGTTTCAGTAATTTTGACTGTTTCAAAAGCGTATCAGTGTGTTCCAAATAATTGGCTTTGTGTATAGTCCTTATTTGGTCCTTAAAGTAATATATTTTTTAAAATCCAACTGGTTCATGGGATGTTTTGCTAACAGACACACAGTGTTGACTGTAATAGTAACTGCAATGTGTTACAAACATACCTGGTTAGTGTTTGGGATGACTCTCAGCTACTACCACACAAAAATCTTTACTCGGTATCTGTAAAATTAGCTAATTTGTAACCGTTTTTGTGTTTTCTAAAGTTGCCTTGGCTGTAATTGCCATCTTGAATAAGCCCCCCCCCCCAGATAATATATTATTTTTATGCATGCTGTGACTGAACCATAAGTTATTACAGTCCTATTAGAATAAACTGAAATCCATGGATGTAAAAAATAGAAGTTACGCTCTGGCGCCCTCTTGCGGCAGCGCAGCGCAACTGCGTCCCTCCTACGTCATACAATAATAAGGAAGTACAGCGATCAAACAAACGACACGAGGATTTTCTGATACTTGTCTTCTGTTAGCTGTATAAGAAAGAGGAGTGTAATGAAACAGACACTAAAATAACAAAGTTTTATTTTAAAATTTATTTATTTTTAGTCTCTGTTTCTAAAGAAGCTGGATGGAGAGGTACTCCCACCTGAGTGTCATCGGGGAAGGGTCTTTCGGCAGAGCTTTGTTAGTAAAATGCAAAAGCACTCAGGAAAAATATGTGCTCAAGGAAATACAGCTGCCAAAGGTATGTTTAAACAAAATCAGCCACGTGGCCTGCATGAGGTTTGTCCTCACCTTTGCTGAGAAGATGTAAATAGAAAAATTAACCTCAGTGTTTTTATTTCAGCAATATTTACATAATAAACCTGAAACAAACTGATGTGCTCTGTGACTAACACATGTAGCAGCTGCCCACACACTGAAGCTGTCTGTTTTTATGACTGTAAACATAATTAAAGCACTCGTTTGATTTGTTTTTAATAGAACCAGTCCAAGTTGGAGGAGGCGAGACGAGAAGCCATCCTGCTGTCCAAAATGAAACATCCTAATATCGTGGCCTTCAGAGAGGCATTCGAAGGTAATCTCACAACACAACGCCTCCGCCTTTAAAGCCTATTACGAGATATTTTTGGCAGATACAGTTAGTAGTGTTTGAACTGCTGAATGGGAAACGTGTTTGTGTTTGTTCAGCCGATGGCCTCCTGTGCATCTTCATGGAGTACTGCAGTGGAGGAGATCTGCTTCAGAGGATTCAGCGACAGAAAAACACCCAGTTTGGGGTTGAAAATGTATACGTGTGCAGCTAATTCTACTGTTATGTGTTCACCGTTTTGTTCCATATTAATTAATATAAAATGTTGGTTTTTTTTGTCAGATCTTGAAGTGGTTTGCTCAGATGTGTGCTGGTGCGCAGCATATTCACGATAAGAGAGTTTTGCACAGAGATTTGAAGTCCAAGGTAACGTAGTTTATACTGTATTTATCTATCTAATGGACATTTTTAACTCACCGTTAATAATGGTGCCAAAACAAAAGCACTGCTGTATGGGGCACCATGAATGTCACTAACACATTTTCATTATTTAGCTCTCTTTCTCAGATTTAAAAACTTTTCAATGATTTATTTTAGCTCACTGTTCTTACATTTTGCAATTTTTTTTAAACTGTAAATTAAAATGATAAAAAAATATATGTATCGATCAATGTAAAAATTAAACTTTAAATATTGAGGTTAAAGTATTTCAGAACGCAGCCTTTGCCGTTGGTGCTTGACTCTAGCTAAGCATGATGTCATCATCCTGCGACAAACAACGCTAACCGCTGCTAATGCTTTGAATGCTAATGACGATGGTTTTTAAAATCTAAAATTTAAAATGTGTTTATTAAAAAAAAACAATATGGATGGTACTTAAATTGCAGCTTGAACACCGTCCACAGCTGCAAGTTTGATGTCTTGAAGGGAAGCTTTATCAGCGTTAGCGGTTGCTATTGTCGCAGGATGATGATGTCATAACAAGGGTCGAGCACTGTTGGCAAAGGCTGAGTTCCATTACGAAATAGTTAAATGTAAACTTTAATATTTAGATTTAGATTTAATATTCTTGTTTATTTTTTAACATTTAAATTTAATATTTGGTGAAAATTAGCAAAATGTAAGAACGGTGAGTTAAAAAAATTTAAATAGTGGAAAAATTTTATCAATCAGAAAGTGAGCTAAATAATGTAAATGTGTTAGTGATATATTTTGGAATTTTATTTTACACTTGATACAGCATTCACACTGTTGTTTACAGTTTTATTTTCTTTTTCCTGTACATTTTTGGGCATCTCTTCCTGTTCTTTGGGCTGTTTTAGAATCAGAATCACATTTATTGTCATTATAATTTGCATCACAATGAAAGTGGATTTGCTGCTCCAAGGTGCTTGTTTTTTTAGACACAATAAAATAGCTTTAGCAGGATAGACAATAAAATAAAACAGACATGTTAAAATGAAATAAAGAGAAAAATGTGCATTATCCAAAAAAATAAATAAAATAAAATAGAAATCAAAGAATTTCTGTATATACAAGTGAAGAATAGGGAAATTTTACAGTATAATCCTCTTATTCGTTTGTAATATTGCACATGAGAGATGTTCCGAGAGTATTTCACTTGAGATATATTGCACACAGTTGATATTGCACATGGGGTTGAAGAACTGATCGTTTGCTGCCGTTATTTTTTATTGTTCAGTTCCCTGATGGCTCTTGGGAAAAGGCTGTTCCTGTTCCTCACTCATCTCTCACTTATACCTACTGTATTATTTTTGCTGTAACCATTCATATATTTTATCTTCTTGTTCCGCTCCTTCAGGAGATGGATGCTATGACTTTTAGTTTTTTTTTAAACCCCTGTATTAACATAATCGTTACCTTTACTTAAATAATTGCTTCCTATTAAAACACACTCAGACACCAGGACCTATTCTTGTAGCTGCTCAGATTTTTTTCCATGAGAAAGTTGCTAATTTAGTTTCCTGCCTGGTTGAATGATCGCTCACTTATACCCATCATTTTTGCTGTAGTTGGCTGCTCTTATATGCTTTGCCTCATATTAATTTGACCCCCCTCCCTCTCTCTCGTTCCCTCACCCAGAACATTTTCCTGACGGATGACGGTTCCGTGAAGCTGGGGGACTTCGGCTCTGCTTGTGTTCTGAACAGGTGCTTGCAGAGGGAGGGCGCCAACTCCTCAGAGCTCTGCTTCCTGTCGGTTTTAAATTTGACTGTGAATGTGTTGCAGCTCGAGGGCTCACGCTCAGGCGTACGTGGGGACGCCGTATTACGTGGCGCCAGAAATCTGGGACAGCAAGCCGTACAACAACAAAAGGTACGTCCCAACAACTGTGCACCGATTTGTTCCTCATGTTAAACAAGCAACGTCAGGATAAAACTAGAGCGGGTAAAATAAGTATTGAACACGTCACCATTTTTCTCAGTAAATATATTACTAGAGGTGCTAATG
>NW_013952496.1:1014271-1017850 GCF_001266775.1 Austrofundulus limnaeus
GGGTTGTTACCAACATCTGGTGAAAATTTCATGTCATTAGCACCTCTAGTAATATATTTACTGAGAAAAATGTTGACGTGTTCAATACTTATTTTACCCGCTGTAAATGCATAAAAAATGTGTTTTTGAAATCTTTTTCAGTTAAAGTAAAATGAGGACAGAAAATAGTGTTTTAATGAAGAGTAATAACCAACAATGAGTTGTTAACTTTGTAAATATTTATGTAAAATCAACAGAAAGTATAAAAACAGATGGGTAAAAAGTAAGTTTTTAGCTCAAGGTGTAAATAAAGATGACTGGTGCTTCAAACTAATAGTGTTAACAGTGTAAATACTTGATTTTTTAAAATCCAAACACAGGACCTGGCAGGATTCAGCTACTTTTCCTACACGCAGAGAGCTGATATTTATTTATTTTTTGCAGAATATTTCGTGACCTAGATATAAACTCAGACTGCTGTAGTTTACTTTGACAAAAAGCTGCTTGGTTCCTTCCTTATTTAATGCGGAGGATGCCGTCTCTGACTTTCAAACAGAATTTAAAGCGTGTTCTTTTGAAATATTTCAGCTTTGAGTTCTAACAGTCAGAGAGAAGTGTGATCGTAACTTTTGGTGATGCAGATGTACAAACAGACCCTGAATTATCCCCCCGTGTGTGGCAGTGTTTGTCTCGTTTGTCTATATGATGGGCTTGGTGTACCCTACTGGGATCAAATTTAAAATTAATGCATTGTTTGATTTTTATTCTTGCATTTTATGCTAGATTGTGAAGCTGATTTTGCATGATATGACCCCTTTAAATCATCCATCAGCAGTGTGGAGGTCTGTGCTCGGTGGTGGAGTGATCCACGAAGTTTGGTTTTCTGTGACTGGACCAGTAAACGATGAATATCAAGCTTCTATTTTGTGTGTTCTGCAGCGACGTGTGGTCACTGGGCTGCGTCCTCTACGAGCTCTGCACGCTGAAACACCCGGTACGCTTCGATCCTGGTGATACTTTTTATTGTGGAGGGTAAGCAACTAGCATGAAAAAGATGACGTTAGCATTGGAGAGGCTAGCAACTTTGAATAAAGAAAACTTTCCCAGTTAAAATGGTTAACATACAAAGTTTTTTTTAGCTGTAGCTCATCCATGCTAGTTGCTAGCCTCTTCAATGCTAACACCAGCTTATCCATGCTATTTGCTAGCCTTTACAATGCTAACACCAACTATTCCATGCTAGTCACTAGCCTCTCCTATGCTAACACAAGCTTATCCATGTTATTTGCTAGCCTCTTTAATGCTAACACAAGCTTACCCGTGCACTTGCTAGCCTCTTCAATGCTAACACCAGCTTATCCGTGCATTTGCTAGCCTCTTCAATGCTAAAACCAGCTTATCCATGCTAGTTTTTAAGTCTCTTCAATGCTAACACCAGCTTATCCATGCTAGTGGCTAGCCTCTCCAATGCTAAGCTTATCCATGCTAGTCGCTAGCCTCTCTAATACTAACACCAGCTTATCCATGCTGGTCGCTAGCCTTTCCAATGCTAACACTAGCTTATCCATGCTATTTTCTAGCCTCTTCAATTCTAACACCAGCTTATCCATGCTATTTTATAGCCTCTCCAATGCCAACACCAGCTTATCCATGTTATTTGCTAGCCTTTCCAATGCTAACACCAGCTTATCCATGCTAGTCGCTAGCCTCTCCAATGCTAACACCAGCTTATYCATGCTAGTCGCTAGCCTCTCCAATGCTAACACCAGCTTATCCATGTCATTTGCTAGCCTTTCCAATGCTAACACCAGCTTATCCATGCTAGTCACTAGCCTCTGCAATGCTAAGCTTATCCATGCTAGTAGTTAGCCTCTCCAATGCTAACACAAGCTTATCCATGCTAGTTGCTAGCCTCTTCAATGCTAATACCAGCTTATCCATGCTAGTTGCTAGCCTCTTCAATGCTAACACCAGCTTATCCATGCTATTTGCTATCCTTTCCAACACTAACACCAGCTTATCCATGCTGTTTGCTAGCCTCTCCAATGCTAACACAAATGAATAGCCTCCGTCTCATTTGCCAGCATCGGCCTCTACCAGGGTCAGCTGCTCTGTTAGCGGTGCTGGCCTATCACTAATCAGATCAATAGCTGCCTTATGAATAGATATAGCCTCCTGCTACTAGGATGTAGCTACCACTGGTTGCACAATAGTCTCAATTTTGGCCCTCATACCGTACCATAAAAACCCATGTTTTTTCTGAGAAGTAAAAGAGTCATACAGGTTTTTGTGATTAGACAAATATATTAGAGGATCATCAGCATAACAGTTTGTCAGGTGAATCTGTTATCTGTGGATTATCTGTGGCTCAGATGCTGCAGTTTGCTTTGTTGTTTCCGAGACCCTCACACTTCACTTCCTGCCTCCAGTTCCAGGCGTCCAGCTGGAAGAGCCTGATTCTGAAGGTGTGTCGGGGAGCCTACCCTCCCCTCCCCGACCACCTGCCTTACGAGCTGCAGTACTTGATCAGGCACATGTTCAAGATGAACCCAAAGGACAGGCCGTCCGTGCGCACCATCCTGACCTCTCACCGAGTTTCCAAGCTCCTGTGTTCGCATCTGCCCTCCCAGGTGAAAAAGCTCAAAGGATTTCACTGCTTCACACACAACGTACTGCGTTTATTTGTTAAATGTATTTACTGCACTGCTCTGCATCTTTTATAGCCCACAGAGGAGAGGAGGCGTTTAGGTCGATGGAACAGAGAGGAGGGAAGGAAAGTGACTAATTTCCTCGGGGAGAAGAGTTTAATAACATCAACCTCTGAAGGTAGAGTCAAGGTCGGCAGTGTTGTCACTGTGATTTTAGTTTAAAAAAAAAGAAGGAGCTAAATTGTACTTGTGTAGGTGTGGATTTACCCAGAAGCTCTTATGAAAGCACGGAGCCGGTGCGTCGGATGCAGTGGGAGTCCGAGCCCCCCGATGCCGTGCTGCAGATGTTAGCCGGTGCCAGCCTGATGTCATCGGACAGCGTGGCGTCGGCCCAGCACAGCGGCTCTATCCGAGGACGTACGATGGCGGCATTTTAATTTCCTGACGTGTATGAAGGTTTTTAAAAACATAAAGGATTAATATTGGGTGTCTGTTTTTCCAGGTGTGTCGGGTGATCCAGAAGACCGCAGGCAGAGGAAACGATGGGAGAGAGTTCCTCCTGAGAGGCTTCTGAGCCTGTTAGAGAAGGCTCAGCTGAACAGAGCTTTTAGCACGTTTTTGATACACAAAGGAGGTATTTTTATATGATTTTCTGTATAAAACAAGGGTAGGCAATCCTGGTCCTCGAGGGCCGCAGCCCTACAGGTTTTACGTTTTTCCCTGCTCCAACACACCTGATTCAGACATTGAATTACCTCGTCCAAGTTCTGCAGTATGGAGGACCGACACTGACACAACTAGAAAAAAAAAGCAGAAATACATAAGTGGACCAATAAATAAATTCAATTAAAAATATGCCAATTGAATTAAAAAAGGAGAGCTTTACGTCGTTTTATAATTTAATTGACCTTCATATTTATTTTTCCAACTTAGTTCCAACTAAGAATATATT
>NW_013952496.1:1019309-1021347 GCF_001266775.1 Austrofundulus limnaeus
CTTAAAATGTTTATTTCAGATATAAGATGAAATTAATGGCTAACCATCTTCTCAACAGGTCTGTTTGTCTAATACAAACCTAAAAATAGTTAAGTATTATTTTAAACTGTGTAAATATTACATAAATCAGAGGCAGCTTGTAATGTTTAATAATTTGCGCTAAATTGTATCACTCCGTATAGTACGATATTTTTATTTCTTGTTTCAAGTTTTATTCATTTAAAGACAGTATCAATTTTATATAAAATAATCTTATATCTGCCCCTTTTTTCCAAAAAAAAGAAAAAAAATCTACAAATAAAAACAACTTATCAAGCAACAATTTGTATGAATACACATTATACTATTTCATATTTCTTCAACAAACTAACCAGTTCAATAATAAAAGTGATTACACTGGCTTTGTGAGCTTATTTTAAGTTAAAACTTACATTATTAGATCACATTCATTGAGGTAAATAAGATAAAACATTTATATACATTAGCTAGATTACATTTTAATATATTTTTAATATTATTACTAATAGTTTTTATGATTTCTACACAATGAGTCTTTTTATTCATTATGTTGCCAACATGTAGTGAGGATAAATCCAGACTCATTCTGCTTAGTTGTTCTAAGTAAACCCTGTTAGTCATTTTCTTTTCATTTAAAACCAACGTTTAGAAATGTTTTTAATTGATTTGACTGAACCTGTAGCATCGCTCTGCCTCCGAGCGTTTCATAGAAAAGGTTTTATTTTCACATCACCAACATTCCTTCATTCATGATTTCCTCTCATTTCTGTTGATTTTAGTTTGATCTGGCTTTATTAATCCAGTCCAGAGTCTCTCTGACTTGAAGTCATTCGGCTGTGAATCTCCTCGTTTCTTAGATAAAATAACCAAAAAAATAATCATTTTCCAGATATTCCTTAGCTTGGCTGCAGTTAATGCTTGTGGAGAGAAGATCAGGACGAGCTGAATGTGTGGGATGCTTCTGGGCTTCGTCTAATTTTCGTTTTTGACCTTTTGAATGAAAACCTGATTAAAACGCATCGTGTTGAGTGTTTCCCTCTCTCCTCACAGGGACTTTGAGGAAGACTCGTCTTCTGACTGGATGGATGAGATTGAGAAAATGTGTTTGGAACACTAAACTACACTCAGACTGCCGACGTCGTTGTTCTTCACGTTCATAAAAATACACTAACATTTTAACAAGAAAAGAGAGTTTTACGCAGTGTAAAAAGGCTGTTTGGTGAAATAACTTAATTTTGGTGGCTCAGTGGGTCTGTAACCCTGAGGGTTTCAGGTTTGAGCCCAGGAAGTGTTAAACAACCTGACAGTGGCAACCTCTGAAGAAGGAAGCAGCCAAAACAAAAACACTGATGGTTTAAACAGAACATCAGCAATAGATTTCTCTGAAGGCTGAAGGTCATTATGGAAGATTGATTGGAAAAACAGGAAACACTAAACCGGGCCTGTGTCTTCTTTTTTTCTTTTTCTTTTTTTTTTTTTGAAGTTCATTTCCTCTTTGATATCAAAGTAGACTAAACATGCTCAGTCCTTTATTCTGTTTGTCTTTCATGCTTTCAAAGAGACCCAACTAACCCTCCATCCGGCCCTTTGTCCTGTGAGGTAACAACCTGTTGTTTTTGAAATGTGCTTTATAAATAAATGGGACTTGATTTGACTCGATTTGTTGTACTTTTACACAGTAAAGGATTTTTACCACTAGATGGTGCTGCAGCTACTGATGAGAACAACAAATAATAATAAAGGACAAAGATACTCAAAACATAAACCTCTGACTAAAACATTTTTATTAATCAGTTAATCAAACTTTATTGCATATTTATATGTATTAATATTTGTGAGTATTTTAGATCCGAGGTTCACAAAATGGGGTCCCAGGACCCCCAGGGGTCCACGAGCTATACCTTGGGGGTCCTCAAAAGTTTTCAATAAATTGTTAATTTGATTTTAATTTTTTAATGCATATGGGGCATAATACACTAGTGAAAAAATATACTAAACCAATATATATCCTATATATATA
>NW_013952496.1:1021931-1023541 GCF_001266775.1 Austrofundulus limnaeus
GTGAAACTCTTTTCAGATTAAAAATAACTTTGAGGAAATGTGTTTTCAGATGAGAAGTAAACTGCATCATGGCAGCCCCTCCGCCGCGAGCGCGACCCCCCGAAACGGGCAAAACCGAAGCAGAAGGTGGTTCTTAAAGAGACAGAGGCCAATTTCAAGGCGTTTAGAAGAGGAAGTGATGAGAAGATAAGTTTATTTTCTATTTAAACATAAAAACAACATTTTAATAACAGCTAAAGGTGACATAGATACTTTATTAGTATTTAAATATTTGCCTGAGAAACACATAATATTGGCCCTTTAAAATTGCAGATATCTTTAAAAAAAACTACAGGAGTGAACTCTTTCAAACAGCATAATTTGATTCATTCAGAATAATCATTTATTAAGTCTAACTAAAAGTACAAGAAATGCTAAAATATGTAAAGAATTAAACTAATTGAAAGTCAAACAGACCATATAAGTCCTTCAGCTCTTTCACTCACCTTATAAATAATAAAATGAGTAATATAAAATAAAAACAAAAAAGGAGAATATTATTTAATTAATAACAAAAAATGCTGTAGTAATGAATCAGAACCCAACAGGATTCAATTTATTCCTTTATTTTTGATAATGGGCAGTTATTTTGTAGATTAGGATTGAGCAAACAGCATTACTTCATCTCTGGGTGCATAAAAACATGATAATAATGTTAACAATCAGAAACTGAATGTTTGTCCTTTACTATGAACAGATAAGCTCTCATATGAGTGAATTTAAAAGATTAAAGTGTTTCCTCGTTTGTTGGTTGTGTCTAAGTAAAACTTGTGTCTTTGATTTTTTTTAAAACAAATTATAGGCTTCACAGTGGAGCGGTAGAATGGGACAATAGAAAAACTTATTTTGGCACCAGAGTCCAAACCAAAGCCAAGCCTCGCCCGTCACGTTCTGGGCTGAACAGGAAACGGAAAGTTGAGTCAACGAGACTGTAAACCTGCTGATTCACCAACAGTCCTTCCAGGGACGGATTACCCAGCTGGAAAAATTAATGTAATAATTGAAACCTCCCAAACCTCCTGTTGGCTGACAGGAGGATCTATCTGCATCAGTTGTTTGTTTTGTTTCTGAGGAAGCTCAACGCTGCAGCTCTTCTCTTATCTTGAAACAACAATGAATTCCCAACCAGGGTTCAACACTTCAGCTCCTTTCTTTTCAAAACTATTTTTTTTTTAGTTCCTTTTGTACCCTTTTCCACTCCAAAAAAAAAAAAAGAAAGAAAGAAAATATTCATGTTGAGTGGAGATACAGATAAAATGGAGGAGCGTAGCTGGGTTCTGTGTCCTGCAGATAGGAGGGTCTCCATCTGTGGTCGCGTTGAACTTGGTGTAAAACCAGGCTGTTCCTCAGGTCCTGTCAAATGTGATGTTTTAAAGGAATCCATGACTAGTTGTAACATTAGACTTTATTTGATAAACATGTATTTTAACTGTAAAATAAAGACTGTAAAAATACTGTGGGCTGTTTAGTTTTTATAATTTTAAAACTAAATTTTAAAAAATATATTATAAGTACCGAGCCATTTTATTTACACACAAAGCATTCTGGGTAAATGATGACGTGGATAGGTC
>NW_013952496.1:1024186-1026268 GCF_001266775.1 Austrofundulus limnaeus
GACCTATCCACGTCATCATTTACCCAGAATGCTTTGTGTGTAAATAAAATGGCTCGGTACTTATAATATATTTTTTAAAATTTAGTTTTAAAATTATAAAAACTGAACAACCTACAGTATTTTTACAGTCTTTATTTTACAGTTAAAATAAATGTTTATCAAATAAAGTCTAATGTTACAACTAATCGTGGATCC
The DNA here is from genome assembly GCF_001266775.1 of Austrofundulus limnaeus. Classification (NCBI taxonomy): domain Eukaryota; kingdom Metazoa; phylum Chordata; class Actinopteri; order Cyprinodontiformes; family Rivulidae; genus Austrofundulus; species Austrofundulus limnaeus. Next base: position 1,024,382 of record NW_013952496.1, read on the forward strand.
CTTTAACTCATTTTTGCATCATGTTTTGCATGAACCAATTTGGATTTCTTCTATATGAGACAAAAAGTGTTTAGTTAAATAAAAGCTCATAAAAGTGTTCTGCTTGAAATACGCAGCCGAACAAGCCGACGAACAAAGGCTTCCTCTTGCAGGAAGGATGTAAAGTTCTGTTTGTCGTGTTGTGGTGGTCATGAGCCAAAAAAAGGAGAGTATGCTCGAGTCATCTACACTCTAAAAATGAAATGTTGGATTTACTTAACCATGTTATGTTATCTGGTTCCACTTAACTGAGTTAAGTAAATTCAAAGCAACATATTCATGTTCTTTGGCTAAAAAACTGGTATATATTGCTTTGAATTTACTCAACTCAGTTAAGTGGAACCAGGTAACATAACATGGTTAAGTAAACCCAACGTTTCATTTTTTACAGTGTATGACCAGGGTGTACCCCGCCCCTCGCACTGTGACTGCTGGATATGGGCACCAGTGACCCACGCAACCCTGAAAAGGAAGAAGTGTGTACAGAAAATGGATGGATGGATGGACTCCTACACTGACAGCTGGATTTGTGAAGCTAAATTGAGCTTTTATTTTGAAAAATACTATTAAACGTGTTCTGTTCAGAGCAGTTTTGAGGATGGGACTGGTGCAGGCTTACAGATCTGAGTTTGTTATCAAACAAGAGCAAACCCACAAAAGATTGAGCACATGGCAAACCACCTACTGTGACGAGGCGTTTCCTTTTCTTTCTTGTTGCTGCTTTTGAAACGTGCTACATCCTGTATTTCAGCCTGTACTCTGCACACACACGTCGTACAGCTTGGCCTCATAACCTGAAGTGACTCACTGATTCTTTTCCTGTTCATAGCGGTGACCTAACATCAAACAATCACGCTCTCTTATTGAACGCTGCACGAAGGCCCTCTCGTTTCAGGCAGCTCGTCCACTCGCACCTCGACTGCTGATGAAACGTTGACGCCTGCTATCTGCAGCCATCTCCTGTCGCTCCTTTTTGTCTCTGGTTTTGTGATTTGCTTTTTTTCTAGTTTCACTCAGGAAAAGCTCTGCAGATGCACAATGACCCAGTGATCTCTGTCTGGCCACCGATGGTTCGAAAATCATTTTTGAAAAGTTTTGGTCTTCGTGGATCTCGTGATATATTTGGACTTTCTGTTCAGAATAACTGGACTGTAAAGCTCCAAGCATGAGTCACCCAATAAAGAGAAGTTTGTTTATTCTTTGTGGGGAGCAGCTGTTCCTGTTCATAACAATTTGGTTTCTATGCAACTATAAACATGAAAGCTGTCATTGTTGGGGTTATTTCTGGTGACCCTCTGTTGTCTGCAGTCTACGTTTTGTTGCTCTGTTCTCTGGGCCAAGGAACATTTTACTTTTTTATCAGCAGCTCAAATTGGTTCTGTTGTTTTTCCTCGTATCTTTGAGCATTTTTCCCAAAAAAAAACCCAAAAACAAACAAACAAAAAAAAACATTCAGCTCATCCAGGATTAGGGCTGCCACAAACGATTATTCTAATAATCGATTAATCACCGATTATTTATTCGATTAGTCGACTAATCGAATCATACGTTAACTGAATATAAAACATAGAGCTTATCACGTAGAATACAGCTGCTATTGTATAACCATGGCCAGATTTTAGCTATATGCTAACTAAAAATAATTGCTGTGGAAGGCAAGTTCTGCTCTGCAGATATTACACAGGTTTCTCTTTAGTTTTCTTAAAATGATCCCACACTTTGAGCTCTGTTGTCAGGTAGCCATGATACCAGAGCCTGTCTGTATAATAGCTGTGTCTCAATTCAGGGGCTGGGTCCTCATGAGTTCACATTTGTCGGCTGCATACGTCATTGCCCCGTGCGGAGGAC
>NW_013952496.1:1026427-1040657 GCF_001266775.1 Austrofundulus limnaeus
AGTGGAAGGTGTCAAAACAGTTTGGAGAGAAAAACAAAGTAAAGAACAAAAAAAACCCAAAAACGATTAATCGATTATTAAATTAGTCATCGATTATTTTAATAATCGATTAGTCGTCGATWAATCGATTAATTGTGGCAGCCCTATCCAGGACAAATGCTGTGGATTTAGCTTAACTTTAAAGTGCCTATGTGACATCAAGATTTTTGTAATAATACAAATGCATTTTTGGAAAGATACCACTGAGAACATAGTAAAAAAATAATTTTCATGCTGCTGAGATGAACAGTTGTTGAGATATTTGCATGTGACGTAACAGGAAGTGATGTCAAAGAGGAATGTCTGCATGAAAACAGAGCTAAGCTAAAATTCTCAACAAAGGAATCTGATGTTTTAGATTTTCTGAGTCGCTATCAGTCAGAGACAAACAAACAAAAAAAGGGTAGGAACTAAATCTATCCTTTTTTCCTCACGTAGAGTTCATTACTCTGTTGGATAGAAGAACATAGATGTGTTTAAGCTCCAACTGTACCTTGAATGCGTTTTTGGGGGCGTGGGACTCATTGGCGGACCTGGATGGAAGTCAACCGCAGGCCACCAGTTGCCCATCCCTGCCGTAAGTCTTTCTGTTGTTCCCATGGAGTCCTCTGCAAAAAGCTGATGTCTAGTTCTCTTTCTGGCATACGTTCTGAGCTGAGAATGTATGAGCTCAAACATAACATAACATAAACAAAATAACATTCCCAGCAACGAAAGTGGTGGATCAAGCCTCTGTTGGGCAGGGCCTGCTGGGACAGGCCTACTCACTTCAGGTTGGCTCGTCCTTTTCCCTCACCGTGTCCGACGTTTTCACAAAAAGTCCGCAAAAATTAGTGACTACATCAATTTTTTTTCTCCTCCTCCTATTTTTACAGACACTTGCTATTTTCAGTTTCAGAAGCATGGATGGACGAACTGCATGCCCTGGGAGATACTCCTGAGAGAAACAAACAAAAATCCAAAACAGACGCTCCGTGGCACCTCTGGGACCACCGTCTTATCTGACTCTGCCATGACTAATTGTTGGGTCTGTTTTTGGAACATTCCAGATAACCTCGGGGCTACCGACGAGCCGCGTCCCTAACCCTGCGCCGTTTGTGCTCATAAATTTTCAGCATAAACTGTATCCTGGTTCAAAAGGACATGAAAATAACTGACTTAGAAGTGACAAATGAGGGCAGAATTAAAGCTTTTGTTGCTGATTTCTGCTGAAGAAAGGAGGGAAAAATGTGAGATCTTCAGAGTCTCTGTGGAAATCCCATGTCGTGGAACATGCTGACCTCATGGATGACCTGAAGGCATCAGACTGTAAGTGTGTCTGTGCTGAGGAGTGTGTCAGTTGTTTTATGTGTTTACGGGGGCAGGGGGGATGGGACGCAAGGACCGCTAATCCTCCCATGTGCCTGCTGAAACCACTGTAAAACTTAATTAAAGGCGTAGCATTTCTTGAAGGCACGTCGCCTGTCGCCCTTTATTCCAAAGTGTGTTTGAGACGATTGGATTTTGCAGATATTTTAGCACAATATCTACAAAACTGACTGAGTTAAAGGCGCTTTTATCTTTTTAGCTGAATTTATTCCAAATGTTCAATCGCAGACGTCAATTTGGTGACTACTTTGAGTTATTTCATAAAAATACATCCAATGGATCAGGGGATATTTAGCTCTTTCATAATGAGAATTACTGTAGTGTCATTTTCACAAGCTTCTCCCAGACTGGAGACTATAGCTGCAGGAAAAATGATTCATGTCTTCACATTAGCTGCTTTTTATTGTTCAAAACTTCAGGAGTTTAGAAGGAGTGGCCTACAGCAGGGAAACCACTAACCTGTTCTGTGAGGGAACAATTTCATATCTTTAAATCAGTTTTTAGAACACGTGTCAAACTCGCGGCCCTCCACAGCATTTTACACGGCCCCTGAGAGCATTAACGTCTTTAAAATATGCATTTGATGCTTTAAAGCCAGCACTGACCATAAACTATACCTCCCATAATTCATGATTATTTTACCCACCAAATTACAACATCCCACCACTAGGTGGAGCTGCGCAGGGGTCAAAAATCGCAGACGGTTGGTCATGTAAAATTTACATTTAGCTGTTTTTATTGCTAGCTACTTTTGCTGCAGCCTAGTTGTACTGTGAAGCACACTTCCCATTTATAAGTCATAAATTTAAACTGGAACGCACGCTCCAGTGGGAATTCCCTGTTGGAAAGTGGGAGATTTCGGAATTCAAGATGGCTGCTACTCACATCTCATCGATGAGTAAAACTCTTATACTTCCATTTCTAATAGTATTAGTAATAATTGTCATAATTAATAATGTAGAGCCAAGTTATTATTTGCTAGCAGAGCGATGAGACGAGGAACGTGGCGTTTCCTTTTTAGTTGAAGGTAAAACTGCAAAGTAAATTACAACTGGCCCTTTGAGGGCCATGATGCTCATGTGGCTCTTGGTGAAACTAAGTTTGACACCCCTGGTTTAGAAAATCATCAGTCAGCCTGTAACTCTCATTACTAAAATCAAAAGATTTACAGTGGTTTGCAAAAGTATTCATACCCCTTGAACTTTTCCATATTTTGTCACATTACAACCACAAACATAAATATATTTCACTGGAATTTAATGTGAAAGACCAACACAAAGTGGTATACAATTGTGAAGTGGAAGCAAAATTTTACATGAATCAAAACATTTTTTACAAATAAAAAACTGAAAAGTGCGATGTGCAAAATTATTCAGCCCCCCTGAGTCAATACTTTGTGGAGCCACCTTTTGCTGCAATTACAGCTGCAAGTCTTTTAGGGTATGTCTCCACCAGCTTTGCACATCTAGTGACTGCAATTCTTGCCCATTCCTCCTTGCAAAACAGCTCAAGCTCAGTCAGATTGGATGGAGAGCGTTTGTGAACAGCAGTTTTGAGATCTTGCCACAAATTCTCAATTGGGTTTAGGTCTGGACTTTGACTGGGCCATTCTAACACATGAATATTCTTTTTTTTAAACCACTCCATTGTAGCTTTGGCTTTATGTTTAGGGTCGTTGTCCTGCTGGAAGGTGAACCTCCGCCCCAGTCTCAAATCTTTTGCTGACTCCAACAGGTTTTCTTCCAAGATTGCCCTGTATTTGGCTCCATCCATCTTCCCATCAACTTTGACCAACTTCCCGGTCCCTGCTGAAGAGAAGCACCCCCAGAGCATGATGCTGCCACCACCATATTTGACAGTGGGGATGGTGTTTTCAGAGTGATGTGCAGTGTTCTTTCTCCGCCACACATAGCGTTTTGCATTGTGGCCAAAAAGTTCAATTTTGGTCTCGTCTGACCAAAGCACCTTCTTCCACATGTTTGCTGTGTCCTCAACATGGCTTCTGGCAAACTGCAAACGGGACTTCTTATGGTTTTCTTTTAACAATGGCTTTCTCCTTGCCACTCTTCCATAAAGACCACATTTGTGTAGTGCAAGACTAATTGTTGTCCTGTGGACAGTTTCCCCCACCTGAGCTGTGGCTCTCTGCATTTCATCCAGAGTCACCATGGGCCTCTTGGCTGCCTCTCTGATCAGTGATCTCCTTGTTCGGCCTGTAAGTTTAGGTGGACGGCCTTGTCTTGGCAGGTTTACTGTGGTGCCATACTCTTTCCATTTCCGGATGATGGATTGAACAGTGCTCCGTGAGATGTTCAAAGCTTGGGAAATCTTTTTATAACCTAAGCCTGCTTTAAACTTCTCCAAAACCATATTCCTAACCTGTCTGGTGTGTTCTTTGGACTTCATGATGCTGTTTGCTCCCCAATATTCTCTTAACCAACATCTGAGGCCGTCACTGAGCAGCTGTATTTGTACTGAGATTAGATTACACACAGGTGGACCCTTTTGAGTCATTAGCAGTCATCAGGCAACTTCTGAATGCAATTGGTTGCACTCAGGGAAAAGGGGGCTGAATACTTTTGCACGTCGCACTTTTCAGTTTTTTATTTGTAAAAAATGTTTTGATTCATGTAAAATTTTGCTTCCACTTCACAATTGTATACCACTTTGTGTTGGTCTTTCACATTAAATTCCAGTGAAATATATTTATGTTTGTGGTTGTAATGTGACAAAATATGGAAAAGTTCAAGGGGTATGAATACTTTTGCAAACCACTGTAGATGTACTGATAGGAGTGGTGAGCTGTATGCACAGGAACTGCTATTTCCTTAGATAAAACAGTTTTATGGCAAGATGAGCAACAGTGTGTGACAATTATCTGAGCGTGTCAGTGGAGTCTGTGGGAATTCCTGCCTGCTTTACTTGGAAAACATTGAGTCAGAACTTGTAACGGTTGTCTGCCTGTGTCAATCTGGGATTTACGGCTTCTTATTTAAAAACGAAACTGTGACAGCACCACTGACGCTGTCATACTGCTTTCTCTAATCACACAATCTCTGACCAGATTTTGGTCTGAGGTCTGCCAGTCCAGATGAGGTAGATAATAATACTAAAAACAGTTCTGAAAAAGGTAAAAAATGAAGCACACAGCTGTTTATATTTCTGTTCTTCTTGTATTAACCTCCAGTGATCTCTGTAGCACAACCCCAGCCTAAACTTCATTTAGACCCAGTTTACACAACATATTTTATCTGTGAAACCACAGTTTTCCTGCTGTTGTTCAGCCGTTGGTGTTCATGAAAACATGCTTGTTTTCTCTGATGCTGAACTTTTTGAAACCAGGTCTCAGAGAGGAGGTTTTTTGGAAACCCCCATCCCCAGCAGAGCAGCTGAACTCAGGTGTGGGCACCACAGCGCCTGCACTCAATTGTGTTTCGAACAGATGAGTGGCAGATAGCAGAGTGCCGTTTGTGCTACACTCACTCTTTTCAACATGTAGCAGCACAACCTCATCCTCAGTCCAAACAAATGTTCGTATTCACCATTTTGGATTTAACTTGTCCATCTAACCAAGACTTACAATCGTATATCCAAAAAAAAATTAGATCTTGTTTTGAGACTCTATGAGGAGAATCTGTTAGATTCTCTTATTTCAAGAAGTTTTACCAACCGCATCTGTTTGCACTGGCAGACTATTTCACTTAATTTGGGAAGATAACGACTAGTATCATCTAGCAGAAAGTCAAAAAATAGTCTGGAATCAGTGTTGCCAGATATACGATAACTATAGCACAGTATGAGGGCAAAAATGAAGACTATTGTGCAAACATTGGTTGCTACATCCTTGTAGCAGGAGGTTATATCTGTTTCTAAGCCAGATATTGATCTGATTAATGACAGGCTGGCACCGCTAACTGAGCATCTGGCCTATGTAACTGAGAGGCCGACGCTGCCAAATGAGAAGACTACTCATTTGTGTTAACATCGAAGAGGCTAGTGACTAGCATAGATAAGCTGGCATTAGCATTGCAGAGGATAGCGACTGGCATGGAGAAGCTGGTGTTAGCATCATTAATGATGGCGACTAACATGGGTAAGCTGGGGTTAGCATTGGAGAGGCTAGAGACTAGCATGGAGAAGCTGGCGTTAGCATCACTAATGATAGTGACTAACATAGATAATCTGGGGTTAGCGTTGGAGAGGATAGTGACTAGCATTTATAAGCTAGCGTTAGCATTGCGGAGGATAGCGACTAGCATGGAGAAGCTGGCGTTAATATCGGAGAGGCTTGCGACTAGTATAGATAAACTGGCGTCAGCAGTGGAGGCTGGCATTAGCATTGGAAAGGCCAGGGACTAGCATGCCTAGGCTGCTCTTCTACTTCATCAGACAAACTTTTTTGAATAAAGAAAACTTTCTCAACTAAAATGGTTGATATAAAAAACCCTTAAGCTCCATGCACTGACAGGTGTTGCTTAGATAGAATTTACTGTTCAACATGACGACAAGCATAGATATTAAACATAAAACATTTTACTGTGAAGCAGACAGCTGAATTAGCAGCTGTGTTTAAACTTGTCAGTTTTTTTCTCTTTAGCCGAATTATGAGAAAAGGCAGAACTATGGGGCTTTTTACAGTTTTTGACAGGGCATTAAATTAGGCTTCTCTATATTGAATCATAATTTTAAATGTAGATATTTCTCACAATTCGGTAAGCATTTTTTTCATGATGTTTTGCCTCAATCAATCTCACGTTTTCAGAGAGCGTTCAAGAAGGGCGTAAAACAGTTCACACCTCAGCTTTAACACCTAACCCACAGATTATGTTTTAGTGTATCAGGACCAGGCTTTGGTTTTCATAAGGACTGCTGGTCTTGACAAGGTGACTAAACCAGTAAAAGTCTTAAGAAGGTAACCAAGAACATACAAAATGTCCTTGGTTACAATGAAAACACTTCTTGAATGGCTTTTCTGTTTGAACAGCCGAGCCGTCCTTTTTCTAAAACCTCCTTCTGTTAGTTGAACTCAGGAAACTCTTGGCTTGCCAGCTGATGACACACAAACAGGTTGGATTCTTGCCTGAATGTAACAAAAAAAAAGTTTCCGATCAATTTACACAAAAAAATGCCACACATCACGCAAACACCTGCTGTGAAACGTTCCTGATTTGTGCCAAATGAATTTCCTGGTTGCATTGCAGAGACAGGCCCGACCCAGAACCAGCTTCCCCTCCCCGCTAACGAGCCGAACACTTTGCACATTGCGCACGTGTTTTCATCACAAACACCCTGTTCCTTAACGTAGGGAGTGTTTTATCAACATTCTGCTCGGGCTTTCCCTTTCAGTTCTCAGCCGTTGTGCAACAAAGAGTTGCTCTGGTCCCAGAACTTAGACGACCGATAAGACATGTTTATGGTCTGAGACAGCTGGGAGTTTCAGGGAGATTGCATGTGACTGTTGCTCTGTTATTTGGTCTAACTAGCTTGTAACAGCCCATTCTGCAGTTTGTAATTAGTTTAGTTTAGCCTCTAGTTTCAGATTAGGTTAGGTTCTTATAATTTCCCTTATACCACATCCTGACAGCTGATTTTGTAAGGCGTTTCTTCCTTCTGCCAGAACGTTGCTTAGCATGAAAAACATTTTGTCCCCTCTGCCTCTGTACCTCCATTACTCTACAGAAAATCCCAAAAAAATATATTTTTCCATTTGAAATCAGAGAAAAAAGAAGTGTCAGACATGGTTGTTGTATAAAACTGCAGATATCTAAATTGGCACTAGTCACGTAATGATAATTACAAACATTTCCTCCTTGATTTATCCCCTGGAGAGAAAATTAACAATTATCTACTGCTAGACCTCCCCCTTTCCCCCCAGACCTATTTCACAAGGCTTTAGAATTCTAAAGACCAGGCTTTAGAATTAGTTTTTGCTAAATTTTTCAGTGGGTTGGTGCTTTAGAATTAGGGGACCTAAATATCTGAGTTAGTGCTTTAGAATTAGGGGACCTAAAAATCTGAGTTAGTGCTTTAGAATTAGGGGACCTAAATATCTGAGTTAGTGATTTAGGTTAATGCAACTAATATTTAGTTTAGTGCTGCCCACCGCTGCTATTAAAGACAATTTTCACCCTTGAAAGTGAATTTAGTCTATTGTAAGTTTAATAGGAATTGTGTTTAGCCCAGTTTATCCCTTAATTTAGTTGGTGGAAGGTGGAGTAGATTACTGTTCTGTGACCGAAAAGAATGGATGGATATGAAACAATATAGTCCTTCAGATAATCTGGTGCGGTTCCATTTAAAGGCACAGTGTTGGATTTGTTGTTTTCAGCAACATCTAGTGGTTGAGTGGTTGAATCCTCCCCCCACCCCCCGCTTCCAAACGCAAAGGAGTTGCTACGGTGTCTCTCAGGTGTCAAAAACCTTTAATAATTCCAACCGCGATGTCTACCAGCAGCTTCAGGGCTAGTGATGTTTCAAGTGGTAAGATTATGAGCTTTAATAAGTAAAATCATTCCAGCTACAATGACAGACAACAAATATTACATTTATAGTATTACAACTAAAACTGTTTTTGACGCCGCCACCGCAGTTTGTCCTTCATGAGCCTTTGTAGACAAGATGCCGGTGCAAGATGGCGGCTGCCTGTAGGGCGACCCGCGACCATGGAGATATAAACAGCTTTTTATAAAGGTAAAAATAATAAAACAAGGTCTTTGTCTGCAATGATTAGACATGTTTTTTATTATTGTCATTAGTGATTATCTCAATTTCGGCTAAAAGAATTGACAAAATCCTACACACTGTTCCTTTAAACATTGATGGGTAATGAGAGCAATCTTGTACTGAATTCTGTAGGTGACAGAAAGCCAGTGGAGGTTATGGAGAATGTAATATCCTTAGATTTAGCTACAACATGAGGTTATACCTAGCATAAAAGTGTAGCATTTTAGCCGTGGGAACAAATGTTAATGTTCGCTTCCATTCTTGAAAGTATTTTGTTCTTTTTTGCTGTTTTTAATAAACAAATTTGAGCTGTGCAATTTGTGATTGTACCCATTGAGTGGTGTACAACAAATAAATTAAGCTTGATGGAGAAAAAGTGACTTTTATTTAAGGAGGGAAAGGTGAGTGAGTGGTGGGGATTGAGTTTTGGTGTAAGGATGCACAAAGTACCCCATATATGGGGTAAATTGTGCCATGAGACAACTTCTTTTGAACAATTATTGACACAGTTACGTTTACCTCATTCTGTTTATTTGAAAAGATGCATAATATCATGAAATATATGCAGATGTGTAAATTATCTACCAGATGATGGTTGCTTCAATGTAGTGATCCTACAAGTGAAAAATGGCTCATATCTTACCCCACTCTCCCCTATCTGTAAAATCGATTGAATTATTGGTGTTTCAACGTTTCACAATTCGGCCATCTTAAATTGGACTGACTCCAAAGGGTAGGCTAATCAGTTGTAGATGCAAATGCTAAAAAGAAACGCACACACACACACACGAGCCAAACAATTATCTCAGCACAACTCTTCCGTGTTGTATGACAGATCCAAACGCTCTGCAAACAATTTGAATATTTCTTCCATCCTTGCGTCACCGGCCAGATAAAATGTCACGTTTTGTCTTTACGTCCGTGCGAGCTTGCCACGGCACAGAAGAACAGCGTGTAAATGAGTTGTGCTGCATCTGTGTTTTCTCAACCTGCTGGGATAGGAAAGGTCAGTCTGATTAGATTACCACTGCGAGGACAGAAAACATGCAGCCACTTCGTATCTGCAGCAAGGCTTCGGCTCGTAAAAATCAATAGGAGCTGTTGAGAGGACTGACTAAACAATTGGGTTTTCTGTAGGAGGTTTGTGCTAAATTATTACAAATGTGTGGAATATTACTGTGGTTATCTCAAGTCTAAGCTGTTTTTTTCCTTTGTCCTTTTCTTTTCCTGTCTTATCTTTACAGAGGCATCAGCTGAATGGGATTGCATAATCTGAACACAGAACTGGACTTCTTGACCTTTGGCAGAATTAATGATGAGTGTTTGTATTTTTAGCAAAATATCTCAGGAACCAGTGAACAGATTTGAAAGAAAAAAAAAGATTATTGGTTGAACATCCACAACTGATCACCTTTTAGCAAACACAAAAATAGCTACAACATTTGAGCTAATCTTTGGTGTGGTAGTAGATGAGCGTCACATGTTACATGTTTTTGGCTAACAGTTCGTTTCGACACCATGTGTCTGTTAGAAAAATACACGGTTGCTCTTTACAAGACTGGACTTCCTCACATGACCTCGACGTGTTCGTTTAAATTAGAGTTTTGCTGCCAGCTGACATTCAGGCCGAGTTCAAGCAGAGCGTGTTCTGTTCTCACTCAAGCTTTGTTGTTTTCTCACTGATGCTATCACTTGTACATTCACATCACGAAAAACCCAGCATTTCCTTCAATAAAAGGCAAGTTTGTCTGCATATGCATACGTTTTCAAATGTTTTTTCTTGTACTTTTACCACATGTAGCCAAAAATAATTTACCACCAAAAACAAGCTACATTTATTTTTTGCCAATGCTGCAACCGTGACTCAATATTTTGGTTGTATATACAAATAGAATCATGTTAACATTTTTATTTATTTATTTTTTATGGCTGCAAGACCGGGGTACAACGATTAGGGTCACACGAGATTTTGAAATTTTTTTTTAAATTATGAGAATAAAGTCAAAATATCGCGAGATTAAAGTCATAATATTCTAAAATTAAAGTTGTAACTCTGTACCCTTCACACAAAAAAGCATGCAGTTGCCACTGCATTAAAATGAGGAACCTTGAGCAACTTGTCAAGTTGTTCTTTAGTATCGCTCAAAATAAATCGTTAATCTTTTAGCACATCAGCATCAAATTATCAGAAGGACTTGGAAATTGTGCAAACGACTATATGATAAACTGAAGCATGCACTGACGGATTTAGTCGTCACGTAGCTAATGGATGAAAGCACATTAATCTAAGAGTGACCCAAGTCATCGAGGACTAATTTACAAACACAGACACATGGCTGTACACAGAAGGTCTGGGGAAAATAAGGAGGAAATGAGGAATAGAAAATGGACACGTCATGTAAGATTATGACTTTTTTTTTGTAATATTACAACTTTAATCTCGTAAAATTACGACTTTATTCTTGCAAAACTACGACTATAATCTCATAATATTACAACTTTATTCTTGTAAAATTACGACTTTAATCTCGTAATATTACGACTTTAATCTCATAAAACTACGACTTTAATCTCATAAAATTACGACTTTAATCTCATAAAATTACGACTTTAATCTCATAAAATTACGACTTTATTCTTGCAAAACTACGACTATAATTTCATAATATTACAACTTTATCCTTGTAAAATTACGACTTTAATCTCGTAATATTACGACTTTATTCACATATTACAACTTTAATCTCGTAATATTACGACTTTATTCACATATTACAACTTTAATCTCGTAATATTACGACTTTATTTGTTGAATATTGTTTTCATGTTGACTTCCTGTTGTGGGCGGAGTTTTGCGCAGGTGACACCGTTTTACTAATAAAAGGCCACAGGTCGCTCYGATGAGCACTGCACTCAGGCCAAACGCATCAGATGGCTCTGTGGGTTGATTTCCTCCGTCTCTCCTCGGCATTTCCAGCCCTTTACTAATGGCAGCGTCAACAGGTTATGGGCCCAGGAAGGAGCTTGGCGGCCGATGGAACCGATTATGTTTTGACGGAGATGAGAAGAAGTAHGAGCTGTGGGAAACCAAGTTCTTGGCCCACTTACGTCTGCTTGAGCTGAAGAGCACCATATTATTGAAAGACGAACCCGATGACGCGGAAGAAGACGCCATCAAGAACGAAGAGGCGTATGCAGAATTAATCCAAGTTTTGGACGATAAGAGTCTGTCCCTTGTCATGAGAGATGCTGCGGATGATGGCAGAAAAGCTTTAAAGATCCTGAGAGACCACTACGCTGGTTCCAGTAAGCCACAAGTGATCAGTTTGTATACGGAGCTGACGTCTCTTCAGAAAGCCGTCAATGAGAACGTCACTGATTATATTATACGAGCAGAAACTGCAATTACAGCGTTRCGTAATGCAGGAGAAGTTTTAAGCGATGGCCTGCTGACTGCAATGATTTTAAAAGGACTGCCTGATGAGTTCAAGCCATTTTCTGTTTACGTTACACAGAGTGATGAAGAGTTAACTTTTGCCCAATTTAAAACCAAGCTGAGGAGCTATGAGGGCACCAAAAAGTTGTGTGTTGCGGACTCGGCGGAAGACTGCGTGATGAAGGTTAAAGGAAGAGACGATTGGAGCACGAAACTCACCTGTTACACCTGCGGCCAGAGAGGACACAAAGCCCTGGATTGTCCTTCAACCTCTGGCGAGCGCAGAAAGCCGAGACAGTGGTGTAGTTTCTGCAAGAGCGCCACGCATAAAGACGCAAACTGCCGGCGGAAAAGGCGAGACAAAGTGAACCAAGCGATGGATGAGGAGGACCACACGTTCGCTTTCAAGGTGAAGCAGATCGACGACTCCCAGATCTATGGCATGAAGATGAAGGGCCTCATGATYGACTCCGGTGCAACAAAGCACATTGTGACGGACGCGGCAAAGTTCCAGGATTTCGACTCAACGTTTAAGCCTCGGAGCCATGTGTTGGAATTGGCTGATGGCGTGAGGGCCAGTGGCATCGCGCTGAAGAAAGGCACTTCCAGAGTTAGTGTGAGAGACAGTAATGGACGGRTTGTGGAGATGATGTTGAGGGACACCTTGTACGTCCCGTCATTTTCCCAGGACATCTTTTCAGTTAAAGCCGCAGCTGCCCAAGGAGCAACAGTCATCTTCAAAGATGGACAGAACCGGCTCATTCATAAAAACGGTACGGCTTTTGATATTGATGTTCATGACAGACTGTTCTATTTAAATAYTCTTGCAGATGAGGTTGATGAATGCAATGCATGTTATGACATCCAAACGTGGCATGAAATATTAGGTCACTTATGAAGATGTGTCAAAGTTGGAGAGTRTTGCAGAGGGAATGAAAATTAAAGGTAAAATTGAAAAGCCTMRTCTAAACTGTGAAGTGTGCACAAAGGGCAAGTTTACTCAGACCAGAAATAGAGAGCCTGATAGAAAAGCTAAAAGTGCATTAGCTCTAGTACATGCAGATCTGGCTGGACCAATAGAGCCAGCTGCTAAAGATGGGTTTAGATACACACTAGCTTTTACAGATGACTATTCAGGTGCTATTTTTACCTACTTCCTGAAAGCTAAGAGTGACACTGCTAAAGGGACAGAGAAGTTTATTGCAGATGTGGCACCTTATGGGAAAATCAAATGTATAAGATCTGATAATGGAACTGAATTTTTATCTAGTGAGTTCCAGTCATTGCTCAGTCGAAATGCCATTAGACATGAAACCTCGGCCCCTTATTCTCCCCATCAGAATGGGACAGCTCAAAACAGCATATTTACATGCCCCTTTTGATTGTGAGATTTTTTTAGAACAACCTGAAGGATTTGAGGTGGAAACAGAAAATGGGGAGAAACTAGTCTGTAAACTTAATAAGTCACTTTATGGCCTGAAACAGTCGGGACGAAACTGGAATAAAATGTTACATGATTTCCTTATTGAAAATGACTTTGTGCAGAATCCTGCTGACTATTGTGTTTACAGCAAAGAAAATGAAAATGAGAGGGTGATCTTGATTATTTGGGTTGATGATCTTATTCTTGCAGCTAGTAATGATCAAATACTTCAATGTGTGAAGAAAATGTTGGCTGTTAAGTTTAAAATTAAAGATCTTGGAAGACTTAAACATTTTCTAGGTATTGATTTCACTCAGAAACATGGTCAAGTGAAAATGAAGCAGAAAAGATATATCATGAAAATCTTGAAAAGGTTTGACATGACTGACTGCAAACCAAGATCAACCCCATGCGAAAATAAAATGAAGTTGGACAGTGAAGGGCGACCTGCTGATCATAAAAAGTATCGTGAAGTCGTGGGGAGTTTGATCTATGTGATGATGAGCACCAGACCTGACTTGAGTTTTGTTGTCAGTAAGTTGTCACAATACTTGTCTGAACCAAAAGAACAACAYTGGGTTGCAGCAAAGCATGTACTGAGATATTTGAAATGTACATTAGATCAGGAATTATGTTTCAAGAAAAATGATCTAAATCTTAAACTTGTGGCATACTGTGATGCAGACTGGGCGGGAGACAAGGACAGAAGAAGTATGACTGGTTACTGCTTTTGTTTATCAGAAACTGGACCTACTGTTTCCTGGAAGTCTAAAAAGCAGTCCACAGTTTCTTTATCTACATGTGAAGCTGAATATGTTGCTTTGGCTGCTGCTACACAGGAAAGCATTTACCTGGTCAATTTAATGAAAGGAATGGACTCTGGACATGAATATACACCTGTGACCATTTTTGAAGACAACCAAGGTGCAATTGCTCTTTCTAAAAGCCCCGTCTACCGCCAAAGATGCAAGCACATAGATATTCGTTATCACTTTATTCGATCAGCACTTACTGATGGAAAAATAACTCTCTGTTACTGTCCAACAACAGAAATGGTGGCTGATATTTTCACAAAGTCTGTAACTAAAATGAGAATGGATAAATTTGTATGTTTTCTTTTTGGGATGTGAATGAGATGTACTGTATATTGTCAACATAAGAACAAGTGGGGGTGTTGAATATTGTTTTCATGTTGACTTCATGTTGTGGGCGGAGTTTTGTGCAGGTGACACCGTTTTTCT
>NW_013952496.1:1041180-1045435 GCF_001266775.1 Austrofundulus limnaeus
ACTTTATTCTCGTAATAATAATAATAATAATTTAAAAGCCCCCCGTTGTGAGGCCCTAATACTCCGTCGTACTCAGGGCACCTGTTCTCCCATGTTTGTTGTGCTTTTTGTCTCTCTCCTCAATGGGTTGTTCCAAACTGTAATTTCCCTTTGGGATCAATGAAGTATTTTTGAATTTTAATTTAATTGAATTGAAGACTGTATGTGTTAACTTAGGCTCAAAATAACCTAAAAAGTGTGAAATCTGACAATTTAAACATCCACAGCACAAAAAAAAACGGTCTGTATTTGGTCAACAAAATGACATTATGTTGCACCATTACAGTGTTTTCATAAAAACAAGTCATTTATGTTCTATTTGTAACAACTGCAGAAATTGTAGGAAACGGGCTAAAAATGCAGGCTGAGGAGCAAACGGTTTGAAGGTAGGAAAACAAACATGCAAAAGGCCATTCTTCCGTCACCAACTGACTTTTTTTTGTCAAAAGAAAATGTATAGTTTGTCTGAATTTGCTGGAACAGATGAAGAAATAATGACAAGGAATTCTGACTTTGACAAACTAAGCCTAAACTTAAACACATAACTTTTATCTCATTTAAACTCATTGATTCAAAGTTTAGCCACGTTTCATGAGTTGTAAATGTTCATTTACAATAACAAATTACAAAAAAAGTCCTAACTGACTGCTTTTCTAAAAGAAAAGTTTTTAATTTCTCTATATTGCACTTCTGTCATTAATTTCCATACTTTGTATTATTCTGTTATTTGTGCTTATTCTAAAGTTGTGTGACCTCTGCAGTTTTTTTGTTTTTTTTTTTACTTTTCAAAACATTTAACTTTGTTCCCAAAGAGTTTTTCAGGTAGAAAACCACTAAGATCTAAGCTTTTACCCAGACTTTAGCAACTTTTTGCTTGTAGCTACTGTTTTGCCACTTTTAACTTTCAGATAGCCTTTTGGTAATTTTACTATTTTCATTAGATTTTTGTAACTTTTTTTTATCTTTAAAGTCTTATAATCACTGTGAGCAAAAGAAAGTCAAAATGTCAAACCAAAAATTACACAAAAACTTACCCTACAGGGCTTTAACTCCTGTGCAGCACTGATTGTACCACTGCTGGAGCCTCATTACTCATTATGATAAATATATATATATATAAAAACGTTTTTAGCTTTAAACTAACTTTAACTTTAAAAGTCTGTAAAAGTGAAAGAACTCCAATAAGAATTTCTCTCCTCACAGAAGCAGAAATTCCCCAGCAGAAGAATAAACCACATCCAGCTCTATTTTTTACCGCCTTGTGGTAAAAAAACAGCTCAACTCTGACTGTTTTTTTTTTACACCAGAAGAAACAGAGAAGTGGTCACTTTTATATTTATTTTAAAACCGTGTTTTTTGCAGAATTCATTTACATTTAGGTTAAGCGTATTATTTAAAAACTGAAACACTTGTTTAAAACCAATTGAAGTGAGAAAAAGTTTCTGTGCAGTTTGTTTTAGAGAGAAAATGGCTTTGATAATGTGAGTGCAATATGAGAAACTTTGTCAGTGCATTCAGTAACACGTTTAAAATGAAATGTCATCAGAACAATCATGAAAAAAGGCAACTTTACCTTCTGTAATTCACAATTCCTAAATAAAAGACTCGTAATTGTAAATTACAGGGTGGCTTTTTTTTTTTTGTAAGTCGCACTTGGATGAGTTGTTATACATTTTTGTTAATTTAATAGATAATACTCTAAAGTTAGCAGACATAAACAAATATACAAACGTGTAAATATTACAACTGTCCTGCAGTTCAGAGAGCACAGTGAATTACTTTCTGCATCAGTGGCATGAGTAGTTGTGTTCAACACAGTAACAGTTCGTTCCACAGGAAGAGAAGTTAAGTAGTCATAACAAATCCAGACTTGAGGTGACGTCCTGCAGAGCAGAAGCTTTTTAAATCCACAAACGTTTGCCCTGAGTTGAAAATCAAAACAAGAAAAAGCACTCCAAGGACCCTTCATTGTTTTATGGAAAAGCGACTGTAAACGGCTGGAGAGACTTTACACGGCGGCCTCAGAGTTCACACGGAGGACTCGCTGTGAAAGACCTTAGCTTTGAGGTTTCTCAGGCTGGACTGCAGGTTGCTGGTGGTCTCTGACTGCAGGGCCTCCGTGAACTTGACGTCACAGGAGCGGCTGGACTGAGACTTCCTCTTGATGGAGTTCTGGATGGTCTCCGAGGTGAAGTAGTAAACAATGGGGTCGAAGCAGCAGTTGAAGACGGCGATGCAAAGAGCTATCGGGTAGATGGTACGGACCACCGACTCCACGAAGCAGCCGTCCAAGGTTTTGGTGCGAACCATCGCGTAAAACACCAAGTTCACGTTGTAGGGGATGAAGCAGAAGCAGAAAATGGAGAGGTGCACGATTATCATGCGCAGGACCTTCTTTTTATTCACTTTCCCCCCGCGGCTGACAGTTTGAGGCCGCCTTAGCGTCTGCAGCACCATGATGGAGCAACCGACGTTCAGCAGCAGCGGGACGAGGAAGCCCACCGTCTCGATGAAGATCACCACCTTGGACAGGTGGGACTTCCACTGTTTGGACGAGAAGTTCTCGAAGCAGAAGGTGACGTTGTCCGGGTTTTTCGTGGTGCTGTTCAGCAGAAAGCCCGTGGGGAGGCTCCCCGACAGCACCAGCGCCCACACCGCCACGCACACTATCCGGGCGTTGCGCTTGGTCCTGAGCGTCCGGGAGCGAAACGGGTGCACGATGGCCAGGAAGCGGTCCACGCTGATGCACGTGAGGAAGAAGATGCTGCCGTACATGTTGGTGTAGAAGAGCGAGACGGAGATCTTGCAGAGCGGCGCGCCGAAGGGCCAGTTCTTGTTGATGAAGTAGAAGACCCGCAAGGGCAGCGTGAAGACGAACAGCAGGTCGGACACCACCAGGTTCATCATGTAGGTGGTGGTCTCGTTCCTCAGCTTGAGGGAGCAGGTGAAGATGTACATGGCCACGACGTTGGTGATGAGCCCGATCACGAACACGATGCTGAAGACTGTGCTGTACAGGGGGTACTTGAAGTCATCGTTCTTGGTGCAGTTTGCTGATTGCGTAGGGGTAACGTTGTACATCATGGGTTGGAGAGCCGGGGGTCTCTTAAAGAATGAGCTGTCCCCCTTGCACAATGAATGAAAGGCAAAAACCAGAGCACACTCAAGCCATTACTGCAGATAATTCTTTTCCAACTGTTGTGGAGTGAACAGCTGCACGTGGCCAGTGTGATTTATGTCCTCTCTCTTGACGTATTTGTTTTGGGGGTTAAAAGCCCATTAAGAGGATCCCTCCCAAAGGACAGAGATCCAGGCTGGAGGCTCTTCCCCTCCCCCGCCCAGTCTCTCTTCACAAGACACGGGGTTACTTTTACTTACTCAGATAAATCAGTCAGTTGTGGCTCCTTTACGCTCAAGAGTCCAAATTACCAGGAGATACCAATAAATCCAAGGCTGGTGGTGATTTTTTTTTCTAATTCAGCTCCATCAGAGAGGGTGTCCATGTGATCTTTTGTTTGACCCTCCTGGGTTTCTTGGTTGTTTCAGCTCCAAAGAAGCAAAGCTGTCACACGAGTCCCAGCGCTCACGGGGCCCAGGCCGTGCAGCAGCATCTTGTTTCCTTCCAGGAGCAGAAGTGCCTCACTCTCTGTTTCTGGAATAATGTGATTTTCTTTCATATTATTATTCATATTTCGTCATTTTCCTTCCCTTGGTCCACCTTCCTCCAACAGAATAAATGAGTCTCTCAGGTTCTTCGTCTAACAGCCTGGGAAGCTTTCCGACAGCCCTGATTACACTCTTGCTCTCTGCTCCTCCTTTGTGCTGCTGGTTTTACACAGTTTTTTTTTTTTTTTTTGGGCTTTGAGTGGAAGGCAGTTATAGTAACCCCGCCCACAGCCTCTCAAAAACTCCTCCTCCTCCTCCTTTGTTTGTCAGGAAAAAAAAAAGAGTACCAGGCCAAAGGTGGTTGTGGTATAGACTGACACAAACCTTGATTATACACACACACACACACACACACACACACACACACACACACACACACACATACACACATGGGAAAGAGTCAGAGTTCAAATAATATTGCTTGTATATATACAGTACATATATATTTATACAAACACAAACACATATATAAGTATATAAACATATACACTCACACATTTTATACACACACACACACACACACACACACACACACACACACACACACACA
>NW_013952496.1:1045445-1047399 GCF_001266775.1 Austrofundulus limnaeus
CACACACACACACACACACACACACAAAAAAAAACAATATTATGGGATTCGTTCGCATTTCCCAAAAGAATAACTTTTTTTAAAAAAATAACATTTTGTTGTTAATTTTTTACTTAAAGAGGAAAAAAGGTAGATTTTATGTTCATTTTCAGAAATAAACTTCTAGACACTAAAAAATTAGCAAAATCGCATTTTTCTGTAAAAAAGGAAACTGACATGTTTAAGCTAAATCTAGCAACATAGCTAAAAACCTGAATATGCTAGCTAAAAATGCTAGTTAAAAGTAGAAAAATAGTAGCTTAAAGCTAAACATAGTACAAGGCTAAATTAAAGTTAAATGTAGCTAAACAGCAGCTAGAAGCTAAACATGGCAAAAGGCTAAATAAGAGCTAAAACAAGCAAAACACACTAGCAGAAAGCTAAACATTCCGAAATACCAGCTAAAGGCTACCTAAAAACTAAAATTCACAGATAGGTGGCTCAATTTTTAGCAAAAGGCTAAAAAACTAAATACAGCAACAACAAAAAAACAGAACAACCACGCTGAAGCAGATATTGTATAAAAATCAACATTTTCAAAGAAACTGAAGAGTATGGGAACATGTTGGTAAATATTTAAATAAATTCAAAACCTTTAGTTACAAGAACCTAAATTCATAGCACCCGCTTCCTGAATGAGCTCAATGTTTTATCCACTAAACAGCTGAAAATATGCAGAAATAAAACAGGAAAACACAAGTGTGAGTGCTGAATCAGCATGTCAACAACAAACTGCTAGATCAGTATAACTCTTACAGAGAGGTGACTTGGTTGTGTTGTAACATTTATGATCCTATATTTTCACTGTGACTTTTCTTCTTTAGTTAATTATCAATTTAGACTGGTTCTTAACGTGAAAATAAAACAGCATTTTACTAAAAAGAAAGTTCCCGTTATGGTCCTGGAGGCTGTGCTTTTTTGTTTATTTAACCATCTTATTTAATACATTGTTTGTGATTCAGAGTTAATTTTATATTTTGGTTTAGCTTGCCTTTTTTTTGTGTGTTCTGCACTCCTGTGGCATTTCCTTTGTCTGCTTCCTGGTTTGTTTTTGTCAGGCCTGTTCTTTGTTCTTCTCTTGAGCTTGAATTTGAAAATCGTCACACTTACTTGGTATCCAGTCATTAATTTTTTTTTCCCACTCGGTGTAAACGGCTTCTGTAATTTCTGTTTAATTGTTCTTATTTAGATCATTGTTCGGCTGAACTTGTTTCACATCAGTCCTGTTTTTCTTTCCGGTTTTGACCATGTTTGAAATGTGCTGTAGACTCCTCCCTATCTTTGTTCCTGTTTAATTAATTGGTTCAGTTTTATTAGGCCGCGAGGTAAAACAAACAGACTCAAAGGTTTGTAGAACACTGAACTCCTGTAACGCCTGAAATGCAGCTGTGAGAGTGGAAGCCAACAAAGGCAAAGAGGCCATAATGTTTATACCAGTTTTTTTTTTTTTTTTTTTTTGTGAGCGTGTGTTTGTTTGTAGTGATAGCAAAATATCTCGTGAACCACTCAATGGATTTTAATGAAAATCTAAGAAAAAGTCAATGAATGGACATCTCCAACCTTTGGAGTCCACCCTTTTTCAAGACGGCCACCACAGCAGCCTTACCCAACACAAAAATGGCTACAAATCTGTGAATCTTACAGCAGCATTAGGCTAAAATTCGGTGTGGTAGTAGCTGTGAGTCGTCCTCAACAGATACTTTGCGTGTTAAATATTACATATATCTGAGCATCGTATTAAAAGTTTTGACTTTAAGGCACAGTGTGTAGGATTTGTTGTTTTCAGCGACATCTAGTGGTTGAGTGGTTGAATCATCCTCCCTGGTCCTCCCCCCACCCCCACCCCCCGCTTCCGAACGCTACGGTGTCTCTCAGGTGTCAAAAACCTTTGATAATTCCAACCGCGATGTCTACC
>NW_013952496.1:1047677-1049051 GCF_001266775.1 Austrofundulus limnaeus
TTTTTTATTATTGTCATTAGTGATGAGCTCAATTTCGGCTAAAAGAATTGACAAAATCCTACACACTGTGCCTTTAATTGGCTAAAACTCTGTCCTTTTTCAACACGTGAGTTTAAGTTTAAACCTGGTATTTCCTTTTATTGTCTATATTTAGCGATCATGAGATTTATGTGCACTATATTTAAAAGATGTTGAAGATGCATCAATAGGAGGCCTTTCTAAATTCTAAGTTTACCCTCTTGTTTGACGTATGAGCAAAACCTGCTGGGACTAATAGAAAAAAAAATCTTTATATTGTTAAAACTTTCCATAATGTTTGAGTTGACTCATAGCTGGAACTTTCATGTCAACTAAGCTAAAAGTGTGTCAGAGGTCGCAGAATCTGTAAAGCCACTGATAAGAACAGGAGGTCAAAAGAGCCTCAAAAGGTCTTTGAAAATCCCTGGAAGTGCCCGAGGTGGCTGCCTCCACGTCTGATGGGGGGGGGTCGTGAACCAGGGAGGGGAGGAGGGGGGTTGTTGTTGCTTCCAGCTTGTGTGGGCAGCAGAATAGAGTTCAGCTTTTTTTTTCTTCTGGGAACACTGGGAACAAGACACAACAGAAGGCCCTTCTGTTCTGCAGCATTGTGGCTGCTTTTGTTCATTCCTGCCCAAAACTTTCTCTCTTCAGCACAACGCAAAACTTTTTCTTTAGCAGGAACTCAGCTGGTAAAAGTGCTGTGTTTGCTGTGAGTTAGGAAGGTCAGCGGGGAGGAATGTGAGCTTTAATTAGTCAGAACCTCATTGAGAACTCAGCTTCTTGATCGCCCCGCTGGGAGCCAGCGACTAAAATAGTTTGAATGAGTTTTTTTGCTTTGTTAATCTCAAATAGGGACATTTGTTAACTGCTTTGGATTTGTGTGTGTAAACAGATGCTTTTGGACCAAATTAAAGGCCCAGCATTCCTCGAAGAAATGCATATCACTCGCCACTAAGACATCTGTTGCTGTTTTCATCAAACCTTGAAAACACTTTATGCTCATCTCATGCAAGAAGTCAAGCTCAGAGTTGAGAATGACTCAGCTACTATTAGGGCTGTGTATTGGCAAGAATTTGGCGATACGATACATATCATGACAGAGGGGTCACGATAAGACATATCCCGATATATTGCGATACTATAAGCAAGGCAATATATTGCGAATTTTTTGTCCAAAAATTCTATTAAATAACAACCTCTTACAGGGAAAAAAATGAAAAACCAAAATTCATTGTTTCAGAAAATTCTAATATTACAGAGACATGCTTTTGATACATTTAGCTGTGTTCTGCTTTGTATGTATTTTATTTTATTTGTTTCATATTTCATCCATGTTTTCAATTATTAGACTAAATT
>NW_013952496.1:1049849-1052789 GCF_001266775.1 Austrofundulus limnaeus
GTAAAACAGCTAAAACAGTCAAAATGTGCAGTAAAACAGCTAAAAATGTAGCTGCAAATTCTGTAATTAGCATAAGGATCACAAGTTTGCTGAACTCAGCAGAAATAAATTGTAACAGCTACAAAAATGTGTATTTAGCTTAAAATGCTAACTTTAGCTAATAACAGCTGATTAGCGAAAATTGCAGCAAATAGCTGAATATAACAGAAACCAACTGTAAGAAGCAGAAGTAGTTCAAATTAGCAGAAAGAAGCAAAAAAGCAGAAAATAGCACAATAGCAGAAATATGCAGAATTATAGCTGAAACAGCAGAATAAGCTAAAGCTAGCAAAAATGAAGCTAAAATTAGCACATGGAAATTAAAACTTGCAGAACCAGAACAAAAGGTAAAAGGTGCTGTAATGATTTCGAAACATTTTGAACGACTTTTAGGATGTTGAAAACAGCTTCATTTATTTTCAAAAGGGGAAAACGTGGCCAAAAAAAGTATAAATAGCTGAAATACCTAAAGTCATAGCCGGAATGTCCTGAAGGAGCTGAACGCTTTGATATATGAATTGTTGAAATAGCACAAACAATGTGGAACGAGATACATGCCAAAAAAAAAACCTACGGAAGAAAAAAAAGATGTTGGTGTGAATGCTTGTGAAGCGTTCACAAACAGGATAACGTCAGCAGCTTGGTATTTGGGACAATATTTTCCTGTCAGCAGTGATCACAGGAACATGATTCTAACACAAACAGGACTTCATTGTTATTAACAATAGTCAAACAAGTGGGGGAAAATATCAGGGAATCAAAGAGACACAGCGTGTTTTATGACCGCCGAACCTTCCTTTGTCTGCAAAACAAACATCATCAGGGCTCCAAGTGAAATGTTTAACTCTATTGTCTTTTACTCGCAAAATACCTCCATCCATTCCAGAGTTTAAAAAAAAACACTGCTCACATGAGAATATGTGGTCAGAAAACGAAAAACAAGTGGCTGAAATGTCTGGATTGTTCACTTTTCCTCACAATGGCAGGAAACAGTCTGGCACCCCCCGAGGCCAAAAGTCGAAACATGATGTTGCTGCGTGACGACGGCGAGCGGACAGCCAGACGTGCGCTCAGACACAAGTTTCAAACGTGATGACAAGCTGAAAATGGGACCGATCCAAAACGAAAACTCACAGAGAACCGTTGCAACCTGCTGAAACTGGATGTGAGTCAACAGGAAGACACTGCTGCATGTGTTGTACTGTATGAAGGAACTCTGAGCTAATGTGATTTGTTACCAGCTCTCTGTACTGAAGTAACAATCACAGATGGTTTCGTTAGAAGTTGGCAGCAGTCTGTGCTGCTACATGTTACAGGTCTAATCTAAGAAAAGCCCGAGTTTAGACATGATTTCAGAACATCTATGTCAAGACAAGTCTGGTGTCTGACTTTAGAGGTTGTTGAAACGAACACAACCATCAACAACACCACTGATGATTGTGTTTGATACCAGTGGTGGAAATAAAAACTGCTGAATAAGTGGGTTTTTTTTAAAAAGAGGGAACTCAAGCATAACTCCGAGGACATTAAGCTCATTGTGTCTGCACTGTTGTGTTGATGTCACAATATTACTCTGAAATAAAAATAACATAGAGAAATGTGTGAAGTGTTTAAGATGTTGAAACGATGTTGTTAAAAGTAAAACATAAGCTCCAGAGGCGCTGTTAAATTCAAACGCGTCAACGTCGAAATTTAACACGTTTTTGACGCATTAACTACACATTGTTTATAGGGGTGTAAGAAAATATTGATACACTGAAATATCGCGATATTTCAGTGTATCGATATTTTCTTACACCCCTAGCTACTACCACACCAAATTTTAGCACAATATCTGTTAAACTGACTGAATTGTAGCCATTTTATGATTGGTGTGGCAGCCATAGCAAAATTGCATTCCCTGAGAAAATGCTAGTGTGAATGCTTATTACTGAAAACTTTAGCTGAAAGCTGCTGAAATGGAGCTGAATATGTTTTGCAGCAAAACTGCTGATGCCAGTTCCATTTAAAAAGTTGAAAAACGCACAAAAAAACTATGAGAAGAATAGAATAAATGAGCAGAATAATAGCTGAAAAAGCAGAAAAAATCTAAAATTAGCATAAAAACAAGCTTAAATTCTCAGTCGTTGTGTCCTTGGGCAAGACACTTCACCCACCTTGCCTACTGATGGTGGTCAGAGGGTCCGGTGGCGCCGATGCATGGCAGCCCCACATCTGTCAGTGTGCCCCAGGGCAGCTGTGGCTACAGTGTAGTTTGCCATCATCAGTGTGTGAATGTGAGTGTGAATGGGTGAATGTCTGTTAGTGTAAAGCGCTTTGGGGGTCCGGGACTTGAAAAGCGCTCTATAAGTTCAGTACCATTTACCATTTAAATTAGCACACAGGTGGTGAAAGGGGTTTCTAAAAATGTAAAATTAGCAGAAAAGAAAACATAAAAGTACAAAATGATACAAGTACAAGTGATATTTTTTGTAAAGTAGCTCAAACAGCCACAATTTAAAGTACAACAGCTAAAATGTAGCTTGAAATTCTTAAATTAGCATAAAGAAAACATGAAGAGCAAGTTTGCTGAATGAAGTAGAAATAATCTGAAACAGTCACCAAATTGTGAATTCAACCTAAAAAGCTTATACTTTAGCTAATAACAGCTGAACGTTAACTAAAATTGCAGCAAATAGCTGAATATAGCAGAAACTGAAAGAAACTCAAATTAGCAGAAAGAAGCAAAAAAATAGAAATTAGCAGAATAGCAGAAAGAAGCAGAATTATAGCTGAAACAGCAGAAAAAATGCTAAATTTAGCATTAAAATAAGCTAAATATAGCAGCCACAAGTTGAAATTTGCACCCAGATGGTGGAAGTGTAGTAACAAATTAAAAATTAGTAGAAAAAAGCATAAAAG
>NW_013952496.1:1057485-1068821 GCF_001266775.1 Austrofundulus limnaeus
TAATAATGCTAATGTATTGATATTTTTCTAGTTTTGATTTAAGTTTGCTTGTTTAGCGTCGTCACAGTTGCTAGGTGACAAGACGTACGCCGGGGTAAGGAGGAGAGGCTAGACCGTCCAAATCCACATCCTCTTTTTTTCCGGTCTTCCCGGTCTACCAAGGACCCGGCCTGTCGTTTTGGACACAGCCATAGGCAGTAAGCAGGGAGTGGAAGGGAGGAGCGTGGCAAGAATTTTACCGGAAATACGTCATTAATGATCGTAACATATAGGCTATTTAGACCTGAAGAGAGAATGAACACACTGCCCCCTGGTGGCGTCTTTGTGTAAAACAATGTTGCAACAACGTGTCATTTATCAACTTATTTATTTCAGTAGATCAACAGAACATTTCCAAATATCATCAATTAACAGAATTCTTCATAAAAAATAAAAACATTTATTAGCATTTATAAAAACTCTCAGAAAACATTCTTAAGTGGCCTAATAAAGAAATAAAAGCAGAGCTTTGCTGCCACACGGTGCTGTGAAGTGAGAAAGAAATCCTGTCAAAATGAATCCATTTCTGCAGCTATTTAGTTATTAGAAATAAAAACAATCTGTGTGTGTATACAAACCAGAAGGAAACAAGTGAAACAGCAGCTGCATGTGAAAAGTCACTGAAGAACCAACATTCTGAACAATAAGAAAACTTTTCTGACCTTTTTAAAACCTGTAACTTTTTTCATTTAAGTCAACACAACTGTCAATCATTACAGCTCCGGGCTACATATGGATAAACTGAATAAAGTGGCAAAAAAGATGCAAGAACTGCATGAACGCTGGTCCTCATTAATCATTCCTGATCCTTTAAGAGTTGGAGAATCAGGGCCAACAAAAATATACATAAATGGGGAGAATTACTGAAGAAACATCAATGTTTAAGAGCTTTTGTTGCCATTTATTTTACAGAACTAGCAGGCAATTTCCTAAAGATGTTCTTGGCTGAGCCACACTATGTGCTTAGTGAAGTGTAAACAACAGTCTGAGCCACTCTACACCTTTAACTGCTTAAATTAATGTAAAAAAACAATAGAAAACGTATCTATACAATATTTACAGGTATATTTAACTGACTAATATCCTGTTACAAGGTGAAAGCAGCAGAAAATGAGTGGCTGATTTTATTGCTGATTAATCAATATAACCAGAGATTCAGATGCACAGAGTATTTGTGTTATGAAGTGCACTGATAAAAAGTACTAAATCCTCACTTTATATTCTCATAAGTTTAAACCCAAATATTTAAGCCATCTGCTTCCATTAGTTTGGTTTGATGAACCACAGCAGGAAGTCTCAGTAACATAACAGAATCAGAACCTCAGTGGTAGATCGTCCTGTTCAGTCTCAGCCTGGATTAGCAGTGCGACCCAGTATTTATGCCCCGCCTCCTGTGTGTTTGGACAAGGTTTAGAGCAGCATCAGTTAGCACCTGAAACCCTAAACCGTTCACCTCCTCGGTATTAACTTTGCCCGTAGCACAACCTTGAGAGGAGCTCAGCAGACGAGGGGGTTTGTTTGTTTTGGTCGGCTCTCCTCGGTGGGATTAAACCCCGCCTCCTTGAATCCGTCACTGCGAGGGGGCCGCTCTAGTTTTTGAAGGCTCCGTAGCGACTGGCCTTACTAATGAAGTTCTTGAGCAGGTCGTGGTCCATGTCTGCAAAGGCCTGGGTCTGCGTAACAGCTGTTAGATGGTTGACACAAAACTTGAAGCAGAACTCCTCCAGGTCCTACAAATGAAGGAGGTGAGTGCTGAGGAGTACACCTGATTAGCTACCGTGCGGGAACACTCCACCATCGCTACGGTGTTTTTGAGCGTGCCTCGGGAGCTACGAGCTTACCTTGGCCTCGTACTTGACGGCGGCCGAGAGCAGAGTGATGGCGTTCTCTTCGGAAATGCCCCTCTTGATCGTCTCCTGGCACAGCCTCTTCAGCCTCGTCTCTCGGTAGAACGTAGCCAAGTCGAGCAGCCCTGCACACGGGACGAGAAGTCACAGCTGCATAACTTTAGCCCTTCACCTCTGACCAGGGTTCCCACACCTTGGTCAACATCAAATCCAAGGACCTTTCAAGGACTTTCCAGTACCAATTCAAGAACCATGTGTGACGGTACTTACCTACTGCAGAATGTTACCAATAAACAACTTTAACATCATGTAAATTCAATTAAAAACTGAACAACGTAGAAGTTGTTGATTCAGAAAGAATGAAAGAAAGTGGATTAAACGTTTAATCTACATTCATATCCACAACACATGGACATGTAATTATGTCCTGGGAGGTTCGGCAGCTCAGTTTGGGAGGAGGGGATGTGAAAATGTCCAGACGCTCGGTGAGGACAGGAGGAGGTGCTCTCACAACCCATTCTCACTCCCGACTCGTCAACATATTGACGCTTGGTCAGGTAGCCTTCTGCGTCCAGGTTTGGACGCGTTGGGTACCCCCCTCACGTCAGTTCTTAACGAGATTAGGCCGTGGAGGAGGAGCGCGTTGTCATATTTTTGAAAAAAAAGAGTAGGAAATGAGCGACAACTAACCGTCCTAGACCTTAAATTTAGCTTCTATTAGCCATATACAACCTATCCCTGACCTCAGTACCTAAAATTAACCATTAATCCTGATCCCTCATATTAACCACAGACCCCCAACCCAAAGACCCCTATGTGGCGCAACCTGGAAAAGCCCTGGGTGGCAATGACTGACGCGAGGGGGGTACCAGACGCGTCAAAACTGGACGCAGACGGCACCAGACCAAGCGTCAATATGTTGACGAGTCAGGAGTGAGAACATGTTGGCTTTCACCTGGGCTCAGAAACAACGACCCGCCCTACTCTGCTCTGATTGGTTAAAACTACGACTATGGCTCACGTTATTTGTTGAAAGCCACGTCACCATAATCCTGATCTATCCACCACAACAAATGTAAGTTTTATTTTATTATAATTATTTTTTTTTTTTACAGATGATGAAAATCAGTCGTGAATATAAAATTTCAATCCCCAAAAAAACATTCCAGGACTTTCAAGGACAAGTGTGGTTTTTGGCTGTTTTCAAAAACTTTCCAGGGCCTCGAAATACTTTTTCAAATTCACAAACTTTCAAGGACCTGTGGTAACCCTGTGACTGGTTTTAAGGTTTCAGTTCTCGGTCTGCGTTAACGCTCACCAATAGCATCCTCTGGCTGCAGGCTAATGGTGTCTGTGTAGAGGTACTCCAGGAAGGCTCTGTACACCAGGTAGGAGAACTGGTGGATTTCTATGGCCTCATCGTCCGTTTCATTCAGCAACGTACGGAAATGCTCACACCTGAAGAGAAGCAGACAAAACGGCAGAGTGTGAAGTGTATGTAAACCTTAAAGAGATGAATGTTAAAGCTGCTGCCTGTGGTTCACGAGGGTCACAATGGTAACCACACAGCTGTGTCCATCACACCAAAACTAATCTGTACTTTTACATCACAGCTTTGTTTTCATTTGGTCTACGATATGTAACGTGCCGCATTACTTCTTTTTATTCAAAAATTAGATCCAATCTGACATCTTCTGTTTCAAACACTTATCTTCATGCCATTATACTTTCAACCATGTCGTACTGTTTACCTGTTTGGTCGCTTACTACAAACGACATCTTAGAACCCATGGTTAGGCTCTACAATAGGGCAAAACTCATAACAAACTACCTGGTTGGACTCACAGTTCTTTGTCAAATGCTTTGACTTCTCAGAACTATGTTTTGTATAGTGGTGTAAAGTTGTATTTTCAGATTTTTTATGGTTCCAGTTATGGAACTCTTTTTGCTCTGTTGCCCAAACCAAATCTTGGAAATGGTTGTTTAACGAAGTCTGTTACAAGTGGACAACTGACATTAAAAACTGTTATGACCAGAGACAACGTATGTTGTGACTTGGCGCTATATAAATAAATTGAATTGAATTGAATTATGTTTTTATTAAAGCATGGAATGACACTCCTCAACATATAAAGTCCATCTCAACACTGGTGACCTTTAAGAAGACTCGTCTGCCATCTGCTGGACACATTTTGTTTTTGCAAACATATTTAGGTGTCTATTGTCCAAATGCGGTCTTTTGTTGTAATTAGGTACTTGTTTGTCTCTGTGTCTATAGTGTATAATAATGTGTTGTGATGTTTGATTTTGTGTGTTTTTTATGTTCTGCAGAACAAGAACGTGCTCTAAAACAGCAATTACGCTGAGTCAGGCCTGATTTCTTTTAATCTTTTTCTGTTTTTAAAAATCAATCAATCAATCAATCCAAAAGTCAAATTACGCCATTCTCAATGGAGCCACACATTTTAATGTATAAGTTGTAGATTTTATTTCAAAGATGCGCAACAGGATACAGGACAAAGAGTTTGAATGAGATAATACTTCAGGGGGCTTCAGTGTTTATGGTATGTAAACATAAATTCATGTAGTCAGTCTCCAAATAACTCTCACAAAGTTAACCCTCCGGTTATGTTCGTTTCTGAGGAACAGCAGAATGAAATCATGCAGTTTCAGAAACAAAACAAAAAAAAATCCCCTAAAACATTTTTCTGTCTAATTAACACCATAACTAACTATTTCAATCATTATTTGTGTCTGTATGTTTTTTTTCCCATTAAAAAATGCACATTACATTTTTTATATCCACTGAAAGAAGCTAAACACAAAACAAAAACAAATACAGCCGCATTAAGATGCTGAATTCTCTCAGTTATTGGTGGAGACATCTGTGTACAAGACATGGCTGTGGTCTGCTGGGAGAGCAGCATCAGGACCAGAGATGTCTGCAGGCTGAAAAAAAAAATTTCTAAAGCTGAAAAATAATGAAATAGAAGCCTGAGACGTGTGAGTCATGGGCGATGACGTCACTGAACAAACTGACCTCAATCACAGAGACTCCACCAGATTCCCCCTGTGATGAACTACAGGAGGGACAGAGGAGCTCGTTCACAAACACTCCTCCAACGTCACAGAAATATTCTGGAAATCATTCCGCTAATCTATTTCACTATGTCCTGAGGAATATACTGACTTTTTTTTCTTTTTTTCATAAAAAATACTGTCTGAATATCCTTATTTATTTATTTTTGTTATTATTTTGTTGTTCTTCACCTCACAAACACATGTGCAACAGTTGGATTGTGACTGGAGCAGAACTATATCTGGTGCAAACATGGAGCCAATATTTCAGCAGTTAATACATCTGCATCTGACTACTGACTCAACTCCTCTCACAACAGGGACTGATACCACAGTTAATCACTGCTCAGCTTAGTGTTGCTATTTTAGCTGTGATGATAACATTTCCAAACACTTAATGTTGCAGTATTTCTTTTTTTACAGCTCACCAATTTGACAGCTACATTTTAACCACAAAGAGCTCATGAAGCAGCGTAGTATGGAGGACCGAATCTGACATAATTAGAAATAAAAGCAGGAATCTATAAATGGACCAATTAATAAATACACTTAAAATGTGCCAATTAAATTAAAAAAGAAAACTTTATGTTTTATAAAGTAATTTACCTACATAATTATTTTTCCAGCTTAGTTCAAATAAATTATATATTTAGAACATTATTTAACGTTTACTGTTTTTTAAAATATATATTAGACACAGATATAAGATTTTTTTCTTCTTTCTGCTGCCTTTCATTTCATTTTATTAGTTTTTAGCATTTTATTTTTATTTTATTTTATGAAATGAATAAATGAATAATGAAATGAAAAAAACATTGTTTTTTTTCTTTTATTTGAACATGCATTTGTGTCTTAAATGATTATATTTAATTTTTTTTTTACTTTCTCACAAGTCTTTATGTGTTGTTTTTACATTTCTCTGTCTCCTGTGTTTACATTTCCTTATATATTTCTGCCTCATAATGCAAATAAAGTGGGCGGTCTTTCTTAGGTCAGCTCCTCTCCTATTGGTCAACAGACAGGAAGTAGCAGGAACCATGTGTAGATCTACTGCATGCTTGTACTGCCTCAGTTTAGCTTAGTTTAGTTTAAAACAAACTCAAGAAGGAATAAACTATTTCCCAAGCAGGAACTATAAATTAACTATTTAATTATCAACATTTTCACGTTGTCTAACTCAAGATTTATTTATCATCTTTACACACTAAAAGCAGCAGCACTGTCTTTTTCCATAATTGTGTCTTCTCCTCCTCACAGCTAATCTCTGCTGGCTCTAAACCAGCTGTTATCTCCTCTCAGGGTAAAGTAAAACAAACAATGGAGTCTTCATTTTCTAAAGTGTCATTTGTGAGCGGTCCTGTCACAGTGGAGGTTTTGGAGCGCTGCATAATTTGTGCTCTATGTCGACGGTGCAGACAGTCTGGCTCCTTCCTCCTGATGGTGCAAAACAGCAAAGGGCTGGAATGCAGAAAATGGGTGTTCAAGTGTGGTTAAAAAAAGAAGCATGGGAAACAATAGGCCACATTTTGCTTCCTTATGACCAACAAGTCACTGTCTGAAAGTTTAAATTTAGGACAACAGCATACAGGTGCTCCTTATTTCATAGGATCCTGCAGTCATGATGGCAGCAAAATGATCAAAATTAAACAAATGTATTATTCTCTGTTTTCATCAAATACAAAGATTAGTGCATCAATGTTTTCACTCCTCACAGCACATCTTCTTAAAATAAGAAGTTTTATCATGTAACTAAAATGTAAGTCAGAATGGAGGCTGCAATTTTGTAAAATAAAAATAAAAGACTAGGGGGCACTTTCAATTCCACATAAAATTTGGGCTGTGTATTGGCAAGAATTTGGCGATACGATACATATCATGACAGAGGGGTCACGGTACGATATATCCCGATATACAGTATTGCGATACTGTAAGCAAGGCAATATATATTGCGATATATTGTGATTTTTTTTGTCCAAAAATACCTCTTACTGAAAAAAAAAAAAAGAAAAGCTAATGTTTACTTACAATGTTAATGCTACGCTTACTCTCTGGCGCTCAAGAGGTAGAGGAGCCAAATGGCTGGCTCACTGCTGCCAACTAGTGGTCAGAGGCTGAACTACAACATAAAAATGAACGGTTGGCAGGAAAGTTGACATTTTAAACCTTAATTAAAAATCGATACAGGGCTTTCGGGAAATGAAATATCGCGATATTTCAGTGTAACGATATTTTCTTCCACCCCTACATAAAATACAAATACAATTTAGTTTAATTTAACGAAGAAACACAAATAAAAGTACCATAAAACAACATCTTTTGTGTAGGGGTGCAACGACACAGAAAATTCATGATTCGGTTCGATACTTTAGTCTCATGGTTCAATTTTTTTTTGATAAAAAATAAAATAAAAAAATAAATAAATAAATGTCCATGTCCTTCTTAACTTGTAATTCATTGAAATTTTTATGAACATTTGTTTAACCTCAGAAGTACAGTTTTTTAATGAAATGTTGCTGAAACAGCAAGTTTCTCAGTGGATCTGTGCTCAACAATGCAGCCTAGGCAGAGTAGTCGAACACAGATCCACCGATCCTTCAACAGAAGACATGTTGATAAAATAAAACAAATCTTTATTGTTCCATACATAGTGTGTATTTAATGGTTCGATACAGATACATGTATTGTTGCAGCCCTACTTTTGTATATTTATTAAACAAATGTGTTACCTTACTTGATTTTAAACACATTTGGAAGCAAAAACTGGTTTTTCAAAACTTAGAAGTAGAGCCAGGTGATTATTTAATTGCAATTATTGATAAAGAAAAAAATTCAGGTCGATCAAGGTGATCAGCTGTGAGCCTTTTAATCGATCAAACATGGCGGAAATGTGTGCAACAACAGCCAATCAGAATCCACCTTCTCCTGCTTCACTTTTGTTTATAAGTTGCTAATGAAACACAGACGTAACCACAGAATTAACCAAAGTAATCCAGAACAAAACGCTGAATCTCACAGAGTTCGCTTATTTGGGCGAGTTTCTGAGGTATTTTGGCCATTGTTGCTTCCTGTACCTGCTGTTACCTGCAAACAGTCACGCAGGGTGAGCTCTGA
Organism: Austrofundulus limnaeus; assembly: GCF_001266775.1. Classification (NCBI taxonomy): domain Eukaryota; kingdom Metazoa; phylum Chordata; class Actinopteri; order Cyprinodontiformes; family Rivulidae; genus Austrofundulus; species Austrofundulus limnaeus. The sequence continues at coordinate 1,065,561 of NW_013952496.1, forward strand.
GCTCCCCTCCTGAGGGCGAGGGGAAAAAAAGAAAAGTGAGCCACGATGCGTGACTCGCTAAAACAAAAGCGTCCTCCAAAAATATGAAGCAGTCTTAGGGTAACGTTCAAGACAGAACAATGTCGCAGCAGGTCTTCATTTATCTGGAGAAGAACTTTTCTGTAAGTTTTATCGGCAAACGATGGGCTGGACGAGACGTGGAGACCACTTCCTGTCTGAGTCTCATCACAAACAGCAGCTGAGAGACGCTGCAAACTCCTGAACGCTCAGAAGCTGGGAGTTTATCCCACATGTTGTCGTGTGCAGAATCAGATATTCTTTCAGAAAAAATTAAACAGCGTTGTTTGATAAAGCTCTGTAAACAGGAGGGGGTTCCTTCCATAACAAAAGTAATGCGCTTCGATCCAAATTCAATTGGCATGTGTGCACAAATTGCGGCTGTTTGTGGGTTTATGTTTCTTTATGACAATTTTAATGAGAAATTCAATTTTAAAACTTTAATTTTTCAAAAGGATAACTTTATTAATGTGAGACTATGATTTACACATAAATGATTTTTTTCTTAGTAAATACCTTTTTAAAAACCTTGCAAAAACTATTTAATGTTGTACTGAACCACAGCTATTTGTTATATTAGTGTAGCTATTTATTAGTTAAGTTATTTTTCAGTCACTTTTTAGGTTAACAAAAAAATCGTGACATTAATCGAGATCGGATATGAAAAAATTAATCGTGATCTTTTTTTTTTTTTTTTTTGCTATATGACCCAGCCCTACTGTGAAGTAAGGAAAACATCAACAACAAAACATGAATATCCAAGAGGAGCTTCAGACTGTGAATTTTCCTCACCTGATTTTCAGCAGGGCCTTGTGAACATGAATGCACTTCCCATCAACTAAAAACTTGAGGTCAGAAATCTCCGGACTGTCGAACTCTTTCTTCAGAGACTGAGCGACGGTCATGTAGTCGTCACCGTCTGAGAGCACAGAAAAATATGATTTACTGTTTATAGGCGTTTTCCCACTAATGCTATAAGTTTAAATGGATTAGTGCTAAATGACATAATCTAACTTTTCTAAGTATTTACTGTAAAGACAAATCTCAGACAGTTTTCCAGGATGCTACATTAATTACATTTAAAAGGTAGACTTGTGTGTTGATGTAGATCAAATTAGAAAGAATAGTATTAAATGACAAAGTGATGATGTCAATTGTTTCTGTGGTACAGCAGTGAAATGTTATTTTAATAGATTTATCTGAAGGTCAGGGGCGTGGTGGCCGAATCGTCCGGTACGTTTGTTTTGTTTTTATCAACCTCATAAAACGCTGCTGCAGCTCAGCGCCACCCACACGGGCTCAGCCGGTGGAATAGTTAAACGTACAATGCGAGCAGCCCGTCTAACAAACAGAAGATGAAAGGAGAGCAGGTAAAATGAACAAACATGTCAAAAAGAAAGGAGAAAGAGATGGATGGAGCAGTACAGTTAAGGAAAAAAAAGAAAAGGTGCAAAATGCAGCCAAATGCACCAAATTAACAGAACTTTTCCAAGATGGAGGGACCAAAGTCAGAGAGGCAGTGATGACAGGACAGAGCAGCAGGAGTGCAGGTTAGCAAACACTGTCTACATGTCATCTAAATGTGTTTCTCAATGTGTTCAGGGCTCACAGAACATTAAACTAAGCAGAAATGTTTTACCATATGTGCAGAAATCTTTAATCTGCTTTATCAACTAAAATTAAAATCAATCCATACTTAATAACCAGAAAAAGTGACATTTCCTCAAAATACAATTCAGGAAATAGCCTGTTTTCTTTTTATGTTTCTACAATAATATAACTATTTTTGCTCAAGAAAATTACATCGCAGTGAGTCTGATCACTCTCTGTGTGTGTAACTTTCCTTTTGTTGTAGGCCTATTGGCATTGAATTATTTACAAAAGTGCTATGAAATGTGTTGTTGCTGTTTATCGTTATTAACAGCTGAAAAGTGCAGTTAGTCATGGAGGTGGATGCCAGTCATAGAGGAGCAAAAACCAGGTACATGTTCAGGACAGGTCTTTGTATTAAATGATATTAACCTCTTGAGATCTGAGGATTGTAGTCTAAAGGGCTCGACACACGGGCAGCGACAAACTACAGCGATTAAAGGGCTCGACACACRGGSAGYGACAAACTACAGMGATTAAAGGGCTCGACACACGGGCAGCGACAAACTACAGCGATTAACGGCTGTCATCGCAGCCAGGGTGAAACCCGACACACGGGACACGATAGTGATTGCAGCGTTGCGAATCGCGCTCTCAGGTCACTTGTCTTCACAAAATTTGATTGGTTCTTGACTCTGAAGGCGGGTGTGCATTACAGACGTGTAAACTAAACAAAACTTGCGATGCTAATGATATTGAAAAACAAACACACATCAAGATACCTTTTTATGAGGAAAAACTTACCATAAACTTCATCCTGGTGCCAATAAATTCCCACAAAGCTTTTTAGTAATCCCTTGGTGAAAGTGTTAGCTAAATGCAGTGTGTAGCATACTCTCCTCTCATTGGTCAGTGAATGAAACCCTCGCTGATTGGTTGTATGCTAAGCGACAGCAACAAAAGTTGAACATTTTTCAACTTTCATATGTCGCGTCGCAAGCTCGCGTGTGCACATCTACGTGTACGAGTGCGAAATTTCACATGCACTATTTTCGCCGGTCGCTTAGCTGGAGGAGGGCAAGCGATTGTCGCCTCACCGCACAGGCTCCATAGGAAATGAATGGAGAGCGAGCGACGTCGCCTCCCGTGTGTCGAACCCTTAAGTCTAGTCTTTTCTTTAGGTAAAGTTTGTTAGTTTTTATGTAAAGGGTTGATATTAAAGGGGACATATCATACAAAATCCAGTTTTTATGGACAGTCTTTTTGACATCTGAAACAGGCTGAAAATTTCACAGTTTCCCTTCACCATGTATTTTTCTTTCTTCTGACTGAGTTTTATCCAGTAAGTATTCACGTTCTCTAACCTGATTATTTAAACTGATTTTAATACTTTTGTGAATGTTCCCAAATGTGTACAAGATATAAAAACAAGTAAAATCTACATCTTTAACCACAAACCTACAGCAGACTCACTCTGGATAAAAATATTTCACCAGATCTTTCAGGAGAAAATGAACGAATATGTTTGTTGATTTGACAAAGTCTGGTTTTGGACTAGAATGCTGTGGTCTTCAGACGTGACATGTTCGTAAGAACCCTTTGTACGAACAAAAG
>NW_013952496.1:1069876-1074164 GCF_001266775.1 Austrofundulus limnaeus
AGACGAAACGTTTCATTAGAGAAGAACCCGTCCAGAAGACCTATACAATTTTTTTCTTTTTGATTTTTTACCTGGATTACTGAGATGCATCAGGACAGATGGATGGATATGTTGCGGTGATAGGTCTTAATATCTTTTAAAGTTGGTTTTTGTTAGCCAGTATTTGCTTTGATATTTCAGATAAGCTGCTTGCTGTAGTTGATTGTTGAAAAAACTGTTTTAAAACAGCAGATAATGTATCTGCATTAAAATTATGGTTCCACTTGTGTCCATCATGCGATTAGATAAAAGGTCTCTCCAAACCGAGCTCCCGGGCTGAATTTCAAACGCACCCCGCCTCTGCTGAAGGTTGTCGTGGAGCTTCACAAAACAAAACGTAAACAATAAAACAGAAGCTCTAATAAGAGCGGTGCTCATGCTGCTCAGTTTGAGCAGAGTTCATATAAACGTTGAGTTTGACACAGAGAGGAAACAGGGCTTCCTGTTTGTTTCTTTGACCCCTTCCTGGAGTTTGCACCTTCCATAGAGATATGTGCCTACGTCGTCATTATCTTCGGGGTCAAAGGGTAAAAATGACAACAAATTCAAATAATCTGTAAAAATCCTTCAACTTTTAACTGTTGTAGACCCTCGGGACCTTTCTATTAAGAAAATAAAGCTTTAATATTCAACATGAACCTTCCAGTAACGAGGAAATGCAGCTGATTTCTTGCAGTGATCTTACCCACTGAGAGGAGGTGCCAGGTGACGGCCGGCGTGGCGAAGCAAGCGAACACGTCGTCGGTGCTGCTGAAGTGGGTGAGGTGGGGGCTGGACACGGCCTGGCCTCGACACTGACCCCACATCAGAACCTGGCCGCTCTGCGTCTTGGCAGCTGACGTGTGGCTGGTGTGACACGCGGCCACCTCCACCATCCTGGCAGGGAAACCACAGCTCAAAACTTTGGGAAGGATCTTTTAAAGACGTACAGTTAATAATGCTGGCACAAGTCGAGCAGACAACATGAAGCACGTTTTTACAGGTAACACTTCTTTAGTCAACCCACAGATTATTAATCTGTGAAAACAAAGCACTAACCTCTCCTTGTCTGTGTTTATTAGGGTGGGAAGAGCTTGATTACTTTTATTGCCCGTCCCCAGCTGTCCATAGGAGTTAGCTCCCCAGGCGTACACAAGCCCTTCATCTGTAAGAGCCAGTGTGTGTGCATATCCACATGCTACCTGGAATTAAAAGGCACAATGTATTTAAGGAGACTGTTAACAGAACAGCAGAGTTTTACAGTGGATGCTAATCTGATTCCCACCTGGACTACGTTGATCCCTTGGAGGGCAGCGATCCTGCACGGGGTCTGCTGATTTCCATTATTGCCCAAACCCAGCTGTCCGTTACAATTATAGCCCCAACCATAGATCTGCAAAGAACACATGCAATGCAAATACAAGCTAAAATAGCAGCAAAAAGCTAGACAAAAGCTAAAGTAGCAAAAGGGTGGCTAAAATATAAAAGTAATCAAAGACTATCTAATAGGTAAAAGCAGAATAGTAGCTGAAAGTAATAAAAAAAAAGGTCAAAATAAAGCAAATATGCTAAAAGATTTTAAAAAGAAATGTGGTTTTGAAGGAGTAGAAGAGATTTCAATGCATTTCTATTGGGAAAATATTTGTAAATAAATGTTAATATTTTAAAAGAACCTAAAAGTGAATGAGTTGAACATTCAGATACAGGAGTAGGTAAAACAGCAAAATAAGCAGAAGTAGTTAGTTTGCAGAAATAGTAAAGACAAAATGGTTCCACTTTACAATAAGGCTTATAAATAGTTTAGATAGGTTATTAATTAATCTGTGAACATTTTATAAATCGTTAACAAGTGTTTACTGTGCTTTAATAAGGACATAAAAGAGACAAAACTGTCTGTTTTCTTGCCAAATATTGAGCCAAATCTGTTCATGTTACATCTAAAAGGTGCTTATTAAACATTTCAGACCAGGTTTCTTCCTTATAAACACAATAATGTGATGAAAACACATATTTTACATATAATATTGTACTGTAATACTGCATTATACATGTCCACATCAAAGGGAGCCTTATTGGAAAGTGTAAGACAGTACACCATTTATTAATGCCTAATAAACATGTATAAATATCATAAAGGAGACTTATAAATAGTGTACTGTTTTACACGTTATAATACAATATTTTATGTAAAGTCAGGGTTCCTGCAGCTTAAGGCAAGTAAAATTTAAGACTTTTAAGACCTCTTTATTTGCCACTTGAAATTAAATTTAGGACCAACTTTACAATAAACACAAATGAAAAATAAAACCCAGTTGGCGACAATTTTACCCAAATGTTTATTTTAACACAAAACAAGCTGAGAGATATTCAGTAAATTACTTCCAAAAATAAATAAATGTTACAAATCAATTTAATGTTTGAGACAAATGATCATCCTGCTTACAATGTGTTAACATTTTAACACCTCTGAAAGATTTAAGACCTTTTAAGGCTAATTAAGGCCTTATTTTTTTGGATTCAGGAATTCAATGCCTTTTAAGACTTTTTAAGGATCTGCAGGAACCCTGAAAATATGTGTTTCTAACACATTATTGTGTTTACAAGTAGAAACCTGGTCTGAAATATTTGATAAAGCACCTTTAGATGTAACATGAACAGATTTGTCTCACTATTTGGCAAGAAACCCAGACAGTTTTGTCTCTTTCCCATCCTTAACTATTGCATAATAAACACTTGTTAATGATTTATAAAGTGTTTACAGATTAATTAATAAACTAACAATAAACTATATGAGCCTTATTGTAAAGTGGTACATAAAAATAAAACACAGAGTAACAATCAGCCTAAACGCCGACTCAGCACTTGCTCAAAAACCATCCATGTAAAGACATCTGATACCTCTCCGTTGTCCAGAACAGCCATAGAGCAGAGCTGGCCACAGGCGATGTTGATCACCACTTTGCTCTGCAGGCAGCTGCTGACCCGACGCGGCGTCGGCTGATTGGCCGTCGACCCAGAACCCACTTGGCCTGAGTTGTTGTAACCCCACGCGTACACCTGGGCACAGCGGTGAAAGTTCACACACAGATAAAGAAAGAAAAACAACTTCAGTGAGAACACACGACTGACTGACTGACCTCTCCGTCGCTGGTGAGGGCGATGGTGTGGTGGGAGCCGCAGGCCACTTCTGTCACTCTCTTGTTAAGGAGGTTGGTTGACACCAGGGCCGGGATCAGACCGTGGTTGGTGGTCCCATTTCCCAGTTGGCTGTAGCCATTGTGACCCCAGGCATAAACCTCACCATCTACACAACAATGGGAACACTTTTATTTACATACAGTGGTTATTAGTCAGTGAAAATATAAGTATTCAACATTATATAATTTATCTACATTAATAATTATCGCATATATTGATAAAAATGCTGTAATGATGCAAAATTATTTTTATACGTCAGAAGAAGGGAGCAAAATAATATTTTTACAGTTGTCTTGAGTCAGAAAAACAACAAAAACACAACAGTTGTTCGAACCTGTGAACAACCAGAGCAAAAAGAGAAAGCAGGTCAACAGGTCACACCAGACCTGTTTGTATTTAAATTTATTTTATTAGGATATAAATTTCCTAAAACGTAAACGAAGAATGACTAAATGATGAAGAGCCAGTCATAAGTAGTCATCTCTAAAAACAGATCCTCAAACTATTAAAAAGAAAGAGACGGAAAAATGGCAAAACTCATGACATCACAAACAAATCACATAAATCAAATAAATCACACTCCATAATTATGTTGTCAATAGGCTATTCTGTTTGAATTAGAGTTATAATTTTAAATGTAATAATTTAGACTAACAATATAAATTGTCCGTCCGTTTTCTGCCGCTTATCCAGGATTGGGTCGCGGAAGCAGCAGAGAGACCCCGTTCTCCCCAGCGACACCTTCCAGCTCGTCCTGGGGGACACCGAGACGTTCCCAGGCCAGAGGGGATACACAATCCCTCCAGTGAGTCCTGGGTTTTCTCCAAAGTGCCAGACATATTTTGAAAACATTTTAAAATGCTTATTTCAGAACCGCAACTGAGACGACCTGCGACCGCGCGCGGGGGATTACGGTGCACAGCGCTGCGGCTTCTGAATAAATGAAAATGATTTAACACAGTTGTTTATACTTTTAGCAGCTCTTTTTATTCCACAGCTGACCTGTTAAAAATGACAGATTTTCTTTTCTGGATCTCTGACAGACGGACTTCAATCTCTGAACTCGTAAAGT
>NW_013952496.1:1075146-1078593 GCF_001266775.1 Austrofundulus limnaeus
GAAGGGTCCAGCCGCTGACAAGCCCAGAACTGAACCGAACCGGACCAAGACACAACTGACACCTAATTAACACCTATTGTTAACAGGGGGTGGAGTGATACTGGCAATAGCAGCACTGTAGGAGGGGTACAACTGAAAGTGGAGGCCTCCACCTCTGTTTAATGGACAGTCTTTCTTCACAAAAATGGCTTCTTTTACTCCTCTCTCAAACCAACGTTCCTCTCTATCAAGAATGAGAACATCCTCATCTCTGAAAGAGTGACCGCTGGCCTGTAAATGAGTGAACACTGCAGAGTCCAGACGACCTATACAATTTTTTTCTTTTGATATCGGGATATATCGTATCGTGACCCCTCTGTCATGATATGTATCATATCACCAAACTCTTGCCAATACACAGCCCTATTTAAAATGCTATATTTCTTCATTTATTTTCAGAATATAGTCAGTTTCTACCGTCTATCACATATAACGCGCAGCCCTATGCTGTTTGATTTGTGCGAGGCTGCCCTCCTCTGCCTACTGTAAAAACCTCACCCCAAGGTTAAAAAAAAAGGAAAGATTTGCTGAACTTTTACATTCTGAACTGATTACCTGCTGTGGCGATAACCACATGAGGTCCAGTTCCATAGCTTAGGGACGTAATCTTCTTTCCACACAACACATCAATCCTGCGTGGCTCAATGGTGCTTTGAAGGTCTCCGAGTCCCAAACAGCCACTGCAGTTGGTGCCTAAAGCGAAGACCTGCAAACACCAAATATCGCAGGTCAAAAACCACTAATAAAACATAAATATAGAGCATCAGTGCTTATTATTACCACATAGAAATTTGGTGAGATTTTTTTTTTTGGAATACACCACACAGTCCGAATGAGTGTTCACCTCATCTCATCTTGTAAGAAAAATCCTTGCAATATCATTTTTTTGAAAAGTTGAAAGCTATCACATCAAGCTTCATCATATCTGAAGGACTGTATCGCTCCAGATGGATTTTACAATGACTTTAAGCTAAATTCACAAACATGCATTTCTTAAATTCCAACTGTTTGCTCCAAAACATCATCCGTTTGGGCCACAGGGACAAACAAATGCACATGGATGCAGAAACGAGGCATGCATGGTACTTGTCCACAGGATAATTATAGTACGTGCCGGGGGTATTAGGTCAGTATGGCTAAAGATAGTCTCATTCTATCTCCTTATCTCGTCGTCAAGAGCTGCCTGTTATGCCCATCAGAGAGTGAGAAGCCCGAAGCATTTCTCATTTGCTTCCAAACAGAAAAAACGATCAAATCAATACTATGAAAGTAGATTAGGTCAGCCGAGTCTAGCAGCACCGCTCAGTTCCAAATGAAAGGATTAAAGGCGCCCTCGCCTGACGCCTAAACCTTACCTCATCGTTAACTGTGACATAAAGGGCTTCGTTCGCAGCACTGCCAAACACACAAGCTTGCCGGATAAGCCGTAGTTCCTCGGGAGGAAGGAGCGCAAACACTGGCCACTTCCCCACGTCCAGCATGCTACACAGCTGCGAAGAGTAAACAAAACGAAACCCATCACAACACAAGCACGTTAACACAATAAAAGCAAAATGTCTACTTACAGAAAGGACAGGAAACCTGTCACGTGCAACTACTCAAGGTGCCGAGTCATTAGTGGTATTCAAATGTTTATTTTTGTACAGGTATTACAAAAATGGGCAATCAGAAATGTACCAAAAAGAAAAATAAGTAAATAAATAAAATGAACACTACATATTGTGTGTAGTCTGTAACTGCAAACGCATAAAAACTTGAATTGAGAAAGAGTAGTTTTCTAGACGCAGTTCTAAAATGCGGGTACGCACTCAATGCATACTTTACTTACATATGAGCGAACACACCAACACAATAAAATTGTCAATTGTCTATACTAAACAGCTGTTTGTAAACAAACAAATGTGAGCGTTGGCAACAGTTTGCATACAAATGTTTAATTTAAGGACACATTAACCATTGATATGAGAAGAAAATTGCTACTTTGTGCTCTTTGTTCAAATATGCAGTTTGCGACTTGTTTTAAGTGTTGCATTGGTTAAAATGCATGTAAAGCGTGACTTAGTTCACAAACACACTCTGAACGAATCCTACGTACTGTGCATTTGTCAGCACTACAGCTGCTGCCTTATGTCATGATTAATGATTGCACTTAGCATGAACTTAGCCCTCTACAAGCGCGCGCACCGCTTCAGTTCTCATATTTAAAATGCCAATAAATAAATAAATTAATTAATAGATAATACAGACTGAAAACTCAGAGGTAACAACCTGCCATCACAAAAACTTTTCACCTAAAAACATTGAGCTAACTTAGCCCGAGGAGTCTTGTTCTTGTTGCTAGTAGGATGCTTCCGACAGTTGCCGACTTACCTTGTTGTTTTTTTTAGCTTTAGCTGTCCTCCGCGATCGCGTTATCTTATTGAATATGACGCAAAAAAAAATTATTAAGAAATCATAATCGTGTTAGCAGCGTGGTATGAGTCTAATGGCAGCGGTTGTGCCCTGTTTTAGCTATTTTGGATAGCTACATCGCCTCCTGGAAGAAACAGAAATCACTCCGACAGCTTACTTCCTGTAGATCCGTGGTGCGTTCAATGAAACTCGGAGAATACAGTGTTCACTATTCCCGGGGGGGCGCTTTCAGTCAATAAACTGGGAACAACTAATTTCTGCAAAGTAGGAATTGTGCTAAATTATGTATAATCTTGTTATGTTATTATTTTACTGATTTAATACATTTAAGTTAATGGTTCATATTCATTTCAACACAGCCAAAAGTTAACTGACCCAAATCACAAACTAGTTGTTTTGAAATATTAATTTTAAATCTTATGAGTAAAAAGCTTGTTTATGAGAATATATCTCTGTATTTTATTTGGATATGGTAATCCATTGGTTCATGGTGTCAGTTTATTTAGATTTTCACTGCAAAATAATGTTTTTCACATGCTTACACAAATAGAAAAGCAAAAGTTAAACACTTGAGAAAGACACTGCAGTTTATTTTACTTTAAGAAATGCTAGTAGTTTACCCTGATTTTTTTGTATGTTTTTTCTTTACCAACTCTTTGCTTCCTCCTGTTTTTACTGATCACTGCAGCAGAAAAGCTTTCCTTTATGAAATCCAGCAGGTGGAGCCCTGGATGATCTAAACCAGTGGTTCCCAAACTTTTTTTATCTTCTGACCCACAAAATATCCATGGCGAAAACTTGTGACCCCAAATATTACTGGTCTGAGTACATGAACTTTGTTAATAACCCTAAAAACACAGGCTTTTTGACAATCTAAACAGCTTGTACACAAATATAAATACTTATTTAAACGTTTTTGTATGTTTTTGTAATAATTATAGGGAAAATATTACAGCAACAATTATTTTATTACCCTTTAAACTGATTTCTGGAGAT
>NW_013952496.1:1082831-1086638 GCF_001266775.1 Austrofundulus limnaeus
TATAAACAGTGTTGGTGCTGCACTACTCCCCCCTCCTGAGACACCGGATGGTGGACCAGAATCGCCTCAAAGCCGTGCGGAAGTCTTTCTCCATGGCCTCTCCAAACTCCTCCCACGCCCGGGTTTTTGCCTCAGCGACCACCCGAGCCGCGTGCCGCTTCGCCTGCCGGTACCCATCAGCTGCTTCTGGAGTCCCATAGGCCAGAAAGGCCCGATAGGACTCCTTCTTCAGCTTGACAGCATCCCTCACCGAAGGTGTCCACCAACGGGTTCGAGGGTTGCTGAAACAGCCAAATGTAAAGATGATTTATAGCCTTCCACATGTAGATACAGAAACACATTAAAACATGGAAAATCCATTTGTTTCTGACGTCACATTGTAAATTATTTTATCTGTAAAAAACAAAGTGAATTACATCTGTTGGCAAATCCTTAACTCTTATACTGCTATAGTTTTTAAAAGACCATTTTATAACAGGATCAAAGAATGTCTGTTTTTGGGTCTGCTTTTTCAATCCACCCCACACCCCAGAAAATAAAATAACAATCCAATTCTTTTATTTGCAAACTTTACAAATAGGCCTACTTTAATTTTGTCATTTAATTACATTCTTTTAATTGATAGGGGGAAAACACATTATTTTCAACTTGTCAAAAGACACGTCAACCCTTTTAAGCTCTTAAAAATCCATAAGCACGTGTCGAAAAGTAAAATAAACTCAAACTCGTCATTCGCACAACACGAACAAAATTACAGACGTAAAAACAAAACAAAACAAAAACTAAAGAAAACAAACACAAAAAAACGCGGATGAGTTTCGCTATCCTGGAATTTGAGATTTGTCGCGTCGCGTCTGCGCATGCGCACAAAGCACTGTAATCGATGGCGAAATTCCTGCCTTTTAATAATCGAGGGCTGGATGGAAAGTTATTTCGATAAAACTCGTAGCTGGGGGGCAAACTTGTCGGTACGGTTCGTCGCTGTTGTTGGCCAGTTACCCCGACCTGCTTTATCGCGTAGTTATACGAGACATCGCCGTTTTCACTGCGAGAAAAGCACATCATCCTCTCTCGCTAACTATTTTTTTTGGCTCGGTAGCATAGGAAGCTAATGCTAGCATGCCACATTTTGCCTTCTCCTGTGTTTATCCGGGTAGCTAGCGGGAAATCATTCTCGGGTGTTGCAGAAAGGTAGCTGGTCTTCGTGGCTTGCTAACGTTAAAGGTTGCAGGAAGAGCTGCGTAGGAACCACCAGTGTGCATCGGCGTGTCGGTCCGAACTGCTGCTGCTGTGCCAACAAGACTGAGTAAGTAAGACTAGCTAACATTATTCACAGTCAGTAATGTATTATGTGCCCTCTAAAGGAAATCTAATTGCTTTTAAAGTTAATGTTCGGCAGTTTGCTGACTAAAAGGTTTTTGTCAGAGTTAGATAATAGACTGCTGCTGTGACATAACGCTTGGTAGACACCTGTAGCCAGAGTAAACAGTTCATGTAGCTGCAAGGAAGCTAACGTGATTAAGCTAACATGAAGCTCTATTTTAGATTTATTGTATACTGTATTATCAAATTAGTAATTAGCATTGTGATTGAGAAACAATTAATTAAGCCACACTTATGTGTGGCTTAAAGAATAATAATTTCTCCAGGTTTTGCAGGTGAATATTAAAGCAAACATGTTAGTTCTTTAGCAGATGTTAGGCTTTATTGTTCCCTCTTTCCTTTGGCTGGGGTCAAATTCAAAGCAGTTGTGATTAAACCCTAAAAAATGGTTGTAGACTTATGACTCCATCACTTAGAAGTTGCAGCTGAACCTGAAACTGTAACCGAAAACCAGCTGCTATGTTCTTGTGGGCTGCTCTTTTAGCCACAAACAAATATCTTGCACAGTTAAGACAACAGATGTCACAAAAAACATATATAAAGATCCTGAAAGTTGTGTTTATTGTGATCTGCTGCACTTTGGTTTTAGTATATTGCAGCCACGAAACAAGAATGTGGCTTTTTGAGTCAGCTGGTGTTCTCCACTAGCTTTTTTATGTGTTTATTTTTATAGAAAGGGTTGGCTGGTAACTCCTGCTTTAAACATTTACAGCCAGATCTTTGTTTTCAGTGACAGGCACAGGAGCAAAGGGGGGGGAAAATAAATTTAAAAAAAAGTGCCTACGTCATTTGTTAACACAACCAACCTGTTAATAATAATTATATAATTTCACGGTCACACATTCGCTAAATAAATATGGAACATGTCTGCTGTTTCCCGTTATAAGGATGGGTTTTTGGACGTTGCCAAATGACTGAAAGGTGGGTGGCAGGGGCGAAATGAAAAAGATAAGTGTCTCAATTTTGGGATTCCCCTGTGTTTTTTTTTTTTTTTTTTTTTGTCATTTCACTGACCTTCAGGTAGATGCTGTGAGTGTGGTCTTTGTAAACCAATTTAAACTTGAACAATGTTGTATTAGATTACTACCAGCTTGACTTGCCTAAGGGCGAACACAGGGAGCCTGCAAGTCATCCGCTCCTGTTACTAGGTTAGCTTCATATCAGTCCTGCACTAAAGCAGTGGTTTCCTCAGCTCTAGTTCGTTGACCGTCCGACTGTAAACTTACTTTGTTATTTAAGCATAAGGCGGGGAGGGACTAAAGCTAACAGATAAGCCAGATCACAGAGCTTTAGGGACGCATGCGCTGCAGAGTAATTAGGTTCAAGGACACGTTACAGTTTGATGGTGTTTGTTTTAGTTTTTATAAAGTCTTCATTAGAAATCTTCCACAAGTAACCAGTGCCTCAATGTGAAACTTAATTTAAAAAAAATAATTTTACATGGAGCATTTTAATGTGATTCATTATGATTTTTTATAGCTTGTTTAATTTTCAGTTTACCAGCATTTTGAACATAAACTGTGACTCTTGTCTGCTTTTGCGCTTGGGTTTGCCACGTAAGTGGTGTGAGAAGACACTGGACAGCACTGTGTACTTCCCTTTACTCTGAGAGGCAGGGGGGTTGAACAGTTTTTGTGTGCACTCATTTATTTCTGTTTTTTTAATCTAAACCTTGTGTTCTGGTAGCTTATAGAGCCACAAACATTATAGCTGTGTTAAACCATAGCTGGTTTTTTTTATGTCAACTGAAAAATGTTGTTCAGAAGAAATACTTCCTTTGGTTTTAACTCTTTTTGTAACAAAAGGTATATTTTCAATACGGTAATGAATCATCAGGTTGTTGGTGAATAGATGAGGAAAATGAGTTTTAGTCACCTCTTTCTTGTTTGTTTATTTGATAAAAAAGTGTTCAAATAAGAGCTTTTTGTAAGACTAAATATCTGCAATACAAGTTACCACTTTTTATTGTAGCTAATCCTTAAGTTTAACTCAGATTTTATCACTTTACTGACAGATTACAAAAATTCTGACAGAGCATTTCTTATGTTAAAATTATCAGCTTTAATAGATGGCTTCAGTCAGATTTTCTGGGTCTGTTGAGATCTGCAGTTTGCATTTAAATTATGAGCTAATACATAAAATAAAATACTGCCTTGAGATGGAGGCATGGGGACACTTTGTGTCAGGTCTAGTGATTTTCGTACTATGGATATTACCATAGTATATTAACAGTGCTTGATATTGCGATAATATTACTTGCAATCAATAAATACATAAGTATGTAGTGTCCTGATGCATCTCAGTAATCCAGGTATAAAATCAAAAGGAAAAAAAATTGTATATGTCTTCTGGACGGGTTCTTCTCTAATGAAATGTTTCGTCTCTCCTCCAAGAGACTTCTTCAGTCTGAGAGTTTCAGGCAAA
>NW_013952496.1:1087470-1090058 GCF_001266775.1 Austrofundulus limnaeus
GCCTGAAACTCTCAGACTGAAGAAGTCTCTTGGAGGAGAGACGAAACGTTTCATTAGAGAAGAACCCGTCCAGAAGACCTATACTATTTTTTTCCTTTATGTAGTGTAGTCTTTCTGCTCTTCTATTCCAGCATGTATTCGTTAAAAAAATATGAAGAGATCCATCCAATTGGCCAAATGTGTGAAGGGCTCTGTTTGATTGGTGAAATAGTTCAAGCTTCCGTCTGAGTGACAAAACTCATAAATGCAAACTTTTGAGCCAAACGTTTATTGCAGTTTATGCAGTTTTTTGTAATATGCTTATTGCACCGGCTGTTAACACAACGACGATTAATTTTCGATATATTGTGCGGCCCTAATGGATATAAGGCTGCTTTTGTCATTATGTACAAGCTTTATATCATTGTTTCAGCAGATGTATTAAAGTATAAACAAGTTGAAGTTCAGTTTTTGGGATTTTATCTTGATTTTTAACAAGCAAGTTTCAAGTATAGAGGTAAATATGTTCATTCTAAACTAACAAAAGTCCAACGATTGTAAAACACTCAGAGTGAGCGTTCTCTGATCCTGCTCATTTTTTATTATTGTAGCAATAATTCACACACTGACCAACAGCACATGTATTAGATGGTCCAAATTTAGTTTCTTGACAGAAGATGGCACTTCTGTGAATGTGGGAAGAGGGTTTGCATGGCTCTTGCTATCTTTGCCAAATGCAGTTTTGGTGACCTCATCGAGCAGAGCAGATCATGCGGTGCTCCAAACAATTTCAAACATTTCCTCTTGTCACAAAAAACCTTCAAAACAAACAAAATGGATTAGATTTTATGTTAGGTAATGTTTTGTAATTTGTGTGGCATTTTTATTTACTATTTTTTTTCATCAATAACCTTAGTGACGCATTAAGAATAATATGCTAACAGTCTGTCTGAAGCTGCATCCTGTGACATTCTGGGTAAATGTCCTTATCAGCACAGGCTAAATAACTGCCAAGACAATGACGTCACACACCTTTTGTGATGGATACTGTATACACTTTCATTGATCATTGTGTCTTTGTTGCAGCAGTACCTCTTCAGTGGTGTGAATGAGGGAGACATGGCAGACCGCACGCCACCTCTGGAGTCTGGCCAGATTCTCAGCCCTGAACTCCCAATCCTGGCCTCACCACCACCCTCAGCCATGGTCAATGGGGAGGGCCCCCAACAGGTACAAACGGACCCCCCTGTACCCTCTGATTTGTCTTTTTCTTGCTGTGTGTGTGTCCAAAAGCTTAAACGCTGGAAAAAAAGAAAAAAAAAGAAAGTATATATTCTTTGCTGTGTTTCTGTAAATTGATTCAGCTGCTTCTTTTGCAGAACAGTTCCCTTTTTTAAGGTTGGTTTCAGTTGCTAAATCAAATTTTGCAGGTATAGTTTGTATACAGCCAAGTGCCGAAACAGTCTAAACGGATTTGCTGTCCTCTTGGTTGCTTATTGAATGTATTTCGTAGGCAACAGCTGCACACCAGTAGGAAACTGCACTTCTCAGTTTTGATAAGTTTTGTCCATTTTTTTGTACAGGATATGAGTTGCTATCTCCCATCATGCCTTGTCGGTATCAGAATGAGGTTAAGTGATCCTGACAAGCCTGGGTGATTTCTGTGTCATTCTGATTGTGACCAGTTTAGTTTGCGTTAGTTTCCCCGACTCCCCCCGGGGATAGCGCTGAACCCACAGTGATGTCTTCTTGCCATTTCTTCAGCCTCATGTTGTCCAGCCCTGATAAGACGACAGTATTACTACAATCACGTAAACTTGCCTTTCCACCCATCTCGGTTCCTTTCCACAGTGGAAAAACCCCTCAGCTGAATCGGGCTTTGTTCATGTAGAGATCAAATTTAGCAGGTTTTTGTTCAGTTGTGAGCACGGAAAGCTCCGTGAATTCAGTTCCCACCTCTCCCAAAGGTTCCCCCAATTACCTCAACATGCGCTTTGTGACTTTTCACTCTGTTTTATAAGAATTAAAGGGATAAAATGCTGTTGTTGCTTGCTGGTTTACATCATTACCCCTCTACTGCTCAAACCAATTTGAAATGCTGCATGTTGTAATGCCTGAAATAGGAATAATATATATTTTTCTGTGTTGGTGTATCATTCTCAGAAATATTGGAGCCAAGTAAAACACTCTGTTGAATTCAGTCAAAAGCTGTTGACTAAATTAAAAAAAATTGTGGACATAAAGTCTTTTAATTTGATATCAAATAAACTAAAATATAGACATACAATGAAAAGGCAAACATTTGATTTAAAGGAAATCTGCTAACACACCGTTAATACTGACTGAGTGTAAACGAGAAGATCTTTTGAGCAGCAATCTGTATAAGTTTAAATGACATCAAGAGTAGATTTTTGGTGGTTAAGATTCTCAGTTAACCAAAGATGGCAATATTGACTTTAGTTTTGCAGAAGCTGTTACTCAACTGATGAGTTGTTTTAATTTAAACTGAAAATTTGCTAGTATTTATACTTTATTAATATCCAAATTTTCTTTTGTCATAGCTTTTTTTCTCCTTCATGATCAGAATTATCATATACTGTGTGTGTGTG
>NW_013952496.1:1092678-1098503 GCF_001266775.1 Austrofundulus limnaeus
GAACAAAGCAGACCATTATGTTGGTCTTAGTTCCTATACTTCCTTATTCTGTATTTTTGTAGCACTATTTCAAATTCCACTTTAAAGTCAAACCAAAGACCCCATAACTTGTTGATATTGGTGGATGTTACATTCATAAGAACCGCCTGAGTCTCCCCTTAAGATTTTTTGTAATTTATGTCCATCATCTTCAAAAACACACACTTTCAAAATTCTGCTGCAAAGACAATAGCTCAAAACTCAGGTTATTTACAAACCGTGTACCTGACCTGTTTGAATAAATTTCATTTATTCTTTTTTAAATCCCCAGTTTTTAAGTGTTATATTGGTTGTGTTCCCTTTTTTAAATGAATGTTATTTAAAGTAGTAATTGTGGGTAGTTTGATAATGGAAGTAGCAGGTTTACATCAAGTTTACTTTCCCTGCTGGTGACGTTAAAATCAATACTTAAGACAGCATAATAAAGTATACAACGTCCTGTTTTATGGTGTTCTGTTTTAAGGGCATGTGAGTCACACGTCCTAGGTTTTGAAATCTATATCGGTTGATCTTTGGTTTTCACTTTTAACTCCAATTCTTGCATCAAGTACGAAGTACATGTTGCTTTCTGCACAGCTTTCAAAGTTTGTGCGATTTCATTTATTTATTTATTTTATCTTTTGACTTAACATGAAGGTTGCGCTCATGAGATAAGTGCAAAACCTGCGTTAGACACTCAGATTAGAGTGTTTAGTACCTTGTGGAGAACACACAGGACGTAAGAGATTAGATGTAACTGACTTTTTTATGGCGTCAGAGTCTAGACCACAAGCAGTTGTAAAATTAACGGGAAGATAAAATACATTTTTTTATTTTGAAACTTACAAGTTATTTGTGCATTGTTCTAAATTGATAAAAACCTGTGCGTAACGTGTGTTTTGTAAGGCGTGTGAGTATGATGACAGCTATGGAGCGAGGAGCAGGAGCTATGTGAGGGGTCTAGGCCCTGACAGGATGATGCAGTCTGTGGTGACATTGAAGTGGATTCATTGCGATGGCTGACCCCGCTGTCTCTGACCTTTTGGTTAGAGAAACAGGAAGGACACTTTATTCTTCCAAAATGTCTTTTCTTTCTTTTTTATCATAACCCAAGTCTTGGTTTGGTATTATGCTCTATTGAACCAATTATTTTGAGTCAGAAAGGAAGCTGTTGTCTCTGGGTCATTACCTGAGATGATTCCTTTTAAGAGATGACTTTGGCTACAGCATGAATCACCTCTTCCTTCCACTTATGCTTCCCTCCTCCCTTTGGTTTTTCCTGCTCTTGCTGTTTAGTTTGTTTCTAAATTGGTAACAGATGAATCGGTCTGTGTCTGTCAATGTTTAAGCCTAGCTAATGGCTTATGCACTTAGCTGCTGGCTGTGCTGATGGATATGTATATTTTCTCTCGTTTTCTTCATTACTCTAATTTGTTAGACCTGCCATTTAATGTTTTATTTTGTTCATTTCTGTACTTGTGTTTTTATGTTGTTCTGTTTTGATGGATTTTTAGGTTTTTGTTTATTACTTGACAGGCTGTAACAAATTGGTACCACTCTTTGATGTAGACAGTGTTGGACACCAATCCCAGGAGTTATCCAACTGTTTGGAAATTATGTAATCATGAGTTTTTAATGTGATTTGCATGCTACTACAAATAATTTTGAATTGGCACATTTGAGAGGGAAAGCTTAAACGTGCAGTAAATATTAGAATGGGTATTTTTTTTAAATATTTTATACATGTTCATATTCAAACATATCCAAGTTGCTTATTTCAACACAAAGTGAGGTGCTATTTAAGACTAAAATGCAGTGCTTTTCTTTTCGTGAGTAAAAGCACCATGCGGCATGTCGTGACTTAACGAGCTGGACAAGGAAACAGTCATCAATGTGATCTGCTGGTTGCTACGTGTTTTAAGTGGGAAAAATATTACCGTGGGATAGTGAGACCTGACTTCTAAATTCAGCTCTCTTCAGTTCTGGCCTTGAATGCTATAAACAGACAGACAAGACGGGGCCTTGGACACGTTTCCTTCACAAGTTACCAAAGGGCTTGAGATGTTGTGACAAATATGCAACCCACTCTTCTTGTCTCCTGGTAGACCACTGAATCATCTGTGAAGACGGGGGTGAGTCCAGTGTTTGTCAACTACTTTGAGAAGGTGGACAGTTTGTGACTCAGCAGTGTTTAGGGCACCCTCCTCAAGCCAGTAAAACAAAAAGCTGTCGTGGCTTAAAAACAAAACAAAATGCTAATAAACTACACCCAAACCTACCGTATTTATTTATGTATAATACGATCCAGAGTATAATACGATCATCATTTTTTTTTAGTTTAAAACGCATAAAAAAATCGTAAAAAATCTAATCTCTCTTTGGTTCGAGTGCCTGAACGAGCCACTCCAAGCCCGCTTTGTTTCCCGCTACTGCGTCTGAGCGCAAATCTTTGCAAATAAAAGTTGTCATGGCCTCTGTTATCTTTTGAGTTAATTTGAGAATCTGCTGGTAAGTGATTCCTTTGTTTCTTTTGTTTTGCCCCAGACAACTTGTTGTCAGGTAACATGCTGCGTTCTATTTACATTGTATTCCCGGAACTGGTAAATGGTAGTGACGTCATTTCCCAACAAACCATATGAAACTTCATTCCAGTTAGCCGACAGGTGATTGTATTGTTGCAGCTAACCTAGCTACAACACTGCTACAATAAATAATGACAAAAAGAGAGCTGTACTACGTACGTCATGCAAGTAAACATTGATTTTAATACATACAGTATTGCACAGAAAACACACTACTTGGGTGAGTGATTAAAAATGCACAAAAAAAAAGAAAGATAATTAAAAGTTACGGAGTTAACTTTTTAAAGCTGCAAGTAGCCGCCATCTTGAAATCGAAACTGGGGGCAGTTTCATTTCTTCCACTTTACGAGTGGAATACTACCATTGGAGGGGGCGTTCCAGTTTAAATCTACCAATGGGAACAGGGAAATTACCACTTCCCAGGACTACTGGAACGCAGCACTGAACGTCAATCGGATGTAAACATGCGGCAAGCCAGGAGTGACACACAACATGGAAACGCACAGCTTCATCGCACACAACACCCATGGGGAAAAATCAGTCTCATGACTTATGAATCGATTTTCTCAAATTTGAACGAAAATCGATCCAGATTGATTAAATTGATGTTTTTTTTCCCAGTCCTAGATAAAAACTTTACTGGTTGTACCGGCATTATGATGTTAAAATCTTTGCGTAAACAAATTTACAGATAAATGTTTGTCGGTCCATCTGCGCGCCTACCATCTTCGAAGTTGGGTTGTAGGGGCAGCAGCTTGAGCTAGGAGGCCCAGACATCAGTTTCCACAGCCACCTCTTCCAGCTCTTCTGGGAGGATTCCAATGTGTTACCAGGCCAGCCGAGAGACACGGTCTTTCCAGCGTATTCTTGGTCTCAGCTCAGTTGGACATACCGGGAACACCTTACTATGAAGGCATTCCAGAGGACATCTTTACCAGATGTTTGATCCAACTCAGATGGCTCCTGTTGATGAGAAGAGCAGTGGCTCTACTCCAAGTTTCTTCATAACGGGAAAAAAAAAACAACAAAAAAATTGTTTTCTTTACCTGCCCTTTATTTTTATTTTTTATTTTTGCTGAGGAGCTGGTTCCTATCTCCAGCAGTCATTGTATGAGGTGTGGGAACACCCTTGACAGGTTGCAAATCCATCATAAGACCACAGAGACAAATTAGACAATCAATCACACCAAATGACAATTTAGTTACTGTATTTATTGTAGTATAATACGAAAAATTAAATCCATAAAATCATCCATAAAGTTGGGGGGTAGTACTATACTCAAATAAATATTTTTGCTTATGTATTTTAACTGAAATATTGGCCTCATTCACAAAATGCCTGAGTCTGGAAATGAGACCACGTCGTAAAAAGTGGCTGAAGCGAGCTTACCTCTGACACTCCTTCATGCCTCTGAGTGAGATAGTAACAGATCCAAGCAGGTGACATGATGTGAAAAAAAGGTAAAAAAAAGGCAGTTCTGCAGCTTAGTAATGATAATGAACTAATGATAGAGTTCGACCGGTCCGCTCCCGCAACAACAAACACATGGTTGGCTGTAATGGCTGCCGTCTACCGGTGTTCTGTAAAAGTTGGTCTACCTGAAAAAAGTTTCCCCACCAGAGGGGGCACTGGCAAGACACAGAGGATGAGATTGTTGTTGAGTGGGATTCTGTCTTTATTACAGAGGAGGAATACCAGAGACTTTTATATGATACAGATGATGGTGAGCTGGATTTTGAAGGCTTTTGATTCAGCTTCATCCACACTTGTTAGAGCCACATGGCTCTGTTTTTTTATATCACACCAGTTAACAAATGAGCGTTGCTAAATTTCACATAGATAGGTTTTGTTGTAGTTACTGTTATACATTTGTTGTTGTGTACCTTTTTAGTACCTATGTTTAAATAAAATAAAAAAACCTGATACAACAGTCAAATGATCATTTTGCAAAGGCTGAAAAATCGAAGTCTGTATGGAATTAGAGGTAGTATGAGAATTTAATTTTTTATGCTTTTTAAGCTAAAAATAAGGTGGGGGGTCATATTATACATGAGATTGCATTATACACAAATAAATACGGTACCTATGAACCTAAAATACATGTTTTTGGTCTACGTGTGCACATGAACATACAAACTCCATACAAAAGGGTGTACATGCTGGCAAGGATGTGAGGTGGGGAACATGTTAATGAAGCCAGTGGATGAATCTGGTGACAGAAATCCCCAGTGGTCTGGTTACTTACCATTTTTAATATTGTTTACCGTAGTTGTGATTGCCCTAGAATACACATTTTTTATATAATGCTGAACAAATGCAAATAGTTTGACTCCTTTTAGACTTTGTTTTCACCAATATATTCCTTTATAATATGCTCTTAATGCAGTATTTTAGGGAATCATGGAGGGTTAAGGATCGTCGCGTTGCTTTGAATCATCACACACGCAAGCGTATGTCATCAGCTGCAAAGAGATTGCGTTAGTTCCTGGCTAGTTCCGACCCTGGCAGGATTTTCCCTGTGTCATTTGGCTCTTATTTCCTGTTCACCCAGCTGCTATGTTGCATCAACGGACAGTAAACAATTGGGAGGAACAAATAGTGAGAAACCCGAACTCTGAGTCACCAGTGGCAAAGAAACGTTAGAGCTGACCGTCATGAGCAGCAAGCAGACCCATTCTCATGGGTAATAAAACACAGCAGCGGCCACCTGGATGACTGTGTGCATTAACTGATCCTCAATGTCTTTGCATAAAACCTACACCTGAATGCAAATCATTCCATTCAAAGACATAAGATGCATAAAGTTTAGAGACAATTTTCTATAAAAAACAACACACTGTCATCATAGAGTTGGTCTGTGATAGGAACAAAACACTGAGAAATAGGAGTTCATTTAAAACTGGTATTTAGGTGTACTTAAATGTATTTTGCTTGAAGCAAAAGTTCAGTTTTTCCGGATGAGCCTGAGGGGGTGTTCAAGCTTAATTTGTGTTTGCCAAGTGGAGATATCAGAAGAGGAACTTGCCTTATCTAAGAAGATATTAATCTTTTACCATCTCCTTTTTTTCTGTTCCGCATATTAACGTTTGGGTATTTTTCATAACATGGGTGTGAATGAAGATGGCGGCGGTGGCGGCAGATGTATGTAGCTGTGCAGTATCGCTGCAGGAAAATACATCCAATTTGGCTTTACAGGCATCTGCAGGTCTGTTTTTGACCAAATT
>NW_013952496.1:1100343-1144615 GCF_001266775.1 Austrofundulus limnaeus
TTTTTTTTTACCGACCTCAAAAAAAGTTATCGTGCGATTAATTGATTTATTGACTATCGCGACAGGCCTATTCATTTTTAATGTTTGCGTTTATTGTGACACATTTAAGATGAAATAAAATCCATTTGTTAGATATGTTTTAAATTGTTCTTTTGGCACACAATTTTCTGCAGTTATAGAAAAAGTGTAATGTAATGCTGGAATTTCATTCCGTTTTAACATGCATGTTCAAACCTATGATTTTTAGCACCTAATGTAATTAAGCTACACTGATCAAGTTTACGCTGTTACGTTAATTGCTATTCCACTGCGTTAATAGCTAAACAAATCAGGTTGTACTGCAGACCAAGTTATTTTACTGACAATGTATCATATTGTGAGATTTTATTGTGTTTTAGATTAAAAGGGGTGTTTTAACGATTATACAGTATATTAAAAATCATTACACGCACACAGAAACAACAGAAATCACAATGATGAACTCACATATTCAAATGCAGTTCAGCTAAAGAGCTGCTCGGCTAAATCCACAGAGGCTCTCGGTACTTTTCACTTAAAACTAATCAAATACACAATCCAACAACTCCACAACACAGTACAGCATCACAAAATGCCACAGTAACACAATGATATGTTTCACTGATGCTAAAGGTAGCTTCATTTCAACATAACCTTTACCTCGTGGTGCGCCATCATGTCAATGTGTTGCCCTCTAGCTGCCACTGCCTGCAAGCTGTTGTTGTCCGTCTTTTAATGGTAGCCAATAGGGGTGTACCAAAAAACTGATTCACATTAGGGCTGGGCGATATGCCCCCCCCCCAAAAAATCTGATTTTTTTTTTTCATCCCAAATTCGATTTTCGATTTTAATCTATTTTGCGTCCCACTTAACGGAGTGCCTCTGTTTCAGGTGTCGAAACAAATTTGTTGTACTCCTGCTTTTTGTAGCAAGAGCCTTCAAACAGATTTTGCAATGAGGTATTCGTTGCTCCAAGTCCGAGGTTGCAAAACCTAACCAGTTCCAAAAAACTGAAGACACACTGCCTTTTTTGAGAAGTAGATCCTCTTTGCTAGCTGCCGTATTGTGATGTTATGCACCGTCTTGAGGGATAGATGGGGTGACCTCTGAACTACAGAAGCCCCAAAGAGTGCACTGGTGGGAAAAAAAATCTCGATTTTCCCAAAATTAAATCTTTAGAAATGGCAAATTCGAATTAATCGATTAATTTGATATTAATTGAATATAAAACATACAGCTTATCACGTCAGAATGCAGCTGCTATTATATAACCATCGTTAGATTTTAGCTTAATGCTAACTAAAAATAATTGCTGTGGAAGGCAAGTTCTGCTCTGCAGATATTGCACAGGTTTCTCTTTCATTTTCTTAAAAAGATCCCACACTTTTGAGCTCTGTTGTCAGGTAGCCATGATACCAGAGCCTGTCTGTATAATGTCTTGTGACGCCCACGGCCTACCTTAGTTACCACTACTGTGCATGTGTGCATGTGTATCAAAGACAGAAAGGCAGATGTGGCAGTGGAAGGTGTCAAAGCAGTTTGGAGAGAAAAACAAAGTAAAGAACAACAAAAAAAGAAAACGATTAATCGATTATTAAATTAGTCATCGATTATTTTAATAATCGATTAGTCGCCGATTAATCGTGGCAACCCTACTTTGGGAACACGACAAATGGGTTAACATTATCAGTTTTGAATAAAAATCGATTTTGATTCGAATCGTGGCCCCAAAAATCAGAATTGAATTGAATCGTGAGATAGAAAAACATTCCCTCCCCTCGTAGCCTGATTTTATTATTTTAGACATGGGGAAAGTTTGGGGAACTCGTCTCACCTCATGAAGCCATGTTACAGCCTGCAGAGCTGGCAGCTAATGGTGCACGGGGGGAAGGGGAGGGATTTCACCTCCACTTCCCTCAACATTCATTAAAAACCAAATAAGTAAAACCGCTTATACTGCAAGAACAATAAGACGGAAAATTTTAGCGGTTTTGAAATTGATTCTTTTCGTATCTGGGTATACCGTGAAACCAGTATCAGGCTTCCTAATGAGTATATTAGGTTAATGCAGTGGTTTGAACTGTTAATGTGTGAGCTGTGTAAACTATAGATTTATTTGCTGTCATTTCTCTTTCAAAATTAATTTTACTCCAACTTTTCCCTGAGGTCCTCTTAATTACCTAAGCTGTACTGATGACTGCTTATGACTTTCTTCTATAAAAGGCTCAATCCAGATTGGTTTGTATTATATTTAAATATAAGGTAAAACAAATAGGAATAATTTTCAGAGGATTTTGTTGTACGTTCTTGCCATAGGAATAATGTTGCAGATTGTCTGATAACTTGGTGATCAAGTGATCAGCACTATCACTTTAAGATACGATCCATTTAGACTAAATGAGGGCAGATGTTACCAGAGGCATTGAACACTTTCAAGCCGTGTGTATTGTCACAACACAAATAATGTTTTGTTTTTACCGTGAGCGTGCTGCTTTGTGATATTTGAAGACATCAGACAACCTTAGGCTGCAATTTTCACCAACACTGGAGTTCTGCAATTGAGCTGTCCCTACCTCATCTCCTCATTGATCGGCGTATTAAGGGGATGTAAGGCTCTGAACGGGAAAGAGAGCCACAGTAGAGTATGAGGGGGAGGGAGAGCAGGGAGAGAGGGAGGCAGAGGGACTGTAGCGTAGTCATATATGTCAGCCTCAGAAGCTACGTGGGTTGCTCTGCTTCCTCACGCCATTGTTGTTGTGAAAAAGACTGAACAAAGGACTCCCAATGCTACGGACCCCTTCTACCTTTACCATCTCAGCAGTGCTATGATCACACCCTGATGGAATGCTATTGAAATTAACCATGTTAAGGAGCACAGCAGGCGCTAACTGAACTGGCACAGAGTCTGTGAAAAGAGGCAAAAAGGAAGCAGCAAACTGAGGCACCATCCAAACTCCTCTCTTTTTTTTATCTTGTTTTCTTGAGCTCATCTACGTTTTTTTCTTCCCGTTCCGAAGCGTGGCCACGGCTGATAAGCTTTTGGTCCCTTTCTGTGGAGGTTTGGTGTGGACATTGCTGTGGATTGTTGAAAGCGTTGCTGTGGATACTGATGGCAGGGAGGCTGCACCGAAGCCGGGGAGACGAGAGTGAACGAGCTGCTCGCCGCCGAGCAGTGTGCCGCTGATGAAGCAGCAGATGCACCCGAACCTGGCTAGGCAACCATGAGATTATCGCCACCAAAAAAAAAATCTTAAGTCCTAAATTTCGGTTTTCTTCACGTTTCGTCGATCTCTTCCTGGACTTAATGCTGTTGTGGATAAAAGTGGAGTTTGTAAAAAAAACGACAAGCTCAGCCAGATGTCTAAGCATCGTAGGTCATGTGATCTCTCATGAGGGTTGGGTGAAGTGGTGAAGGGTCTAGTAGACCCTGGAGCATCTGTTCCTGTCTTTGACTGCATGATTAGTGACGCTTCAATGAGAGGAAACGATGCGGGGAACAGTAAGTAGCAATAAGATTTTTTTTCCCCCCAAGCAAATCCCTCCCTCCTCCTTTTTTCCCTCCACGTGCAGTAGCTCTTGATTGATTTCTACTGTAATTTTAAACAAAAAACTGATTAATCTTTTTGGTTGCTTTACAATGAAGAGAGAGAACAACAAACATACACACGTACCTGACTGGAGTGCTCAGACTTTGATTGAATTAGACTCCATTGCCCCTCCCACCTCCACCATCACACTACACACACTGCTGACGCTGCCTGTGTGGGTTTGTATCAACATATCAGGCTCTGTGTGGCAGTCAAAGGGCTCTTTCCTGTCTTCGCCGAGCACATGAATGGGAGCGGTGTCAGAGATGGAGGTGCTGATGATTTCAGTGTTTGAAGACAGCCGTAGACAAAGCCCTTTGACAGAGGAGTGTAGGTTCTATGGCAGCGACTTCCACAAGAGCGAGGTATCTAGCGCCCACACGCAGCGCCAGGAAACCGAAACCTCGGATTGTTTAGAGATAACTTTAGAGAACATTCGATTGTGAAAACAGCTGTTTGTTTTACGGAAAAATTTTTTTTATGTGCTTATTATGGAAAACATACAAAAAACATACAAATCTGTTGGAAATACTATATTTTCTTTTGATAATTTATCAGAGATGTTTTCTTCTTTTTTTGTCTTGTTTTGTCCCCCCCCATCCAGGGTATGTTTGTTTAGTGTTTTATAACGACTAAAGCGGCATGACTCATTTTAGAGCGCATATCAGTGTGTGCCTGACATTTCCCCATGAACTGAGTGACTTCTCTGTGTGAATTACATTTGGATATTAACAAAGTTCAGCTGACAGATTGTCTTTTTGTTTATTTCACATTTGAACGTTGGACTATTTTTAGTGTTTGCGCCAATTAACGGACTGAATTGGCTTGACACGGTGATTGAAAATTTTCTTCTTGGCTTCATCTGTCGGCAGCAGCTGTTGTTTTTTATTTAGTTTACTATGTGGTTTTTTAATTGCTATCATTTATTTATTAATAACAATAATACATTTTTATAGAAAGCTCTAGATGCCAGTCAGTATATTTGAACTTATTTAACTTGTTAGATTATTAATAGAATAATTAGTTGAACATAGATGTTAAAATGGATTTTTTTTTCCGTAAAATGTTTAAATTATGTCTTTGCATCCTTACAGGTAATCCTGGTGCAAGTCAACCCAGGTGAGGCCTTCACTATTCGACGAGAGGATGGTCAGTTTCAGTGTATCACAGGTAAGAGAACTGATATACTTTGATTTAAAGATCTAGTATTTATAAACTGTCACATGTAGTGCCTCTAATTCAAAATTTAACCAAACATCTTCCACCCATACCTAAACTACAATTCAGTTTAAATGATAAACCAATAATATTAATATTATAAAATCCATGTGGATTGTTCTCTGTGGGCTGCTGGTGTAAGGTGGCCTTACAGTTTAATTAATGAAAACCTTTTTGGAAATTTGCCAGTAAATCACTTTCAACATTTCACAATGGAAATTACGTAATTTTCTATCATTATTCAAGTCCAGATAATCCAGTGTTATAAAATCCTTTAAATAAACATGTAACCATTGCTGAAAAATGAATTCTCCCAGACAATACATCTCTCATAAATGTTATTTTTAGAAGCTTTAACAACCTAATTTTAACATCATTAGAGAAAGGATTTATTTACTCCAGTATTATAGCAAATTGTGTTACTTAGATAATTCTCCCTGATAGTCTTCCCCTGCTGTGATTGACTTTATGGTCAATATGTTGTGTTGCACTGAAGTGTTGTTCCTCTACACTGACTAGTGAGCATTTGTGCAAAATAAATGCCGCTTCTACTTGCTGAAAAATAAGTTCATCAAAGAACTAGATTGTTATTCATCCTTCAGTTTTCAAGAACCTGGAGTAGTTCTGCTCAGCATGTGCCCCCACAAAAAAGCAAAGCTTTTGGGATGCAGTGAGGTATTTTTTTTTCCAGAAATGACGGGGGATGTCAATGATAGCTCAGAGCCTGTACTGTGCCATAAAAGCATCGGATGATTTGTGCCATTATAGGAAATGGTGCATTTTAAGAAATGTGTTATGTAACTCGTTTTATTAAATTAGATGTGTTTTTAGGGAAGACTGAGCTGATCATCTATTGCACAGTAATAAAAATGCATTCATCTAATGAACTGTTTTTACAAGCTCATTTGAGCGTTGAGTGTTTGGCTTGCTGTGATTATTTCTAACCATTAAGATGGCTAAATTTTTTTCCCCCTGTTTTACTTTTTTATTAAAAAATATCATTTTCTTATGGGTTAAATAGAGCAGTTTTGGGCATTCTTTTGTCTTCCAAATATTTTCTGTAGAGATGCACGGATATGAAAATTTCAGCCCATATCAATATCTGTTATAATTATTGCTGTTCTGGCCGATAACCAATATTTACAGATATTACACAAACACACAAATTATATTAATGCACAAACACACTAGGGTCTTTTTTTGATACTGTAAATAAAGTACCAGACCTCTGACATGGCTCTTTAGTTATTCCTGGCTGCGCAGCATCAATATCATCATGATCCAACAGATGCTGCTCAACCAAACATCTCCCCTCCCAAAACAGAAACACAAAATTAAAAAGTGGGAAATCAATATTGGATGTTAATAATGCATATCGAACTGATACCGATATTCTTAAAAATTGACCAATATCGGTCGATACCGATAATAATGCCGATATATCGTGCATCTTTAATTTTCTGTATATTTTGTCACAATTTCTTCTTTTAATGTAGATTGAAGGAAAGGTGGTAGAACAAAGGAAAGATTTTCTACTAAAATAATTTCTTTAACTTGAGATAATTTGTCACAGAAAGACTTAACATTTGCAGAACCTTTTTAATGAACCTTAATGGCTCATTAAAAAAACAGAAGTGCAAAACAAAACTCAGCGTAGTTTTCAAATGGTGTTTAGAAGATTACAGATTTTTGCTATATCCAGGCAAAACATAAAGGTGTAAAAGAAAATCTATTGTGCTGCTAACACCGTCCATCCTTTTGTCCTTGGATCCTTTATTCCAAGTTGTGCTCTTGCACTTTGGTCTCACAGCTGATGAAATTAACAGTGCGCCAATAATCTATCTTAATGGGAAATAAACATATGGCCTAATTATAGTGTTTAGCAAGAAGAGTTGGAGCAGAAATGCAGTGTTTGAGTTAGATGTGTTACTGATGGGAGTCATTTTCTTTTCCACCGTTGTTGGTGATTGCGGCGCTGGCTTTGTGAAAGCAACAATGAAGTGTAGCTTTTACATGTTGTTGACAGCGCGAGCTGGAATAGTTGTGGGAGGTTGTGTTGGGGGGGCCGTAATTGTGAACTATTACAAAGCATCATCTTTGCCGGGAAAAGCATTGATCTCAGAATGATCCTTTTTCTTTATGGCTGGCAACAGGAGACATACCTCCCTTTTTATTGATATTTCTCCAGGCTCATAGATACTCGTTTGTTTTGATATCTTAAGCTGCAAATTTGATTTTTAGGAATAGATCATAAAGAATTGTCAGTGATCGTTCGACTTGTAGTGTGGCTCGGAGGCACGCTATTTGTTCTGCAGCGTTTATTTTTTTTAATGGGTCTGACTTTTGTATAGACCAGCGTTTGCCGGTACTTTGTGGTAAACAATAGGCCTCAGGCATCCAGACTTGGATGACAAAGCAACGAAAGGAGAGAGAGAGGAGGTGATGCTGCACAGCCGGGACACCGTCATACAGTTTGTTCACAACGGGGACTTTGTCTGCCAGCTTTTATCTGACTGAGCTCTCTCACCAGCTCTCCATTACAAGCTGAAGAAAAGTTCCTAATAGGGACCAGGAATACATAGTTTTTCCATCAGAGGAGAAACATGGAACTAAGAGGTGCCACATAGATCAGTGTGACTGCTACTAACTGGCCTGTCACAGGGTGCACTCATCTCTCTGTGACGTGAATAGAGAGATGACTCATCACTTGCAGTGCAGGAGGGAGGAAGAAAAGTGTGTGTGTGTGTGTGTGCGTTTGTTTGTGAATGCAAGCGAGCATGCATGCGCTGTGGTTGGTTTGGTGTGTTTTTGTGAACACAACATCCGTCTATCTCTATTCACTTTGGCATCTGCCCTGCATATGTTTAATCTCCCATCTTTAACCTCACGTTGTACTCGCAGGACCGAGTAACAGCCGCACGGATTTATATTGATCAGGTTTGCGTGTGGTTTTCAGGATTTGTTGCATCCCAGCCCTAAATTTTATATTCAGTCATATTTTTAGCAGCTGTAGGTGCGTAATTGCTACGTGGTA
This sequence comes from Austrofundulus limnaeus, assembly GCF_001266775.1. Lineage (NCBI taxonomy): Eukaryota > Metazoa > Chordata > Actinopteri > Cyprinodontiformes > Rivulidae > Austrofundulus > Austrofundulus limnaeus. Next base: position 1,108,201 of record NW_013952496.1, read on the forward strand.
GGGCATGACAACCTGTTTAATAGGAACAGTCATTCTTGTAAAATGCAGTTTATAGAGGGCATTTGCTGTTTTCGATATCTCCCTTGAAGGTGAGACCTTTTAGTGAGGGGAACTAATTAAAGTAGCCATTCCTCTCTCTTTCTTTGCCTGTAGGGAAGGTTTGCACGTGTGTGGATATGCCTTCCCAAAAAACAACCCAGAGTCCTCCCTGTGATTTCTCAGAATCTGCCACACGATTCTAGATCTGACAGCTGTATCACTGGAATTTGTCCCCACCTGATAAGCTTTAAGCTGGTGATTCACCATCACTTTGGATGATTCATTCGAATGGTGATGGCAGAAAGCTCTGTCTCGCTCCGTTGGGATTTTTAAACCTTACAGAGATGTGCCACAAAATTTAAGGCAGCCATTGTGAGGACTTGACTTAAAGCTGCATGGTAAGGGAGCAGGTATCCTCGTTACAGAGGCTCACATAAACTCTTATAAGAGGTTTTCTTTTTCTTTCATCGTCTCAGTTTGCTTATCTATGTTTTTGATAATATCTTTTTAATAGACCATCATATTGTTGCAGGGGTAGTTTATCTTATAATTGTCACGTCTTCTAGGTCTAAAGTTTAACTTTGAGGAAGTTTGCTTTTGGTTAGGGTTATCTAACTGTCATTTAGTGCTGTATCAAACGATTATTTTCTAATCGATTTAATCTAACGATTATTTTTTCGATTAATCGATTATTCTAACAATAAATCTGTAAGTTATTCTGATGTGAGTGCACTGGAAATTTAAAATGTTTTTATCAAATTAACAAGAACAGTTCTTTAATATTGTAATATTTTCTGTAATCGTTTTTTCATGGACACAAAATATGCACAATAGAGTCAATTCTTTAACAAAAAAAGCTTAAAAGATTTAACATCAATATAAAATCTCAACCAAAGCATATAAAATTCAAGTAAAATAAATATAGTGCAAGATGTTAACAATCTAACAAATGAACTAAATCATGCAAAATTCAAGTCACTCTGGAAAAACTATAATAAACATGTATTTATTATTTTTTATTTAGCATATTTCTCAATATATAAAAATTAACAAATATCAAGACAACATCCAACTCTTTGTATTGTAACATCAGTTGTGTAACTTATTTCTTTAAGGTGAAAACTGTTGAAAACAACAAGACTGTTTTGTCTTATTACACAAATTAAAATCCAGCTCCACGTGTTTCTATTGATGTCATTTCCCCACTAGAAAAATTACGTGATGAAGTGTCCATGGAAGGAAAATATGTTTAAATTAAATAAACAAAAGAGGATGCAGTTAAAATAAATAAAAGGTATTTAAGCTACGTTTTGAACATCCAGAACACGTCCAACACTTGTTGGCTGCTTGTGCTCTTTAGGTCAGACGTGTGTCGGAAGCTCCTCTGTTGTTTGAGACGCTGGGGGAACCGTCTGATGGGGGAACGTGGCTCGACCTAACACCGGTCTCTGTTTAATGGTGGATGAAATAAAGAAAGTGGTGGTACTTTATTTACTTTGAGCAAGTGAACGTCATGTTCACAAGATAATTAATCCACCAGATAATTCAGAGGCGGTCTGTTCGATAAATTTTACTCCAGGAGCTGCGAGGCTTGTTTTCAAGCTTCAGACTGAACTGAAGCAGCAGCTGCTGACGTCATTACGCTCTTGCGCGATGCTGCGTTCAGGATAAGCATGGAAAACTCACCACTCTTATGCCAATACGGTCGCCATGATGCATTTAGGTACCGAAATGGAATTGCATGAACATTCACGTGGTGGTTATGTAATACAGCGAATCGATAATAAAAAATCTGCATCGACAAATTTACATAATCGACGTCATCGATTATTTCAACTAATCAGTCCAGCCCTACTTGTGACGTCCACGGCCTACCCCATTTACCACTACTGTGCATGTGTGTCAAAGACAGAAAGGCAGATGTGGCAGTGGAAGGTGTTAAAGCAGTTTGGAGAGAAAAACAAAGTAAAGAACAACAAAAAAAGAAAACGATTAATCGATTATTAAATTAATCATCGATTATTTTAATAATCGATTAGTTGTTGATTAATCGTAGCAGCCCTACTGTCATTAATAATTTAGTCTTACCTGTTAGAAACTCTGCCTGGAGTTTCTTCTGGCTTCATGATCGAGTGAAATCATTTTAATGCTATATTATCAGCTTGACTTCTGCATGTCTTTATTTCCAAAAGAATACATGGAATACATTTTTATAGGGATCCTTTTAGTCTGCATTTAAAGCGTTGTGCAATTAAGTGCTTCACATGTGTAGGGTCATAATAGATGGTTATGAAATGAAAAGTTATCCTTAGGGAGGAATGATTCTTTGAGAAAAATTCAAATGGACATTCTCATCTCCGAACAGCTTGCCAATTACTGACTGAAATGGATGTGACTGTCAAATTTATCGGTTTCGGAAAAAAGGTGCGAAAATGGGTGGACACCACCTGCCAGGTCTGAAATGAGAAAGAAATGAGAGCCAAGAGGTTCTGAAGTTATTTAACCATTTTACTAGATGTGTCAGTAAGTTTTTAGGCTTTTTAGGATGAAATTAAAGAGACTGTTTTAGAATAATAACTTCAGTTCTCTGTAAAAGGGTTCAAATGAAATCTAGCTGATGCTGGTTTTAGTTAAAACAGTTACCACAATAAAATTTGGTTCTGTAAATTCTCATGAACCACTGGTTGAATAAATGTGTCAATGTTTTTTTTTTTCTCTAATGATCAGTGGAAAAGATGACAGACGGCTGAAAACCATCAACTACAAAAAACAATCACAAACATCTTCAGTTTTCAAATGATGGCTTGAGAATAAAACATCTGTTATTTGCCTAACCTGGAGTCACATTTTGTGACGTAACATTTCTCTGACTTACCCATAATTTTCATCAGACGCGATTGTAACACAATCGGGTTTAGGTGCAGTTGCCACAGTTGGTAGTGGCCACTTTAATCAGTGCCTATCTCTCTAACAGAAATGCCACATTGTGTCCCTGGATTTTTTTTCTATCTCCTCTGGTTTAAAAAAAGAAAGTAAAATACAAAATTTCTGGTCAGTTTTTGATACGAGCCACATCTGACTGAACAACGACTTGGGAATATACTTGAGAAGATCTCCACTACATTCTTATTACCAATGACACAACACCAGAAAACAGAGGATTTTATGTATATCAAGAGATTTTTCACCTAAAGAAAAATAGGTGTCCGGATTCAATATCAATATCTGATATTGGTCCAATATTAGCCAAAAATTGAATATCAGATTATATCAGCCTGTATCTAAAATCTCAGATACAAGCAGTCCGTCCAGTAGTCCGCTCAGGATTTCAATCCAGCAGTGCTTAGATCCGGCATAAATAACAAGTCACCTTGAATAGTTATTTTACATTTTAAAGGTATATTTTGTGTTTATTAGATTTATTGAGGCCATTTTTCTGGGTTTTCTGTTTTATTATTTATTTATTGTATTTAATTGTACAATATTCTTATGTTTAAGTAAAAAAAATTATGTAACCCATTGGTTAATATTAAATGGGATCGGTCTTTCTCATACCTACTGTTGTTGACTTGTTTACTATTTGATCTGATCAAGACTTTTTAAGATTTCACAATAAAAAAAGAAAAATAATAAATATATATACAGTATATGGTTCGTTCTATTATCGTATTGGGTTGATATCTGTATCGGCCAATACTCAAGGCTGTAATATCGGTATCGTATCGGTAGTGAAAAAGCTGTATGTATCAAGACACCCCTATAAAGAAATCACAAGATTTTCTACTGTTTTTTTCCCCTTCAAAATAAAGGGAAACCTCAAAGAGGTTAATTGTGGCAGGAATATGTTTGTACCCAACTGTATTTTAACATGTACTGTAAATTATATGAATATGCTTTAGTATTAGTAGTAGTCTGTGATGGACTTGCAACCTGTCCAGGGTGTACCCCGCCTCTTGCATTGACCCCCCCTTCCAGTGACCCCCCGTGACCCTAGAAAAGGAATAAACTGGTATAGATAATGGATGGATTGATGGATTCTTTAGTATAAAAATAAAATTGCAAAAAATGCAGATTAATCTGTCTCAGATTTAAGCCTTATTATTTTATTACTCGTGATTAGACATCAAAAAATGCCTTTCCCACTTGTGTCATCCTGGTCATTCAGAGTATCATAAGCTCACATTCCTAAATAATTTAAGAATTAAAACATTTCTGGTGTAATTCACTCACCCACAGCATCCTCTTTACACCATATGTTTCACAAATTTCTCTGTAAACACGAGACACATCAGATGTATTAGCACTTTACTTTTTATTCCTCACCTCCCCCTCCATACTCCAAGGACACGTACACAAAAGTGAGCGTAAGCTGGTTTATTCACTGCTTCAATGGTGAGTGGCTCTTACAGAACGGGCTGGGGACTCATTCTGCTGTTTTTGTATTAAAAACCAGAGATCAGATGTAAAAAGTGAAAAAACTATAATTTTCTTAGTATTGGGATGTCAAAGACAGGATGAGTGTTTTTCACGTCGACTGTTTTATCATTTTTAAAACATGTCTGGTTTTAGGAGGTTATTTTGTTGCAGGATGGAACTCAGCTGGAATCCTAAACAAAGTCAAATAATTCATTATTTAGAAAATCCGGCCCCTGCCGTCATGGCCTCTCTTGCTTGGCTTCAGTCTGACTTAGAGCAGCAGCAGGGTGTGATGTTCTGTAATACGCACAAGCGTGACGCTTTCTCTACTTGTAAACGTTTACTGGTAAGATTTTAAAAAACGCTGTAAATAGCTTGATACATTAGGAAATCAAAGTTTACTAATGCTTTCAAAAAATAGCCTTTTCTTTTCTTAATCTTTTGTTGTTTACTGTGCAGCTTCCTTCCCTAGGCTCTGCTTTGTGCACTCAGAACTGTTTCCTCTTTTTTTTTCCCCCGTCCTGCTCCATCTGTCTGGCTTTTTGGCGGTTGGATTCTGACATGTTACGCAGAAGCAGCATGGCCAACGGCGAGCACACAGAGGCGTGTAATGTTCTAATAGAATGTTAGGCTTATCCCCAAATTAAAGCTCTCCAAAACTGATTAATGTCGTTTCCTGTCTGCAAGAAAAATGTGTCCTGTGATGCTAAAATGGGACTGTTTACCTGAGTATCAATCATTTACAAACTGAGTTTCAGAGTGAAAACCTTTTTCTGACATTTTGACAACTTGAACACAGCTTCAGAAATGTCCAAATCCCACCTCCTGCCTAACCTACAAGTGTGACAGACATTAGGAGAGATTACATGCTTGTGCTTGTGTTGCAGACGCCAGTTGCTCAACCACAGCAAAGCTTTTGTAGACTTTGTATTACTTTAATGAATGGATACGTCTGATAAACAGTAACACTGCTCTAGAGTAGAGCAAAAACCTATTACTACAACAAATACAAAGTTTTTTTTCTTCATTTTACTAAACTTTCAGCAATACCAAAGAAAGCCCTGTAGAAAACAATTTACACCCTCCTCACATTAAAAGAATGTAGGAAATACTTTAAAAAAAACAAACGCTTGTGTATTATTAATTTATCCTGATATGCTTTTGATTAAGTGGAAAACCCTTTCCTATAGCTGTCTCTAAGTATATTGTACCTGAAATCGTCCAATATTACCACGTATTTGAACTCAAATTAACATATTTTTCAGACAATAAGTTGCACTTTTTTCATAGTTTGGCTGCGCCTGCATCTTATACTCCGGAGGGACATATATGGTTTTTTTTTCCTTCATGATGCATTTTTTGACTGATTCGTGACTGACATGAACCAAGGACTAAACCTTACAGTCTGCAGCCATGAGATGGCTCTCTAGGCTTGTGATTAGCCTACTGAAAGTTATGTTGTTCCGCTGTTTGTTGTTGTTTGCAGAAAGTTTGGAGCGAGTGAATGAGGTTATACTGAGGAAAATGAAGAAAGCTAACCGGGTTATGTGAATTTGAGATTAGTGAATCAGTAACTGCTCGTTGGGCCCGGCTGACTGTGTTTGAGAGCTGCCTCTCTGTAGACGCTGGCAGGGATCAACATTTCAAACATGCATATCTTTTTTAGTTTTATTTGCGACACAACAATATGAACTACACTATACTCGAAAGAAAAGAACTGAAGACTGTATCGGACCATACAGCAATATGAGACTAATGACAAAAGTGCAGGATGACAGGGAACGGTAAGCTAACATTAGCTTGTTGTTGGTAACTTGTGTTTTGGTTACTTGCTGCTGAATGATGTTTAGTTAAACTTGTGTGAAGAAAAAAGTTACTGTTGTTGCAAACAGTTCATGTAAAGTTACCGTTACTCAGTGGTGGGCAGCGCTAAACCAAAAATTAGCTCCGCAATTTCTAAAGCGCTTATGAAACTATTTAGGTCTGCAACTTCAAAAGCGCTTATGCCATAGAAAAACTAGCAGAAGCTAATTTTAAAGCACAAGTTCAATTTGACACTTACTAACTGGCTATAATTCATGCACAATATATGCACAACACTGCCAACTAGCGGTGTATGAACCCTTTTACAGCTTAATCCTGCAACTGCCGATTGCTGGGGATGTGATTTCATGCAACAGACCTTTGGCTCCTGGTGTAAAAATTAAAAAGTTGTTGAGGATTGCTAGTTCGGCTGCTTCTTTTGTCTTTCTTTTGTTTGTTGTAGATTTTTCATTAAAGACGCATCAATAAAGTAATTTTAAAACTGTTTATTGGAAAACTGAAGCGATGCATTCTGGGTACGTGACTGATTTGATTTGTGACGGGAAATGAAAGCACAGAGTACAGGAAACTATCTGCAAACTTCAAAATAAGAGCTTGGATTTTAAAGTTTTCCTTGTAGTTGCTCCAGTTGACCACTAGATGTCAGTCTTCATCAGCATAACATCTTCAAATCATTTCTGCGTCCCTAACCCCGTAGGCCGATTGCTTCGACCAATTACGTCAAGTATTGAGGTCCGATTGTAAAGTAAAATAAATCAATACATACAAAATTTTAGTATGGATTACAAACGTTAACTGTTTTTGCTGGGACAGGGAGTTCTAAACATTGCCTTCCTGCTACGTAAGCAGACACAAAGCATTGTGGGAAATCAGAACCGTGACCTAAAGCAACAGTCATCAAGGATGTATGTCTTTCCAATAAGTGTGTTTATCTCGGAGGGGTGCTGTTAGATAGATCACGTGTGTTGTGATTCATTGACAGGCAAACCTTCCGCTGTTCAAGATAATGATGACTGGTAGATTATTAGTTATTAGCGGTACTGCATTTAAATTTTAGAAATCGTAAATCTGCTTATGAATTATAAAAATTAGTAAGACCGCTAAAGTGCAAACGAAATATTTAGGTCCGCAATTAGCAGATTTGTGCTTTAGCGGGCTGGTGCCCACCACTGCCGTTGCCTGTGTCATCTGTCTGTTAATTAAGACAATTTTGTATCCTAGGCAGGAGCTATGTTCTCTGTGTTATTCCAGATTAAATATATGTCCTGCGACTTATGTTTTTTTTTCCCCTTTTCTTGACGCATTTTTGTCTGGAAAATTCAAGGGTGGTTTGTGACACCTTGGGTTGCCAGTCTAGAAAAGGATTAGCTTTTTTGGCTTATATTTGTCATCCTTATTTATTTCTCATTTGTACAGAGTGAACCATTTATATAGATGCACCTAAATAAAATGGGAATGCTTGGTGTTGATTAACTTCTTGTTTGTGGCACATTAGTATTTGGGAGGGGGGAAACTTTTCAAGATCAATGGTGACCACGGTGGCCATTTTGAAGTGAAACAATGGATACTGGAAGCCTGTGCCAGCATTTCTTCTGCGATGTTGCTATCAGTGGGAGAATAATGGGCAGCGCTTTGAACACATTTTATAAGTGATCAAAAACTTGTAAATAACTAATGAAAGAATAAAGTTATGTTAAAACCAAGCATACCATTGCTTTTCTTGTGAAATTTTCAATAAGTTGGATGACCCATTGGAAAAGCTAAATTTGGATCCAAAATGGCCAACTTCAAAATGGCCGCCATGGTCACCACCAATGTTGAGAAGCTTCCCCCCATCAAAATACTAATGTGCCACAAACAGGAAGTTAATATCACCAACCATTCCCATTTTATTTAGGTGTATCCATATAAATGGCTCACCCTGTAGTTGGTAGCATCTGCTCCGTGTCTTCTTCACTATTTGTGGTGTATTTTTGTTGCAGCATTAGAATGACGCATACAGGCCTGCTGTAGTTACTACAGTATTTGGGTTGTTTCTTGCATATCTGTGTGGATGAAAACATTTGTAGAAACTGGTTCATGTTTGCAAGGATAATTGTAGAAATGAAGAATTAGAGCTTGTTTATGAAAGACTGTTCCCGTGTCGATGGAAACTTTAGTGGATGCTGATAAGCATCTTACTGAAGCTGCTGTTTAAATGGCCTCTTATGGTTTTTTCCCCTCGTTTTTTTCCCCTTGAGGGTGATGTTTTTCCCATGGCTGGCACTCCATGGCCACGTCAGCACCACCAGTGCTACAGATGACACAGAAGGGAGGGGGGGATTTGTGTGTGTGTGTTTCTTTTTCTTTTTTTTTATTCTGATATGTCAGCACTCGTGCGTCAGTTTGATGTAAAAGAGAGGGTGTCATCCTCCACCACCACCTTATTGTTTTTTTTCTCACTTGCATAAGAGCCCCTCGTCACCTTTTGCTCACCTTGCTGGTCCTTACAGACTCTGAGTCTACATTCACAAAGCCTTTCAATCTAAATAGACAAAACATCGGATGCTAATGTGATTCATCAGATTTGCTGTTAGACAGCATCAGCAGAGCTAAGAAAAATTGCCCTAATCAGTCATTAGGCAGGTGCACAGCTGAGCACTGTGTGGCATAATTTTCATCTAATTTGTCTTAAAAGTGAGTGGAGTTAACAGTAAACACTTTGAACTCCCACTCAAATTATATTCTAACATGAAAGTAACGATGGCTGAGCTAGTGCGACTTCCTTCATTTAGGATGAGATCTTCCCGTCTGTCAGCACAGTCCTCGCACACATGCTGTGTTCTCAGGTAGAGAAATGACTCACTGTTTAACTGGCCGTTTGATTTTTAACAGGCGTACCTGTTAGCTGTTTCACATCAGTTCATTAGCCGGTAGGAAGTGCGGTGCAGTTTCACTGGTCTGTGTGCTTCAGCTGCATCTCACTGGGAGGCTGCTGCTGATGTATTTTGTCGCGGCGTGACTGACTGATAGCGCGGTTCACTGGGTCAGATGGATAAGATTATGATGTGGTAAAGCATGTTTGTTGCAGCGCTACGGCAGAAAAATGCAGACAGCAGATGAGCGAATGATACAATTTCACTCGGATTGAATCTATTTGTGATAGATGGTCCAACAGAGTATAACTCCAGAAACGTAATCTAACCAACAATCCTAAAAACAAGTTATGACATCCATGCCACATCTCCCCTCCAGTCACAAAACTCACTTGTAGTATTTTAATGCAAACAAAGCCAGCTTCTCTGTAAAGATGTCACCTGCTGCAGAAGAGCACAAGCTGGGACTGATCTAACTATGCAAGATCTTTGTTTACAATACGGTGTCAACTTTATCTGTTAGCCAAATTTATTATGAGCCACTGGACAAATTTTAAATTAACTTGCAGGAAATAATCAATGGATTTACTTTTGGAGTAATTCCAATTCAAGATAGCCACCACAGTCAACTGACCTTAGCAAACTAGCAAACATTGTTATAATTTAGTCAGTTTTACAGATATTGTGCTAAATCTTGGTGTTTTAGTAGCTGATAGTCATTCACAACACAAACTCCCAAATGCTACTCATTGAGTGAGTTCTTTGCCTGAAATGTTAGCATTAAGTTGATCCTGTTTGTCTGTTAATAATAACTAATAATAATAATAATAATAATAATAATAATAATAATAACTTTGTTGATGTAGCACCTTCCAACAATGCCTTGCAATTACCAAAGTGCTTAACAAGATAAAACAAATAAAAACATGGCACACTAAATCAGAGTGGGTTAAAAATACAACCACAATAAAAGTAAGTAAGTAAACTTTATTTACATAGCACCTTTCACAGGTCAGAAACCACAAAGTGCTTTACAAAAAGACATAAAAATGCAAGAGATAAAACAAGAGATAAAACTAGATAGATGTAACAAAACATACATGTGATAAAAATATTACATGTTGGAAAAAAATTGAATTGATGAAAATTGAAAAGAAGGTAAAAATACATAAAAATACTCAAAATTAAACATCAATTCATATTCTGAGTGTGACCTCTCAGGTTGTTGCATAGGTTTGTGCATAAAGATAATTTCAGGGTTTGATCAAAACAGCTACATCACATGATCTTCGTCTAAAAACTGGCATGAACGGCAATGGGCAATATGTATTCCTATTAAAGAATCATGGTCCTTTTAAGGGTCAGCTCCATCCATCAGGCAGTCAGGATGCTCATCTCCCGCCCTGCTCTACCTCCCTCTCTTCCTACGATCTAACACAAACTTTGGTTTGTAGAGTTCACAAAATAGACAATTTCTAACACTGAACTAGGTCTGAATTATCACCTTACATGTCTGTGTGTGCTTTTAATTTGCACTACTGTATATATTTGCATTAATCATTAATATTATCGCTGTACTTTTATACCAAAATCAGGGACTTTATAAATATGTCATGGACTTTAAATATACATATGTCACTGTTTACGGGAACTTTTATGCACGCTTCTATTTCTAATTAGTTTAGCCGTATATTTATGTTTTTTTGCTTAATGTTTTACTGTCTACTTTTGATGTATGGGGTCTGAGAGTAGTGTAATTTCAATCCTGTGTATGTCCTGTACATTATGCGGATTTGACAGTGAATCAACTTTGACCAGTTTATCCCATCATTGAGCTCTGAACCCTTATCTTTTAAGACGTCCCTGCACAACAGTAAATTCTGTGTTCATGTGTATTATTTTGAAAGTTGCAGCTGTTATGACTGTTGACCAGTAGCACCCAGTAAAATTTTATTGTATCTTTTTATTAGTCTGTTTCAGCAGTTGGTTTGTGTCATCTCAATGCAAGCTGGGATAGTTTCTAGAGACTTTCTATTTTTTTTTTTTACTCATGAAACTGGGTTGCAGTGGTGTACCTGCGTGAAACTTCAGTTACAGTCCCATGAGAACGTGAAGCGGAGTAGCACCTAAGAGAAACGGTTCTGGATGTCGGTGTGAGAGGACAGGGTTTCAGTGCGTCATTGTAGGGCCTGTCCTCAGCAGCTGTGAACCCATTAAAGGGGCTTTTTCCTCAACACATTATCAGTAAAATGAAGGAAAATCCCTTCCTCGTGCGTTTTCTTGGAAGGTCAGTAAAATCCCTCTGCTCTTTTGTGTGATATCTGGCGTTCCATTGTTTCTGTCTTAAGGTTTAAAATGTGCGAACTTGGCTCATGGATTGCTCAGTTCGAGGTGTTTTTGCTGAGCTGTCACTTTTCTGAGCTGAGCTAAGCCACTGAACTGGTCTCGACAACAGAGCAGGAAACTTTGTTTCTCAGCAGTTTTAGAAAGAAGCACTCCATACATTTGCAATTTTTTTCCCAATATGTCTTATAAATAAATGAATGGAATGAAACGGGACTGAAAATGTAACTGTTGTGCTTTATATTCTCCTTCATATTTTCACACTAGTGAAAGCAAAATGTGAGATTTGTGTTTATTCAGGGTCCGATTTTATAAATTAAAACACCTAAATGATTTTTAAAGTATTATTTAATCTTTATAGCATTTTGTGTACAACCTATACAGTCCACCTTTTGCAGAATATTGTTAAAATAAATAATTTTTGACATTTTTTATCCACTCATTACATTTGTTTGCATTGTGATGCATGAAAAATTAAAAATAACCCTCACCTTTAGTTTTTAATTGAGTTCAGCCTGCTTTGTTTCTGAGAAATATCTTCTCTTTAATCTTGCGAGTCTGGCTAGACCTCAGATACAATTTCTGCTCTATTTGCGGCCCCTCTACTCTCATCACATTTATCAAAGATGAACCAGCTGCTCGTCCTGAGCGACGGTGTTTGATCTCATTCTTTCCCTTCTTCGCAGGTCCTGCTCAGGTTCCCATGATGTCTCCAAATGGTTCAGTGCCTCCAATCTATGTGCCTCCTGGATATGTGTCACAGGTGGTCTTTCTGAACCGTTCCCCCACCAGTGTCAGACTGTCATCTTATATAAACTCTGAGCAGATTTGATATTTGTTTACAGCGCTCGCCTCTGTTTGCTTCCTCCTAGATCATAGAAGAGAACGGAGTGCGGAGGGTTCTGGTTTTACCTCAGCAACCAGATTTCCACCCAGGGGGGCATTCCCCTCTACACCACCCTCCACCTCCTCCCCACGCGCACCTGCCTGCCTTCATACCGCATCCCGCCATGATCCCCCCTCCACCTCACCTTTACACAGGCATGGCAGGCGGCGTGGGCGACTTGAGCTCCCAGTACATCTCCCAGTACCATCCAGCTCATATCTTCTCAGAGCAGGGTGAGACGGAACCAGCGACGCTTCTTTTTGTTATCTATCTCCCCGTTCAATTGAGTCGACTTGTTTAGTGTCTCCTAACCTGATGTTTCTTCCTCTTAATAAGCTTATTTTTGTCCTTTCAGTCTCTACAGATTCTCACTCTCAACATGGACGCCCATCGTTTGTTCACAGAGACGACAGAACTAGCAAAACACACGAACGTCTTCAGAAGAAGCTGAAGGAGCGACAGGGTGGTGGTGGTGGAGGAGGAGGAGGAGGGCAGGTCAAGGACAGTCCCCCATCATCACCGCAGAAGTCCAGCAACAGCCCCCCAGTGGTGGACATTCAAAACGGCGTTGGGGGAAAAGGGCTAGAGGCAGAGCACAGGCACATGGTAGCCTGCTCTGATAAGCAGATAGGAAAAGGAAAAAATGGAGAGTCGAGAGGTAAAGTTTGTTAGTTTTTATGTAAAGGGTTGATATTAAAGGGGACATATCATACAAAATCCAGTTTTTTAGCTGTTAAATACATTTTGTTGTGTCCTTGGAGTCTCTAGTAGTGCAGAAAAGCTGAATTTAGTTTTTCCTGGTGCTGCAAAGATAACTTTACTTTCTGTTTGGGTCATATTTTTCAGCCTGTTAAGTTTTCTATGATGTTTTCTGAACTGTTACATCAATTACCGTATTAGGTCTGGACTTACCAACTACAATTTCCTCGTCTTCATGCTGGATGAACAAGTCTTCTGTTGCTCACATCTTTTAATTAAATTGTAAATTATTTTATTTATTTGCCATTATTTATCCAAGGAAGTCCCATTGAGATCTCGGATATTTTTTTTCAAGGAAGGCCTGGGCCTGAAGGCAACCTGTTGTACATGTTTTTGAGTTGTGGGGGAAACCGGACTACCCGGAGAAAACCCACTCCAGCACGAGGAGAACATGCAAACTCCGCACAGAACCGACCTTGCTGTGAGGTGTCGTGCTGCCAAAAAAAAGTATAAACGTTCAACGTTTCTACATGCTAGAAAACCTAAACATCTCGCAAACCGGAGTGGACCGGTCTGGAAGTAGGAGGGGGGCGGGGCTTGAAGCATCTTAAAGGAACAGTAACAAAACCAGCTGCTTTGAGACACAGCAGAAAAGGGGTGAAAGAGGAGCTGGTAAAGTTAGAATAAGGAGGAATTCAAACCAAAGCATTGTAGCTCCACTTTATAAAGACCCCAACTGAATGATTTAAAATTTAAAAGAAAGGATTAAAAGCATCATATGTCTACTTTAAGACAATAGGGTAGAATTTAAAAAAGTTTATTCTTCATTTTCTATTTCAAACATAATGCTGAGCTGCTCTTTTTTATTCTTCGTCCAAATTACGTTGGATTTTTTTAAAAAGGGGAAACCTCACTCAGTTTTTTAAATATCTATATTTACATCTAATTTACAGCTTGTTGGATTTTACTTATACAAAAAAACAGCAGATAATCCTGTGATCATTATTATCTGACTTTAGTTATCATTTTTAAATTGTGTTTGTGTGTTTATTCTAATTTAAATGTCTTTTTCTCTTATCAGAGCTTGACAAAGAGGCTCAGGCGCTGCTCGCATGTTTGAGTAACATCAGTAAACCAGTGGTTGGTATTCATTTTTATCCATCTTATTTTTTTTATGCCTTTGTCAAAATAACCTGTTTGTTTGAATGTACTTGACTCATTTATTGATCATTATGACCTTTTTGCAAAATGCATCCATGTTGGATTTATTTTCTTCTGAAGGTGCCACCAGTGCTCACAGTTAATAAGGAATATTCATTTTGCTTCCAACAAAGAGATGGTTTTAAAATCTATTTTAAATCTGGCCACATCTTCCTGGTTCAGTAATCCACAATACATTTGTGGAAAAAGTGTGAAAAGCATGCAAATGTTTTCTGCAGTTATTTTAATACTCACAGTAATAATGATCTGAAATAATATTTCAGTAGAATAGCTGTTCAGTGGCTGGATTGGTACTGGTAAAAATGCAAATCGATTTCATAAAAGTGGATTTCCCCCATTCTTCTTTTAAAGTCTAAACTCCGTGTAAAAGTTTTAAAAGAATCTGGTCTAAGGAATGCAGGAAAAGTGTAGTTTCAGTAAAAAGTGTTTTTTTATCTGCAGCTATCTGTTAAACCATGCTGGTTTTTAAAAGGCAATGAATTGAACTGTAGGAAGTGAAGGACTAAGGTGAGGCCCCGAGGCTTCAGGGTTGGAGTTCCAGACTTGACCTGATTGAGTTTTTCCACACATGAATCCTCGCCTGCAGTGGAGCTCAGACTGTTTAAACCTCTAAACAGAATGAAAAAAAAAAATCTGAGTTGCACAGAACATCCCTGCAGCCAAAGAAATGTTCTTGATGCTGCATCGGCTTGCATACTTTCAGTCCTGGCTTTCTTCCTCCACTGAAAGTAGAGGTTGTTGTGAAGTTTTTAGCACAAGAGACACGACTTTTATTTTGAAAATAAATTGTGAGACAAAGCAGGATTGCCATTTCATTAATCAGAGTTTAATCTGGTTTATTAAATGTAAATTAGAAGTTAGACTTTTAGTTTTTGTGACAGGAAAGAAAAGTTTAATGTTAATATAGATTTTTAAGAGTGACGCAGGAAATTTTCCTATGCTAGGTGTCGGACATCCAGGCCAGAGGAGCGCTCGTCACCTGGAGTGAACCCACCAGGCCTGAGAGCGAGAAGAGCACAGAGGATGACTCGCCCCTCCCAGATCCCCTCAGCTTTGAGGTCTCCATCTCTATTACTGGAAAAGATGGGAAATACCAGAGCAAGTACTGGTGAGAAGGAGCAGGACCCTGCAGGGATTTGAGCTAACTGATATCAGGGATCGCAAAAAAATAACTAAAACCTTTTGTTTTCCTTTGATGCAGTGGGGAAGGACTTAACGCAACTGTAGAAGACCTTCGACCAGCGACAGACTATCACGTCAGGTCGGCATGACCCTGTTTGCTTTCATTTCTGTCAATAATCTGTGAAAACCTCGGTTAAACACTGCTTTTCCTTAGGGTCCAGGCCATGTGTAACTGTTTACTGGGGAGCCCGTCTGAAGCTGTGAGCTTCACCACGTTAAGCTGTGAGCCAGATCCTCCCAGTCCTCCCAGGAAGGCCAGTGGGAACAAAAACACACTTTCACTTCAGTGGAAGGTACAAAAAAAATGGTTTGCAGTAACGGTAAAAAATAGTATATTCTTACAAGGTTTTAGAATTACTTAAAAACATCTTAAGATGAGAAGTACGACTGTGCAGATTTTAAAACCGGTTCGAAACGCAGGAACGGCCAATTTAATATGCCGATTTTTGACGGAAATGTCACGGCTTTAACTGAGAGGTAACACAATACTTCACTAAATAGAGACAATATAGGGAGCCATTTGCAGTATGGATATTAATGACTATGGGGAGCAAACATTGTATGTAGTTGTTAAATACATTTAAAGAATCAACAACTAAAATTAATGTTTGTGACAAAACCAGTGGCTTTCATAAGAAAGGCCCAGTGCTAGAATTTAATTGAACTAGATGTTGCATAGCAGTAGCAAGTATGACCTCCTAATGTATGTAAAGCACCAATACACCAGATTTATTGTTTTGGTTGGGGGTGTGAGGGGGTGCTCATTGGTGGGCCCGATGTATAACCCTTCATCAGAGCTAAAAAAAAAAAAAAAAAAAAAAAAACCTGAAGCTCCTATGTTGAGTAGTTTTTGAGTTATAAGCATTTTTGTAAGTCCAGACACTGTGTTTTTAGATGGAGCCCCCTCCTCAAATATGGGGTCTATTGTAAAACTGTTGGCTGGCGCAGTGTAGGTTGGACACATCCACATTCCTGCCAAATTTCATGTTGATCAGTGACACGGTTGACCAAAGATCACTGGAATAAAGTGTGCAAATGAACCTAAATGAACCGTTTGTTTCTACGACAGGCTCCATGCGACAATGGATCCAAAATTAAAAACTACATTCTTCAGTGGGACGAGGTAACATTTTATTTTGAAGATTCTTGTTTAATATGAGCAGCTTTGATTTTAAGTTGCAATTTGTGAAACTATTTTTTTTTCCCTAAAGGGGAAGGGTACAAGTGTTTTTGAACAGTGCTACTATGGACCTCAGAAACTGTACAGAGTGACCAAACTGTCTCCAGCTTCAAGATATTCCTTCCGCCTCGCTGCAAAAAACGACATGGGAGTGAGGTAAGCTCATCTGAAAGCTGGAACGTTACCTGGAAGGCACCCTCGCTGTTGTCCGTTTTTATGTTACGTTTTTCCTTCCATCTAACTGTCTCCATCCGTATGTCCATTTACATGTCTCACTCTGTCTCTGCTGTCTCTTTCCCCCATCCTCTCCCGTCCTCTGTCTCTCTCTCTCTCTCTGCCCTCCCCAGCGAGTTCAGTGAAGTGGTGGACCTGTTCACCTCATGCAGTGTGCCATTGCCACCCTTCCCTCCAGAGCTGGAGATGGCAGGAGTGACCTGGCTGTGTCTGAAGTGGCAGAGGCCCAGCAGCTCACCAAAAGAAGATGACATCTACTACATTTTAGAGATGGAAGAAGAAGGCTTGGTATGTATGTATATGAGGGACCGAATCTGGCATGATTAGAAATAAAAGCAGAAAAATATTAATGGACCTATAAATAAATACACTTAAAATGCACCAATTAAATAAATAAAAACAAACTTTACCTCATGTTTTATAATTTAATTGACTTTCATATTTATTTTTCCAGCTTAGTTCCTATAAATTATATATTTTAGAACATAATTCATGTTTTATATTTTTTATTTTTTATTTTACTTATAAATGCAATTGTCTCTTAAATAATTACATTTAATTATTTTTTCCCACAAGTCTTTTTATTTCCATGTTGTTTTTACATTTCTCTGTCTTCTGTTTTTACTTATGCATTTCTGCCTCATTATGCAAATAAGGTGGGCGGTCCTTGTTGGGTCAGCTCCTCCAATTGGTCAACAGACAGGAAGTGGCAGGATCCATATGCAGTTTAGCTTAAAATTTAAAGTTTGCTTTAAAACAAAGGCAAGGAGGAAAACAATTACCTGTGCCTTTGTAGTTAGGTAAAGTTAAAACAGGAGACGGAGAAATGTAAAAGCAACACATGGGAATAAAAAGACTTGTGGGATAAATTAAAAAAAATAAATATATTCGTTTAAGAGGTCAATTAAATTATAAAACATGAGATAAAGTTCTCCTTTTTAAATTTAATTTGTGCATTTTAAGTGTATTTATTCTATTTATATATTTCTGCTTTTATTTTTAATTATGTCAGTTTCGGTCCTCCATAGATATTTGCACATAAACATTTTTGGTTCAGTATTCTTTGTAAAAGCAAAAAAGTCATCCAACATACACAAAGTTCACTATAATACTGATTTTTTTTGTTTATTTTATATTGTAGCTTGTATTTGAATATAAACCTGTTATTTTATGTGAAAGTTTAACTGAAATGTATCAAAAAAGAAATACAAATGTTAAATGTAAAACATTTGGCTTAAAAAATGAAGAGCTTTATCACCACTTGGACTTCACACAGTTCTTGCAGATTTAGCACCCAGTTAAAAGTTCCTCTCACACCTGTAGCTGTTCCTCCCACAGATCACTTTGTTTTCCGTGCTGTGATGATTGTTGAGTGAACGATTGCTCAGCTGGTGGTTCTGCTTCTCCCTCGTTTATCTTTCTCCCAGGGATATGGCTTCCAGCCGAGCTACGACGGCGATGAACTCTCCTTCACCGTGAGGAATCTCCACAGGAGCACCAAGTACAAGTTTAGGGTAAGCGAGCTGTGCCAGGCGTCAAGTCGGGGCGGCCTATCTGCTGGTTTAATTTAGAAAAGTCAAGTGAGATTGTGTGGGGAGGAGGGCAGGCTTTTCAGGGATGGAGGGGCCGACAAGTCCCACGTTCGCTACGTGACTCATCCATTTACAGGCTTCTGCCAGCGGAGCGGCACGCAACATCAACAGGAGGGCCTCAGTGTTGATCACAGGGAGGATAGGGGTCCCTGCTTCAGAACCACGCTTACTGGGCCAGTAGAACCAAGCATTAGTTCTGAGCTCTGGTGTTTATGTTCCAGCCTCAGAGAACACCTGGGGTCCAGGTAGACCCACTTTCCTCTCAGAGTTAAAAAATTAAATAAAATCTGTTTCAGGCAAAGAGAGAACCAACAAAAGGCAGCGAAAAGTAAATTATCAGAGTAACATCATAAATTCTGAAGAAATAAATACAAATTATAATAATAAATTAATAATAGTTTTGCATATAAAAATCATACTTAATTATTTGCATGTTTTCCCTCCATTCAGCAGCCTAATCGATTTTTTATTTTTTTTTTTTTGCATTTTATTAAAATGTCCAGTTTAACAATGTGAGAAATCCACTTTTTTGGATGATTTAGTCCGTATTTAATACAGCTGGCAAAATAAATTGTCTGCTTCATCTTTTTAAATCAGCATGTTATTAAAGATTAACCCTTCATGTTATGGAAAGACCCGCTTGATACAAGAGAAAACTCCGGTTTTTAAGAAAATGGCTGCTAATCAATTAATCGTTAGTCGATCAATCAGCTTTAGATTAATTAATTAATCGATAACTTGCATCCCTAATATTTGCCTCTATATTCTCATATCATTAACCTCTTTTGGTATTTGCTGTAGTTCCTTCCTGTTAGTTATCGTGTTTTAATGCTTCTCTTTTCCGCCACGATCCTCCAGGATAAGAAACGAAGATATAGACAGTCAAAAAGAAATTGCAGGTTTTACTCAGCAAGCCAAAGAAAATCTGTGTCACGGTTTTCCCAAGCACGAGGCTGAATGCGACATCGTCCAAATGTATTACCACACGCCTCAATTAAAGAAAGCGCTTCCCTGGTTCAAGCTAACGTCTGCACAGTGTGAGGAGAGGCTGGGCGCTGCACTGTTTGTCTTGGTTCACTTTATAAATGAGTTCCGCTCAGCAGATTTCTATAGTACTGCAAACGTTTTTTTTTTTTTTAATGAAATGCAAATGTTACTAAAGCTATGTCGTGGCAAAACTGCATTGCTTGAGGTGTTAAAATGGTTTTGTGTAAAAGTCCGCAGCAGAGTTTTGTTTTAAAATGTGTTGGCTAGCTGTCAGGACACACAAAGGCCTTTTTACAAAGCAAAATGCTGTCTGTTCTGACAGAAAGTATGGCTCTCTGCTTGTGTTTGTGCACTTTAACCAGGTGGCAGCGTACAACTCAGAAGGGAAGAGTAACCCCAGTCAGGTTGTGGAATTCATCACAAAGCCAGACAGACCCAGCTGTCCCTGCAGACCCGTCATCAGAGGAAGAGTCCAGCCCGACAGCTTTAAAATGGCCTGGGGTGAGCTTCTCTTCCAGTTCCCCTTCATAAAACCACTCAGTCTTGCTTATAGATGACAACCTGGCAAGTCCAGTTTACAAATTGCCTTTTCTTATGGAGCTCTGCCTAACAGTAGATGAGACGGATGACATCCAAGGTAGTCTGTAGAGCAGATGACGAATCGTTTTCTCCTCCATTCAGACATCAGCAGGAATCCTTCAAACGCCTCACTGGACAAATATCTTTCAGTGCTCGGTGTTCTTCATCTCTGCTTTCGTTTATTAAACTGAAAAGCACACCTGCGTTTATAAACACCACGCAATTTCTGTAAACGTTGGATCATTGAATAAAATATGTCACAAAAACAGAAGTCAGTGATCCTTATTGCTGCGTTTCAGATCTGGAAATTTAAACGGGGGACAGGAAGTAAAAGCAGCTCTGTGTCTTTCTGTTGATTCAGCGTCAAAATGCCTAAATTGTGCGTCGTGTTGCAGTTGTTTCAACCGTGTTCCGAAAGTAGTGCGTCAGAAAAAAGACGACAGTGGATCAACAAGCTCCAGCTAAAAACAGGAGGTGTGGAAACGAACAATGCCAGAGTTTGCAGCGAGCACTTTCTAACAAGGATCGTATCGTTTAAATCATGTTTTCAGATATTTTATTGGACAGTTGGGTTTACAGAAGCTAAATAAATTATTTACAAATAGATCCAAGCACATAGAGATAACAGGGATTAGCTCGTTGTTAGCATTAGCGACAGCATTGTTATCATAGGCTAATACTCACCTGGGCAGAAACAAGTCAACAGACATTTAGCTTCTTTGGATCCTAAATGTTTGACCCAACCTGAAACTAAATAATTGTAGCTTCGAGGCTTTTAGAAACTTTCATCTGGCTCGTCATATAATACGAGGTCTGCAGCTCCAGATAGTTTATGTCGATCGCCTCGACGTCAGTAAATCCTCCAGATTATATGACGTCTTTTTATGAAGACATTATGGATCAGATCTTAAAGGTACGAGCATTTTTTGCGATATCTTGTCTGTGCCAGCCCATTTGTAGCGTTAGCATACTCGCTGTGATCAATTTCACTGTTTTGCTCCGGAGCAAATCACTTCCTGAATTTCATGTGTCATTCAGGTCACATGACTGCAACCCAGCAATTAACACATGTTCTATTTACAATGAAACTTTGTAAACAGAAATGTTGCAACTATAAAAAGGTCATTTTGAACCTTACAGCTGCAAAAAGGTAAAAAATATAATAAAGTTTTAGAAGTAGGAATTATTGAGTTGATAAAACATTTATGATGAGCTTTTGACATTTTCAAAGGCAACATGTCCCCTTTCTAAACTGGGAGTTCACCAGATTTATTACCAGATTTATTGCCAGAAGAATCTGTTTCTAAACTAAATAAAAGAGAGAGAAAAGTGGATAACCAATAAAACAGTTTGTTGTCTTTAATAATTCTGTTTTTTTTTCTCTCCTGCTCACTCAGAGCCCCCTAAAGAAAATGGTGGCGCTGAAGTCACAAAATACGTTGTGGAGCTCTCAGAAGGCTTAAGTGGTTCGTCACACAAAATAAAACGACTTTTTATTAAAAACTCATCATTTTATTGTGCTGATTTTAATAAACCTTCACGTTTCGTTTCTTAGGTTTGTCATGGGAGCTGGCGTACTCGGGGCCAGCTCTGGAACACGTGTGTGAGGGCTTGAAGCCCGGCTGCTCGTACCAAACACGAGTTTACTGCATAAGTGAGGGGGGGCAGAGCCCGGTGAGTCACTCGGGACCGGCACCAAGCTCATGTGGATGTTTGCTGCTGCGTGCTTTCTGCAGAAATTCATAACAATTTATTTAAACTGTCAAGATTCTTTTTTTTAATAAATGTAAACATTTTTTTAAAGTAATACAAATGCAAGGATAGCTGTTGCCAAAAGGAAAAGAAAATTATTTTTTCTGTCTGTGTGTGTCTGTTAGTAAAATATCTCGTGAACAAATTGACAAATTTTAATGAAACTTTCAGGAAATAATCACTGGATTTACAGCTACAGCTGATTATATTGTGGAGCTAACCCGTTTCCAAATGTCTGCCACAGCCAACCGAGCTTAGAAAACACAATAATATGCATTTTATCTGCGTTAGGTTTCCGTATGAATTTGTCATTCAGTCATTCTCCTAAGGTGGGAGATTAGAATATGCTTTGTTGTCTGTAAGTACAAGACAAGCCGACTAATCAATTAACCCTCCCTGAATTAGTCAGAGGATGTTTTTCTTAATTAGTTCAGTGCAGACTCTCTTCATTAATTTCTCTATCAGTTCTTGGCTCATGCGTTTATTTGCAACAAGGCTGGTAAAAAATAAATAAAATAAAATAAAAATCCATGAGTCATCGTGGCGAGTTTTAGCTTTCTCCACGCGGCACAATGTGACACAGCGCTCACGTTTTGCTTCGTCACGGAAGTTGAATTTATTTTTTGCCCGTGTGATAATCTGCCTAACTTTATCCATGAAGAGCACATTTCCCCATACGCGTGTGCACCTCACGTTTTGTCTTTTCACTGGCCATGCTGGAGCCTGAATTGGCGTGATAAGCGAGTGAAAATGAAAAGTACAATCCTGCGTCTCCTGTAAGGACGAATAGTGTGAGATTGTCTGTGTTTTATTTATTTATTTTTTTTTTTTGTGGGTATTAATTGGTTTGTTATATTTTTTTATCCAAGCTGTCGGAGACCCTGCAGGTTCAGACTCCTGCTGTTCCCCCAGGGCCCTGCCAACCCCCTCGGCTGGTGGGCAAGCCCAAAGCCAGGGAGGTGCAACTGCGCTGGGGTGAGTCATTCTTCACAAACTTAGCGCTGTGTGGGATGCATTTCTAGCTTCAACTCATGCATCTATTTGTCTGCCGAAGCAACGTGAAAATGATGAGCAGTGATTTGCACGTTGGTTCCCTGTTCTCTACGTTTTTAAAGAGTAATTCATTCGTGTGATTGAACCTCTCAGGCCCACCTCAGGGAGACGGAGGAAGCCCAGTGACCTGCTACAGCGTGGAAGTGAGTGGAGCCCAGTCTGAGGAGAGCAGGGAGGTGTACCAGGGTCCAGAGCTGGACTGCTCTGTGGGAGGATTAATGCCTGGGAAAACCTACAGCTTCCGACTCAAAGCAGCAAATAAGGCCGGGGTGAGAGACTTTTAATGTGGACTCACCGAAAACTAGTGGCAGAATTTTACATTTCAGTAATATTAGAAAGTATTTATGTTAATTATTGTCTAATTTTGCACAGTTTGGGCCTCTGTCGGAGCGCTATGAAGTCACAACAGGGCCTGGAGCACCTGAGCCGTGCAAAGCCCCTTCGACGACGTGCAAGTCTCCCAGTTGTGTTGTTGTGAGCTGGGAGGTGAGACTGGCTTCTTTTCTTTTTGCTTTTACCAACATTCATTTAGATTAATATAACATCTGAGAATATAATAAACAAAGTGCAGCATCTTTTCATAACCCCACAGTAACTTTATTATCCAAGCAACAAAAAATGGCTACATTTTAATAAATACAATTAGTATAAAAACATAAAGATAAAAAAGAGATTACTAAGTCAACGTGAAGCCGACAAACCAAAAACAGTCAGTGTTTAAAGATTATAACTTAAAATTGTTTAGCAGAAAACTCTGGTGGTCACAAGATTTATGTTGGAAATATGACAATTAGAACTGAATTTGAGGAAGAACGAAACAACTTTACGGAGATTTATTCAAAAAGAACTAAAGGAAAATAAGAAACGATTAAATGATGTCATGCAGCAGGTTGCAGGTCTGCATGGGTTACAAAGAAAGCACGGGGGTTTTACACAACCTCGGGGCTCGTGATTCATGCAGATTCATACAGAACACTAAACAGCCTCACGGACTCGTGATCAGAGTGAACACAAGTCACACAACTGATGTGAATCCATGACTTAAGATGACCTGATTGCCCAAAACAAAAAGCCAGAACAAAAGTTTAAATGATCCAACAGCCAAAATCAACAAAACACATCAACTGTTCTTTTTAAAATCCTAAAACTTGAACTGTTTTTGTGTAAAAACCATAAAAAAAATGCCAGTTCAGACATGTAATGTTTAACTTTTTGTCAGACTGAGCTGCACAGTTCAGTGTATAATTTGAATATTGTTTTTGTTGTGGCACTTTTAGGCCCCTCCTTGCAACGGAGCTCAGGTGACAGAGTTTCGACTGGAATGGGGAGCAGCTGAAGGCAGCATGCAGGTGTGTTACAGCGGACCCAGTGTCAGCCATGAAATAAAGGGGCTGCTGCCGGCTACCAACTACTTCTGTCGGGTCCAGGTGAGCGTTAACCAACACATGAGATGACATGACATGAGATAATCCTTTAGGTTATATTCTCAAGGTATTGTCATTTTTAAAAAAATCATCTCAACAATGAATAAAGAAAAGTTTTCAACTTAGATTCTACTTTTTGGTCCGACTAAATTTGTGAAGACTTGGTAAGAATGTGTGGCATCTGCATAAACTTTTTTTTAACATGTTGAAGAAAAGTTGAATAACAAAAACAACAAAACCGGTTGAATGTTTGTGTATGAGTACCTGGTACAAGGTTCACTGAGTAGAAAATATTTGAAACGGCTTTTGTTTGGAGCCACATGCTTAAATTTAGGAAAACTTTGTGCTCAAAAACCCACATTTTAACCTCCTTTTTCATAATACTAACAAGTTACTGCTGTGTTTGAAATATGTCTTTTGGAGTACAATAAGCAAAATTTCAAGCAGATAAGAAACAACTTATTTCCATATTCTAAATACTTTATCAGTGTGCATTGCCAATGCAATGCACACTATTATGATTCGTTTCCCATCCAAGTCATCTCAACTTTGCCATGCTTCTCCTCCTGCATACTTTGTCCTAGAGCTGCCATTGTAATTTCTATCTGTAAAGCTCCTGTGCCAAATGATGGCTTTGCCTTTTGGTACCTGTAAAACTTATAGTTTATGAAATATTATTGTTTAAACTTTATTCCAAATTCATATAATGGGAGTCAATGGDRCCTTGTAWTGGTCCAATACTGCCCCCAGCTGTACTCAGCTTGGTACTGCACCATAGTTTTTTATATTTAATCTCAATAGTTCAGTGTTTACAATACTAATATGATTGTATTTTGATGTTTTGCTATAATATTGTCTTAATACTGCTCTATTGTTGAAATATTATGCAATTTATTGTCAATAATTGTAGTGGCAATGTGGCCTCTTTCTGCACACATACAAACCAACCCCTGCCACCACTTTCTGCCACAGCTCCACTGGTCTAATGGTCTATGTCATGGACTTTCATGTGGGAGATCAGGTTTCAAAACCCAGCTAATGCAATTTTAACAAAAAATCTCCTCCAACTTCATATTGTCACACAATTACCTTAATTACAAAAACCTGCTGATGTGACAGGCACAACCTGGTGTAAAAAACACATTTGAACTTGGTCAAAGTTCATTCTGCAAGTCCAATGCTGCTGCAATGACATGCTACATGGCAATGCACACTTGTTTTTACATCGTAAAAACCCATGTCTAGTTTACTTTGTTTTAATAAACTGATGTTTGGAACAAGTCGATCTAATTCCTAATGTGATAATCGAACATCTTTGCGAGAAAAAAAATGCTGTTTATGAAGCAACAGAAAGTCTGTTTTTATGCTTTTCTTGTTTTGTTGAAGGTCAGTTTTTTAATGAAGTGCTTCCCTGTAACATGGTTTCCTTTTCAGAGCGTTTCCACCATTCCTAATAAAACCCATAGGCCACCTGTTTGTTTGTTTGTTTGAAATCTTTACATCAGAACTCCCCCTTGTGGTCAGCCGTGAGTGTTGCATGTGTGTCCTGATGTCTGACTCGCTCTGGTCACGCAGGCTGTAAACGTGGCCGGCGTGGGGCCCTTCAGCGAGGCGGTGCTGTGCCAGACGCCCTGCTCCGTGCCAGCAGCTGTCAGTAACATCTCCGCGCTGAAAGAGTCGGAGCTGCTGAAGTACGAGACTCCAGCAGACGAGGAGGAGGACGAGGAGGAGGACGAGGACGGCGGCTTTAGCCCGCCGCCCGTCTTCTCTCCGTCCACCTGCCTGGGTATCTGCTGGGACCCCCCGTGTGACCACGGCTCAGAGATCACCTCCTACCTGATCGACCTGGGAGAGAAACAGCCCGTCGTCGTGGGCCCCGTCACCAAACACATCATCCAGCATCTGCAGCCTGACACCAGCTACAGGTGGGAGCGCCACCGCAGCCACACATTGTTACACATGAAGCACACAGGTTTAAACTCTGCCGATGATTGTGTGTTTGATCTTTTTATTACAAAACTCAGAGGTGATATTTCATTAGAGAGTTTAGCAGGTTCGTTGTCTGTAGAATCAGCCTGTTTTATTCTGGATTCAGTGATAGATGTCGTTTCTTTTTGCATCTGTTAAGTGATCTCCATAGAGGGAAATGAGGCCTTAAAGACTTACTGTTCTCATACAATATACAAGAATTTTGCTTTGTTTAAAAGGCACAAAATATATTTGGTTGCATTTGTTAACACAAGTTACTGAAATGGTTGCTGTTTAAAAAAACAATTGTAGAGTGATTAGAGTTAATAAATTCATAACGTTTAAATTCAAGTTCATAAGTTGGATATTTATGTTGTGTTTGATAATAAATAGCCCTGTGAGGAATTCTTTGTAAAGCTAATAAAAAGTAAAAGGTCCGTGGAAATAAAATTCTTAGTGAAATTAAAGAGGAACTATTGTTTCATCGATGCATCTGTGTGCGATACAAAACATGTTCATTAGATTTAACGCACAAAATCATTTTCAGATAATGAGATTTCACCTGGTCAGTTCTGCCTGGACTGAGCTGCTTTCACAACGAGCTGTTTATACAAATAAGCTGCTGTTGGCAACGCCCTCCCTACCTTTTTGGTGTTTTTTTTTTATGACATCGCCATAATCTGCAGATTTGTGACAAACAGTAATAGGGACAGATGAAATCCTTGGGCAAATCCTGCTGTGTACTCTTAGTTGTCCATTGTAAAATTATTTGCGCCAGCTACAACTTTCTTTGGTAATATCGCAGCGACATTGCCATCATTTTGTCATTTGGTCTCTAGAAGCAGTAAAGACCCAAATTAAAGTATAAAAACATGTAAGAGGAGAATTAAAAATAACAGGTCCCCTTTAAGATTATTTCATCCAGAAACAACTCTGGTTAGCTACATTTTTTTAACCTTGTGAACTGTTTTGACCCTGCATCTAAAAAAAACATCTGAATCAGGAATAATTGGGAGTCAGAATCGAAACTGGGATCTTTAAAAGTCAAACCCTGCTGAACTCCCAGTAGTAATATGTTTACCTGTATTCTTGGCTGTTTTGCTTCTGTGCAGGTCCATAAAGCTTTTGTGTTCTTGCATAAACTCAAAATTATTCAGTTTACCGAGTAATTAATCCTGTAAAATGGCATTTTTTAAATAAAAAAAAAATTCAGAATTTCAAATAAACCTTTTCTGGGGGTTGGTGTAATCTCACAGCTCTTACATATAAACCAGGCTGAAGTAGAATTATGTGAGAAACAGATAAAAACCTGAAATCTGTTAAAACCCTTAAAGCTGCTTTGAAAGTCCCTGCAGTGTTTCAGCATCTCGACGAAACCTCTGCTTCTCCTTTCTCTCTCTCAGGATCCGAATCCAAGCCCAGAATAGTCTGGGAACGGGACCCTTCAGTCACACCTTTAAGCTAAAGACGAAGCCCCTTCCCCCGCAGCCCCCCCGCCTGGAGTGCACCGCCTTCAGCCACCAGACCCTCAGGCTCAAATGGGGCGACGGCCCGGCCAAAGCCGCCACCTCCGACGCCCTCCAGTATCACCTGCAGATGGAGGACAAGAACGGCAGGTGTGTAGTCCAGATGTCAGGGGAGATTCACGTTGTCTTTTTTTGTTTCTCTTTTTGTCCGTTTGTATGAAATCTCATTAATTCTGCATAAGTTGTGCAATTCTTTAGCCATATTTATTTTAAAAAGTTGAATTCATTCAAAGGATGGCTGCTAAGACTTATCCTTTTTGTAACCTTTATACTTTTTCAAATATTTAACTTAATTTAAAAAAGCTTTTTAGGCTTTAAGCTACTATTCTGCTACTTTTAGATGCATTTAACTTTTATCTAACGTTTTGCTCGTGTTTTTTCCTTCAGATTTGACAACTCGGTTCTTCAGTGATGTAACTGTTTTTCCTTATTTGCTCTCATCTTATTAAATCTTTTCTCTCTCCCCCTTTTTCTCGGCCCGTTGTTGCAGATTTATATCCTTGTACAAAGGACCGTGCCACACACACAAAGTCCAGAGGCTTAATGAGTCTACCTCTTACACGTTCCGCATCCAAGCCTTTAATGAGGCGGGCGAAGGGCCCTTCTCCAGTGTTTACACATTCACCACCCCACGCTCTCCTCCAGCTCCTCTGAAAGGTACCGCTCCACTTTTCTCCTCTTCTCACTTTATTTTTCTTCCTTTTTTTCCCCTCCTCTATTCTGTGTCCAACAGTTCTTAATGAAGTGGTAAGAATTTACCTCAGACGGCCGGTGTGCTTAGCTCTCCGGCTTGTCGGCTGTCATCAGGAGACGGCCGTTCAGCCCTGTGGTCTGTTTGCTGCCAGCCTCTGTAAAAGCCTCTTTTGATCCCACACAGCAAAGAGCAATAATGAGGATGTGGGCTTTGTGGTCAGAGGAGCAGCTCTTTTGAATCTGGGCGTCATTTGCCAGATTGTCAGTGTTGTTTTAACGCTGAGTGAAGGGCGTCCTCGGGTTATAAACGCTTTAAATTTAGACTGAAGGGTTCAGTCGAAGTCCGTACGTCATAAATGACTAAACTGGACTGTTTTGTAATTATCACATGTTAACAGCATAACTACTAGAGTGAATTAATGAAGTTATTGGTAAAATAGAAAGAATAAGGAATAAGATGTAGATTAAAGAGGACATTTTATGTTTCATTGAACAAGTTGGGATGCTGTACAAACTCAAAATTGAAGCATAAAAATGTAAGCATTTAATTTTGCATAATATGTCCCCTTTAAAGGGCCTGTGACATCAAATTTTTGTAATACATATGAGTGCATTTTTAGAAAGAGTACATTGATAAAATATTGCAAAATAAATTTCATGTCGCTGAGATGAACAGTTGTTGAGATATTTGCCTGTGAAGTAACAGGAAGTGATGTCAAAGGGGAATGTCTGCATGTGAATAAATCAGTGCTACAACAGCCAACAACCCAGACTATAGAGAAGAATCTGATGTTTAAAAAGATTATTTTGAGTCTGTCAGAGATGAAGAGTCAGAGTTCAAATAATATTGTTTCAATAAACAAAGACCAGAGAGTTTTTTTTGTTGTTGTTGAAAAGTTCCCCTTTGATGTCACTTCCTGTTTCACTTTGACTGAGCCAAGTTCAAAAGAAAGTAGTTTGTCTTCTTCCCGCTCCTTTTCAAGTTAAATCTATATTCTGGTTTACGATTATTTATGTGAATTGTTGCTCGAAAAAGGAGTAAACTTTTTTTTGGTCTTATTTTGTTAATAGAATATTTATTGACTTTATACTGATTTAAACCATTATTTATTGTTGTTGAATTTAATGTTATTTTTGAAAATGGGGGGCAGATATAAGATTTTTTCTTCTTCTGCTGCCTTTCATTTTATTTTTTCATTTTATTATTTTGTTTTTTATGTTTTTTGAATGCATTTTGTTTTTGTTTTTTTAATGAAATGAATGAATAAATTTTAAAAATATGCCAGTTATGGGACAAAATGGGTAAAACTGTGTGTATTGTTCCAACTTTCTTAAATATAAAGATGTTTTCTTTACTTTTTGTATTTGAAGAATATGCATGTGGCAGGCACTTTTAAGAGTTGCACAGTTCTACAAGTGAAATGCTACTTTAGGGAAAAAAATCACAACAGTTTTACTTTGATGATATTAGTTACAGAAGACATATTTAGAACAAAAAAACTGTGAAAAACTTAAAATCAAAGCTCACCTCAGTTTTTCTGTTTTCCACCTTCAGCCCCTAAAGTCGAGCGTTTGGACGACAACTCCTGCGAAGTGGCGTGGGAGGCCCTGCCGCTCATGAAGGGGGACCCGGTTATCTACAGCCTGCAGTGCATGATGGGAAACACCGAGTTCAAACAGGTACTGGTGTTGCCGAGCCTTCGGCCCCGCCCCGTTCCCTTCGGCTGACCCGTTCATGGCTGAAACAGATGAGTTCAGGGTTTTAATGTTTTCATTCGGGCTTGGCAGCAGTTTATATTGTCACCGCTGGTTTTAAATTGCCCATTATGCAAAGGTCATTGATCCACGAGGCCTCTCAGGTGTCTTGCCCCCACCGGCACATCCATCCCTCATGCTGGCCTGCAACCATGTTAACATGGAGTAATGGCCGCTGCAGATTTATGCTAATCTCACCACATCTCATGACAATCGAATCTGCAGGTTGAAATATGTGGCTGTCCTTGTTTGTTTCTGCTTCTGAAGACACTCACTGGATTAAAAAAAAGCTTGTTTTTAATGGAAGAGGACTGTTTGTTTACTGGAAAAACAAACAGATTTTGTACAAATGATAATTTTTCTTCAAGTTTGAAACAGCCTATAATTTTCTCTGCTTGTTTACAAAAGATTTCTTCTATCATAAAGGTCAGTTGGGATTTATTTGTTTGTTACCGTGAAGATTCATATGTTTATAGCAACAAACGTCCTTTTTAAAGTGTTTTCTGTTCAGTCACCCATGTCCACCAATACAGGGCTATTCAGCTCAGTCATTATGTAAATAAACCAAGTATTATAAAGATCTGTTACCTTTAAAATAGTTTATTTCCTGCATTTAATTATGAATACAACATAAAGAACCCAATGTAATAAAAGTAGTGATAATAAAACATCAAAAACAGAAATAACGCAATGCCTCCTATTTAACACTAATATTATTTTGACATCTCTGACTTTTAAACCAATTTCATTTTCACTTTCATAGTTTTATCTTGAACTGCTTGTAGTTTTAACTGTCTTGGATGTTCATAGACATGATTTTATCAGCTCCTAGCCAAGTTTCTGACATTTCTGTAGATACCAAACATGTCTATGTTGAACTAAAAGAACTTATAAGAATTAATTTGGGCTTAAAGTGGCTGTGACATCAAATTTTTGAGATAAAAATGAATGCGTTTTTGTAAAAGATAACATTGATAACATATTGCAAAACAAATTTGACGCCGCTGAGATGAACGGTTGTTGAGATATTTGCATGTGAAGAAACAGGAAGTGATGTCAAAGGGGAATGTCTGCATGTAAACAGAGTGTTGCTACAACGGCTAACAACAGACTGTAGAGAAGAATCTGATGTTTTCTTTAGATTATTTTGAGTTTCTATCAAAGAGAGATGAAGACGAGTTAAAGTTAAAATTATACTGTTTTAATAAACAAAGACCAAAGATTTTATTTTATTAATGAGTTCCCCTGTGATGTCACTTCCTGTTTTACTTTGGCTAAGACAAGTTCAAAAGAACATAGTCCAGGTATGTGACAAAGTGGGTAAAATCATGTTTATTAGGGAAATCTTAAGTATAAAGATGTTTTCTTTGACTTTTTGTATGTGAAGTATAGGCACGCCACAGGCACTTTAAGAGATAAATGAGACCCATTGTTGGGCCGAGCTTGGTTCATTCGTGGGCCAGATGAGGCCCGCGGGCCGCCAATTGAATAGCCCTGCCATAAAGCATCACTTGCCTCCTTTTATTTTCTGCTCCTAGGCATACAAAGGTTCTGCCACATCCTTCCACGTCCCAAACCTCCAGCCCAACAGTGACTACCGTTTCCGGGTCTGTGCTATCAGGCAGTGCCAGGACAGCACAGAGCTGAGCGGTCCCTACAGCCCCACCGTGACCCTCCCCCCTCAGCGCAACGACGCCGCGCCGGCTGCCAGCGCCGGATCCAGGACCAGCGCCGAGACCAACCGAAGCCGACAGAGCCTGACGGACGAGCAGTGCGCTTTCCTCCTCCTCATGGTCTTCGCCGTCATCGCCATCCTCATCGCTTTCGTCATCCAGTACTTCGTCATAAAATGAGGGGTTTCCCCGCTCCGCCCAGCTGCAGGGTTATAGCTTTATTCTCCCCATCTCTCTCCGTCTCTGTTGGTTTTCTATTCTTTCGTTTTGTACTTTAACTGTTCTCCGGTTTCAACAGAGTAATCACGTTAGCTGAAACGGCGGGGTGCAGCGAGAGGACGCGCCGGTGGGTATCAGCTGAGATTTATAAATCAAGGATGCGGCGTCTCGTTCTGCACCTGCGATACCTTCCGGACCCCTCTTGGCTTTTTATCACCCCGCCCCAAGTTTGTGCTAATATTTCTGATTCATACGGATTAGCCTCCTGTGCAGAACGGAACTCAGAAAGCAAAGTGTGGTTCATTTTAGGGGCAGAGTTGGCATTTATGTTCAAAATATTTAAAAAAATACAATATTTATAATCCCACGTCCGTGTAAGAAACAGTTTTTGATAAACGTGTTCCAAATAAAAAAATAGTCTGTGTGCTATTTGACTGTGGGACCTGATGGGCCAGTGTTTGCACAGTGTGTGTTCAGACGTGTGTGTACTGTATGTAGTTTGTGACGCAGCAGAAACGGCTGGGAGGGCTTCAGGGCTACGTGGGGGGTCTTAACTAACCCGAACCCTCACGCAGGAGTTTAAGGAGTCCAGGAATTAAAATTAAAAAAAATAAATTTAAAAAAATCCTGCTATAGAGCGTTCATTTAGCACTTTCCAACCTTTTTGATGTTCAGAATGTTTAAGGATGCAAAAATGACTGGAGAAATGTTAGTATATTTTTGTACAGTAAAGACACAAGGATCTGTAGGTTTGCAAAGATAAAAAAAAAAGAAGCTAAAAGTATAAAGTTAGAAAACAAAAAAACTAACAGTGAATTCTAATTATTTTTACTATCATGTAGTTATACTGTAGCTTGTTTTTACAATCATGCAGCTGCTTTACTCTGAAATATTGTTGTTTGGCACAAAAATGTATGCTTTTCTTGTACGTTTTGTTTTATTCTGTTTTTTCCCTTGGTAATTGATTTTTTGCACCTTAGTGGAAGAAAATCTTGACTGACTGCTTTTTCTTTTCTTTTCTTTTTGTTGTCTTGTGATGCATTTTATAGACACGTTGAGATTGTGCAAGCCCTTTTTGGTGTTTTGGGTGTTTTTAAAAGTTGTAGTATCACAGTACGTGTCACTGAAACGGCTAATCTATCAGCAGGAAGAAGAAAAAAAAAACAGGAAAACAATAAACAGAAAAAAAATATGAACCAGTTGTTTCGGAGGCCTTAATTGGAGAGAAAAACAATGATATCTGGTGATTTTTGTTTATTTTCTTTTAAGTTTTGATGTTTTCCTTTTTAGTGTTAGAAAACACTAAAATGCATTTTATTTCCTTTTACTTTGCAGCATTCGTTCGGTGTTAGTTAACACATGTAATCATGAGAAAAATGAAAAGTAGTTCTTTTTTTTGTTGTTGTTTTTGTCAGGTCATACATTCGTGAAGTATATTTTTTATAATATTGAAGTAATATAAGTTAATACTCCACAGAAGATGATAAATCCTCAGTCGTCACGAATCACAGGACACAAATGACATAAAAAAATGTGTTTTCATGCAAATTTAAATTTGCCTTTTTTCTCTGTACGTTGAGTATTTGTAACAGGTTGCTTGAAGTGACTCGTCGGTGGTAATCTGTAGTGCTGTTTGCGTCCCGGCAGGGGTCAGGCTGTGAGAATGAAAACGCGGGTACCTTGCAAAAACGTCCGCAACATAATTACATGATTTGGTCCCAGTAGACATTCTGCAAATGTCTTTGTCCTTTTGAAGAAGTCAAAAGTCCTATTTTTGATAGTGGATTGCAAAGTGTGCCATTTTAACACCTCTTCACCCAAACGGTTGGAGAGATTAACAAAATGCTACAAAAAAAAGAGTAAAATATGCACAAAAATAGACCATTTTTATGTAATTTTAATGTTTGCAGTTACCTCATACACCGTACATTCCAAAAAGAAAAATTTGCTATACTATACATACTACCAGACATATCACTTTACAATGTTCATTATGGGAAAAATGTATAATCATAGATATGTATCTAAAGTGTATCTGTATAGCCATGATACTTACAAAGGATCCATGCACAATAAAAGATTTATAATTCTTCATCATCGTTGAAGTTTTGAGCCTGTTTTTTAATCTTTTATTTTATTTTTTATTTTTTGTGGTTCCTCGTTGGTCGGAGCACAGAGGGGTCTAAATGAGCAGCGGGGGCTTCAAACAGAAACATTCGGTTCAGTCGGGCTTTTTTTAAATTCTGCAGCCTTCGTTAATTACATGTAACAGTGTTGCTCTCGCATTCAAAGGCTCGCTTTATTTGTGTTGCTGCATAAATGACCTGGGAAACTGTTTACCAAAAACAATAACAAAACTAGGAGATCCAAATGATTTAATCTCTAGAGCTCTACGGTCCTGAATTAATATTTTAAAAAACCTGAAACACAATCTGTTGACTTCCTTGTACAACATATTTAAAATTTACCATGATTATTGAATTGGGTTTGTTTGTAATGCTGGATGCGATGCTGTGGATTAATGCTACAACACCAGTTCTAATGAATTTGGGACGTTGTGTAAAAAAAAATACAATCTCTTAAAAATCCTTTTTAACTTATATTCCAGGGCTAATCAACTAAATTGATAATGCAGTGAATGCAGGCCGAACATCCAGCAATTAATGTCATTATGTAAATAAACCAAGTATTAATCATGAATACAACATGCAGAACCCTATGTAAGAAAAGTAGTAGTAATAAAAATATCAAAAACAAAAACATTTGGCGGGACGAACTTTGGTCACACATGGGCCTCATCTGGCCCGCGGGCCATTAGTTGAATAGCCCTGCTATGTACAGTTGAATACACTACAAAAATGAGATATTTAATGCTCAGATGAATATATTGTTTTGTATACGGTAGAGTTTTATATATTTATACTTCTCATTCAACCACAATTTATATGGATAGTATTTATTTTTTAAAATAAGCTGGAATGAAAACAAGCAAAAATGAAATAAAAGTAACAACTTTCTACTTCTTGTCTTTTTTTAATGTAAGGAGTAGAAAGTACAGATAGTTGTGTGAAAATGTAAAAAGTAGGCTGAAAAATAATTACTCAAAATAAAGATACCCAAAAATTCTACTTAAGTACAGTAAAGTATTTGTACTTTGTAACACCTAAATAAGTAGTAGGTAGTTTGGACAGTTTTAAAGTTACATTTTATTGCAATAAACCACTAACCCCAAAATTTAATTGCATTCTTTTGGTTATAAATATAGTGCTGAGTTACTATTGAATAGTATTTTGATTGTAGTTACCCAATTAAGGTAGTTATAGTAACAGTAGTTTTTATTTTGTACCCTAATTACCACCTAATTACATGGTAATAAGGTAGTAATTACATTTTTTTATTACCTTGTAATTACACGGTAATAAGGGTACTATAAGTGTTACCGTTACTTTATAACTCTGACCTTGTTTCAGGTCATTTTATGTCACAGCTCCTGACAGTTCACTGTGTTTCCTTTAAACTGAGCATTTTTATATTTTTAGATCATCTCTGTAGCTCTTCATGATTCCAAAAGCTGTGATTTTGACAGCGTTTTACAGTGAAAGAGAAGTTGTTGCAGTAATGTCTGTTTATCAGCTGAAGGTTCACGGGTGTTTTTGAAACAATTTTGATCATTTCTGCTTCCGTAGCTTTTTCGTTCCATCTGTTTATTCCAGTCTTATAAAGGAAAAGTTTCTATCCTTTAAAAAAAATAAGAAAATCAAAAACCTCTTCAGTTCATTTTCTGTCTGCAGCCCAAACAAAACGCAGCCATCTCAGATCAGAATGATGGAGGAGATAACCTGACTCGTGTTGAGAGACGGGTCAGAACCCACTGAGAGGAAACACTCGTTCTGCTCTGACGTGAGCAAACTGTCGACCCTCTGAGACCCGAGAGCTTCGTCCAGTTCAGGTTCAGCTCAGAGGAAACAAACAGCAGAGTGAGGGACCACTGGTTGACCAGTGACCAGTGACCAGTGACTGGTGAGAAGAACACTGGCTGTTGGGCAAACATTTACACCATGATGCACTGGTTGTGGAATGTTGATTTTTCTTCCATTATTTGTACACTTTTTATGGAGGACCAAACCTGTCGTAATTAGAAATAAAAGCAGAAATATATAAATGGACCAATAAATAAATAAATACACTTAAAATGCACCAATTAAATAAAAAAAGGTGAACTTTACCTCATGTTTTATAATTTCATTGATCATCATATTTATTTTTCCAGCTTAATTCCAATAAATGATATATTTTAGCACATAATATTTTACTG
>NW_013952496.1:1144719-1152229 GCF_001266775.1 Austrofundulus limnaeus
TGTGTGTGTGTGTGTGTGTGTGTGTGTGTGTGTGTGTGTGTGTGTGTGTGTGTGTGATAGTTTTCCCACTAGTCATTTTGTTTCCATGTGTTTTCACATTTCTCTGTCTCCCGTTTTTACTTTACTTTATGCATTTCTGCCTCATTATGCAAATAAGGTGGGCGGTCCTTCCTGGGTTAGCTCCTCTCATTGGTCAACAGACAGGAAAGAACATGTTTATTGTGCATGCTTGTTTCTTGCTTCCTTCTTTCCATTCTTACCTCCTTCCTTTCCTCTGTATCCTTCCTTCCTTCCTTCCTTCTGTCTTCTCTTCCTTAGTTCCTTCCCTCCTTTCTTCTGTCCTGTTTATTTTCTTGCTTCAGTCTTCCCTTCTTTTCATTCTTATCTCTTTCCTTTCTTCCTCCATGTCCCTTTCTTCTTTCTTTCCTTACTTCTGTCTTCACTTCCTCAGTTCCTTCCCTCCTTTCCTTCCTTCCTTCCTTCCTGCTGGCTGAATGAATCACAGACTGGAGCATCAGTGATGGAAGTTAGCGTTTCTTAAATCTGTTTCCTCTGTCATAATGTTTCCCGTCATCATTTTATTACAAAGATCACACACACACACACACACACACGCACACACACACACACACCCGGATGCTCTCCGTCTCCTCAGGGTGCTGTAAAGGAGGTGTCTCTTCTTTTTCTCATGGGTCTCTGAGCACCAGGGCAGGTTCTGTCACTGCCTCTGGCTCTGCTGCTGCTCGTCTGAACACCGGGACCCGACTGGGACCAAGGAAAGTTTCAAGTTGAATTTCCCAGGTAAAGTCTTTTGTCCATGTTTTTTTTTAAAACTTAAGTGTTAAAGTTGATTTAGTTTAAGATTTGTCTCCTGTTTTCATTTTCTTTATTGCTGTATTTTAGTGATGGAAATATTTATTAGTTTCAAAACCCTTTTTTTATTAAGTGAAGAAAATGATCATTTAAGTTGTGATTAAATTGTGCAATCATTTGTTGATGTGTGCCAATTTAAAGGTTTTAAAGTTAAACTGAAACAAATGAAATGTTTACTGCCATAAATATGAACCAAATTCAGACCTAAAATATGTACAAAATGTTAAATCCTGTGATGATAAAATTAATCTGATATTTTAATTTTGATTCCTTCCTCCTCAGTTGCTCTTCTCCCCCTCGCAGTGAGGTTTGGGATGTCCTGGTCCAGACCCCAGGTGGACCCTCCTGCTTGCGAAGCAGAGGCCACGGATCAGCCCAACATGGACCACCACTACGAGGGCTCCCTGTTCCCCACCTCCACCCTCATCCCCATCACCGCCATCTGCATCTTCATCTTCATCGTCGGGGTGATGGGCAACACCATGACCATCCTCATCATCCAGCACTTCAAGGACATGAAGACCACCACCAACCTGTACCTGTCCAGCATGGCGGTGTCCGACCTGGTCATCTTCCTCTGCCTGCCCTTCGACCTCTACCGCCTGTGGAAGTACGTGCCCTGGGTTTTCGGGGAGGCGGTGTGCCGCTTCTACCACTACATCTTCGAGGGCTGCACCTCGGCGACCATCCTCCACATCACGGCCCTGAGCATCGAGCGCTACCTCGCCATCAGCTTCCCCCTGCGCAGCAAGGCGATGGTGACCCGACGCCGGGTCCAGTGCATCATCCTGGCCCTGTGGGGCTTCGCCCTGGTCTCCGCGGCCCCCACGCTCTTCCTGGTCGGGGTGGAGTACGACAACGACACGCGCCCCGACTTCAGCACGGGCCAGTGCAAACACACCAGCTACGCCATCAGCTCCGGGCAGCTGCACATCATGCTGTGGGTGTCCACCACCTACTTCTTCTGCCCCATGCTCTGCCTCGTCTTCCTCTACGGCTCCATCAGCTGCAAGCTGTGGAAGAGCAAGAACGACCTGCAGGGCCCGTGTGCTCTGGCCCGAGAGAGGTCTCACAGGCAGACGGTCAAGATCCTGGGTGAGTTTCACTTTAAAGGTGAAATCCAGCAGCAGACAGAAGATAAAACTAATTACTTTGAGAATGAGAGTCGTTTATGTTGAGCTGAGGCCATCCGTGGTGAACCAGAGACACGAGCAGCTATCAGAGGAAGGAAATAATGTCATAACAATAGTTATTAACAGGTAATAAACAAGCCAAAAGTGTTTTTGTTTAATATTTACATAAATAATATCTTTATGTTTTACAGTAAATTAATAATACATCATACAAATAATATATAAACTAGATACGGCAAAGTGGTAGCATATATGATCCCAAATGCACCAGAACTCACCAGAACAGATCTACTGTTTTAGATTGGGGGGTGCACTGGTGGGCCTGATGGGTAGCCCCTCATCAGAGCTAAACAAACAAACAAAAAAATAAATAAAATCTGAAGCTCGTATGTTTTAAAGTTTTTGAGTTATAAGCATTTTTGTATATCCAGACACCCCCTTTTCAGATGGAGCCCCCTCCTCAAATGTGGGGTCTATTGTAAAACCGTTGGCTGGCGCAGTGTAGGTCAGACACATCTACATTCCTACCGGATTTCATGTTGATCGGTGCAGCCGTTTCTGTGATTCGGTTCACCAAACAGAAAATAAAATAAAATTAAATTAAATAAAAATTAATAAACAGTTGACCAGACCATGAAAATAACATATATGCAAAATGGACATAATAACATATCAAGTTGTTCTGATTGTTAATAAATTATGCATCAGAAGTGAGCTCAACATCTGTAAACTGACTGAGCTACGGACAGTTTTTGTGTTGGCTAAAGTTGATTAGCTGCAGCGGCCATCTTGGATCAGTTACTCAATAAAGTTTTGTTTATTGTTCTCCATTAGCTGCTGGTTAACTAGGCCGGAACAGCCAGGTCTTTACAACGTCACTCATTTGTTCCCCGGAAGACAATAAAAAATTTTGCGTCTCCCAGTCGTTAAAAGCGTCGTGACTCAAAGTTTTTCTTTGCGAATAACCCCAAAGGTAACTGTCGTCAGGGACGGAGCAGAAAAACACACACTGTCACCGCACGTCATCTCACAACAAACACCGCCTCATCAGTCCTCCTCTCCTGCTTTTCATCCCCACAAACCAAAACAAACAGATTTCACATTAAAAGTGTCTTTGTAGGGGGAAAGCAAAAAAAGCTTCAGGGCAGAAATCCATCTGTTTGCTCAGTCAGTTTGCCTTTCAGTGCTGCAGAAGCAATAAAAATACCAGGCTGACTGATTGGAATCCAGGTTTTCTGTCGTGGCTTTGGGAGCATTATCAAACACTCGGATTGTTTTTTGATTTTTATACAGATAATTTCTCACACTGAAACCGTCCATCTCCTTTTTCTGTTTTCTCCTGTTGTGGGATGATGAGAAATATGGTTCGTCACTGCTCATACTGATCGGTTTAATTGAGTCTATGGCATGGTACGAGGGCCAAAATTAGGACTATTGCACAACCAGTGGTTGCTACTGTATATCCTTGTAGCAGGAGGTTATCTATTCCTATCTATACCAGCTATTGCAGCTATTGATCTGATTAATGATAGGCCAGCACCGCTAACTGAGGCCGGTGGTGGCAAATGAAGAGACTATTCATTTGCGTTAGCATCTGAGTCTTTCCAATGCAAACACCAGCTTACCTATGCTAGTTGCTAGCCTCTCCAATGCTAACACCAGTTTACCCATGATAGTCGTTAGCCTCTCCAATGCTAACACCAGTTTACCCATGATAGTCGTTAGCCTCTCCAATGCTAACACCAGTTTACCCATGATAGTCGTTAGCCTCTCCAATGCTAACACCAGTTTACCCATGATAGTCGTTAGCCTCTCCAATGCTAACACAGCTTATCTATGTTAGTTGCTAACCTCTCCAATGCTAACACCAGCTTACCTATGCTAGTTGCTAGCCTCTCCAATGCTAACGCAAATGAAGTCTCCTTCTCATCCATTATGGCGTAGGTATAGACATAAC
Source organism: Austrofundulus limnaeus (assembly GCF_001266775.1). Taxonomy (NCBI): domain Eukaryota; kingdom Metazoa; phylum Chordata; class Actinopteri; order Cyprinodontiformes; family Rivulidae; genus Austrofundulus; species Austrofundulus limnaeus. The sequence goes on from NW_013952496.1 coordinate 1,148,683, forward strand.
CTCCTGCCCTCATACTAGGGACTTTGATAAATGCGCTGCACAATCCCGTCAGGTTTTTGTGATTTTTTTTTTTTTTGCTCGTTTTCATGCTTAGCCTCCGCTTAGCATTTTGAAATCTATCTTAAGGTTTTATCTAGGTTGTTTTCTGCTTTGGTTTGAAAAATCGTTGCGAAACTGTGACACGTTTACGGAGCTCCGCCCCTTTTTTATGTATACGGAAGTCAATGGAGCACTTGCTTCCTAATTTTCAGCATTTAAAGACCTCTAAATACTTAATGGGGGGTCCGATTGAAAAAAAAAAACTAAATGGTTTTGGAATCTGTACACATAGCCTTACGAGTACAAAAAGTAAAAAAAGCTCTAAAATGAGTTTGAAAATTTTATCAACGTCCCTACTCATACTGCGCCATATGAATCTGACACAAGCTCACAAGACAAAAGCTCCCACCCTTAATAAAAACCAAACTAAAGCTCACAAATTATTTATGTTTTATAGTCACTTATTGTTGTAGCTGAGACTCAACTTCAGATATGTAATAGGGTTTAAAAGGACTTCTTTACAAGCTGAAGTATTAGTACTTAAAAGTATAAACATAAAAATAATATAAAGGAAAATACAAGCACAAAAGCTTAGGCTGCTCCACAGGGGTCCCTCCTAGTCCTCCCCCAAAAAACGATAAAGGATAGTGATTAATTTTATTTATTTATTTATTTATTTATTTATTTATTGCCTCTTTTTCTGATATACACTTCAGCTTTCTTAGGCCCCCCGAGCGCCTCCTGCTGGCATTCCAGGGGGGGGCCGCCGCTCCCACTTTGAAAAACACTGTTAGCTTGTTTCAGCCACGTATACATCCGTGTGACATTACTCAACAATAAGCTGTAATGAAATAGAAATGAAATACTTTTGAAAGTAGCAAAGTATTTGTACTTTGTTGCTAAATGCCTCTGCTCACCAGACACTCCAAACCAAGTGAATTATTGCGTTGTCACAAGAGATTGTGCATAATTTTCTTCAAGGATTGCTGAGTTTTTATTATTTTCCAAATGTTTTTAATGACTTGAAAGATTCGCAGAAACAGAACTCATGTCGTCAAACAGAACATCAGGTCTTCACCAAACTGGACCGTCTTCAGAGTCCTGATCCTGGTCCGTTTCTCACTCTGTTCTTTACTGTTGGTTTTAATTCACACAGAGCGTCTGAGCACGGACACACCCCTCTAATGACAGGGCTGGCATTTATTGTCCTTCCACAAATTACTGCCAGTTACAAACTGATGATAGTTTTATCTGCGGGGGCTTCTTGATCAATACCAGTGACTCGGTGATTAGCTCATTCATCACACAAACCTCTGGCTCTGTCCTTTGTTGGCTCTGTGGCTCCCCGCTGCATCCAGGAGCTAATTGGTTCGTTTGGCCTGGTTGGAGCAAGCTGCTGTCTGCTCAGTGCAGGAGGAGGTTTAAAGGTTTTTTTTAAAAATTAGCTGCTCTAATAAATTTCACAGGATACTGCAGATGACAAGACACTTCATTATTCCTAATTAGACCTCAAGTGTTGATTAAAAGCTTAACATTCCTTGAAGGAATGCCGATCACCCTTTACCTCCCATGCCAGAGTTTCAAACTAAGATCATTATTATTATTATGGTCAAAAAATGATTTGACCCTCAAATTTAATCATTTTATTATTCATTATTTTTTTTAAAATCCATTTTGGTTCACGAGTTTCTTTGCTAACAGAACTAACTCCAAATATTTAGTAGCAAAATTAAAAAAATATGTTGGAGCTCAAACTATCTTTTGAGGATCAGTCTCAGCTACCACCACCCCAAATTTAAAATGCATTTTTTTTTTTGCAAAATTTCCACTTATCGATGGGCAACGGATACGAGGAAGCAGTCCTTGCAATCTGACCTATAATACTTTTTAATTTAAATATTTGTGTTATTTGTTTGTAGTTCTGACAGGGGCGGTTCTAGGGGCGGGGCCACAGGGGCACTGGCCCCATCTGAAATCTGATTGGCCCCCTGAAGCCCTGTCTTTTCACTCATCTGTCCTTGCCCAAATGCTGGCTGCAGTTCCAGTTCCAACCACTAGTGGCGCCAGTGAGTCAAACAGGAAAGTCATTTTTATTGAATAAAACTGGCAACGATGGGTAGATTTTCTTACATGTTGTGTGTTTGAGAGTATTTTATTTATGTACAGTAAAAACATGTAAAATTGATATGGATAATTTACTGTGCAAGATTTTACAAGTGTGTGACATGTGTGACTGATTAAATGTATAAAACTTACAAAAACTGGGGATTTGTGTGCAAGGATGTTGAACAAATATTTGGCCCCTCTATAAATATTGTGGCCCCTTACACTGAAAAAATCCTAGATCCACCATTGAGTTCTGAAACTATCGCCCAGATTTATTTATCCAATAAAACTGATAATTATTCTGCTAACACTGAAAGGCTTTCTCTGTGTTTTTGGTGACTTAGTTTTTTTTTTTTTTTTTTGTCTTTGGTGAAGTTGTTGTAAAAGTAATTTTTTATGGCAGCTGTGAAGTGACTCTGCATCCATCAGAATCTTCACACCTCACTTCTTCTGTTCTGTTTGTCCAAATGGAAGCACGTCAGCGCCTCGTGTCACGGCCAACCAGTGACTGATCTGGTTGCTTGACAACGTCAAGACAATACTTAAATTCCCCTCTGCGTCATTGTTGCATTTTCTGCAGACAAAATGTGTTAAGTGTTTTTTTGATACACTGGAGCAGAATTAAACACGCTGCTTTCATCTGTGCGCAAATACAGAATAAAAGGTGTTTTTTTTCCTTTTCTCTCGTTTGTTCCGACTCGTCCTCCTCAGTGGTGGTGGTGTTGGCCTTCATCATCTGCTGGCTGCCGTACCACATCGGCAGAAATCTCTTCGCCCAGGTAGACGACTACCAGACGGCCATGCTGAGCCAGAACTTCAACATGGCCTCCATGGTGCTGTGCTACCTCAGCGCCTCCATCAACCCCGTGGTCTACAACCTCATGTCCCGGAAGTACCGGGCCGCAGCCAAGCGCCTCTTCCTGCTCCACCAGAGGACCCGACAGGCCCGCCGTGGTCAGAGTCAGCTCAGCGTGATCGACCGCATGTCCACCCTGAACGAGAGCCTGACTGGGGTCTGAGTCTGCAGGTTTATGGAGGTCAGGGGTCTGGAGCTAAATAGGGAATACAAAATAAATAGGGCTCAGTGCTTCACAGCACTTATACAAAATTATGGCGTTCTTTTCACTGAGACTTTATTAACTTTGTTATATGTTAGTGTTGTACGCCTACTTACATTCAGGTAGTCTCTGTTATCTCATTTCCATGCGTGACAGGATCCTGATGATGGAAGTGTTTGTTTTGTTGCCTTTTACCTCTGATTTCAGTCGGATGTTTCATTTTGTGGAGACGTAGCAATTCTTCAAATAAGTGCATCAGGTTGTTTAAGTTAAATAGGGTAAAGGTTTAAAATCATAAGAAACTGAAAAAAGGTGCATGCATAATTACAGGGCCCCTAATGGGG
>NW_013952496.1:1152416-1153236 GCF_001266775.1 Austrofundulus limnaeus
TCAGCATCCTGCAAAAGTTACTCAGGATCCTGCAAAAGTTACTCAGGATCCTGCAAAAGTTACTCAGGATCCTGCAAAAGTTACTCAGGATCCTGCAAAAGTTACTCAGGATCCTCCAAAAGTTACTCAGGATCCTCCAAAAGTTACACAGGATCCTGCAAAAATTATTCAGGATCCTGCAAAAGTTACTCAGGATCCTGCAAAAGTTACTCAGGATCCTGCAAAAGTTACTCAGGATCCTCCAAAAGTTACACAGGATCCTCCAAAAGTTACACAGGATCCTGCAAAAATTATTCAGGATCCTGCAAAAGTTACTCGGAATCCTGCAAAAGTTACTCAGGATCCTGCAAAAGTTACTCAGAATCCTGCAAAAGTTACTCAAGAACCTACAAAAGTTACTCGGGATCCTGCAAAAGTTACTCGGGATCCTGCAAAAGTTACTCGGGATACTGCAAAAGTTACTCGAACCTACACAATTACTCAGGATCCTGCAAAAATTATTCAGGATCCTGCAAAAGTTACTCAGGATCCTCCAAAAGTTACTCAGGATCCTCCAAAAGTTACTCAATATCCTGCAAAAGTTATTCAGGATCCTGTAAAAGTTACTCAGGATCCTGCAAAAGTTATTCAGGATCCTGCAAAAGTTACTCGGAATCCTGCAAAAGTTACTCAGGATCCTGCAAAATACTCAAGAATCTAAAATAGTTACTCAGCATCCTGCAAAAGTTACTCAGGATCCTGCAAAAGTTACTCAGGATCCTGCAAAAGTTACTCAGGATCCTGCAAAAGTTACTCAGGACCCTGCAAAGTTACTCAGGAT
>NW_013952496.1:1154644-1156699 GCF_001266775.1 Austrofundulus limnaeus
TTACTCAGGATCCTGCAAAAGTTACTCAGGATCCTGCAAAAGTTACTCGGGATCCTGCAAAAGTTACTCGGGATCCTGCAAAAGTTACTCAAGAACCGACAAAATTTACTCAAGAACCTGCATAGATTTTGCAGGATCCTGAGGAACTTTTGTAGGATTTTGCAAAAATCTAAATCAGTTTGATCCGTTGGAATCATTCTCCACCCTTAGTGACTAAACTACTCTGGTTCCTTCAGTTTGAATGGACGCTGCTCATCTCCAGCAAGTTTAAACCAAACCACAGGTTCTCAGTCGGACTGAGTTGGGTCTTCTCTGGGATATTCCAGAACAATTGAACTGGTTCTTAAAATGTGTTTAGGGTCACTGTCTGCTTAATTTAAAATCCCAATTAAATCCCAGGTTTTAAGGCAACAAAATCAAATAGATTACTAAGAGGAGTTAATATTTTTTCAGATTTCTTTATCATTTCTGCAGCATCAATTCCGGTTGGTTTATTAATAAGAAATTTATTTGTAATTCCTAATGTGCTGCTGTGTGACTGTACGGTGGATGATTTTTACCATGATGTTTGTTTATTCTCATAAATCTTAGCAAAAAGACATGAAGCTGTTGGCAGCAGGTCGTGTGCAGATATGACAGAGATGTGTGTGTGATTAAACTGATCACACACTTCAGATTCAAATCAAAACGAGAGCCTCGTCGTCCATCTGTGTGATGCCGGGAACACCTGAGCCTGGAGGAGTGGGGTCTGTGTACGTGCTGGCTGTCACCTGTAATCTGACTTATTATTATATAATCTGACTTAGTATTATATTAAACAGGCTCTGAGTTAGATTTAAGGTGGCAGCCGGCGTCCCTGCATCACCATGTTCAAATAAATAGCTGCTCTAAATGCTTTTAACTGAAAAATAAAGATGAGCAGCGGCAGAGCTTTTTTTTCTTAAGATGCTGAGTTTTGGATTAGAATTTGTACGTTTTTGTACCTCGTCTGCTCCCTGAGAAAAACTCATGTCAGAGGTGTGTATTTCAACCTGAAACTCCTAAAATAAACGTATTTATTTCAAGGTTCTCCCTGTCATCCGTCTTGTCATTTGAAAGAAGCCGTCACGATTTTGCTCGTGAATCATCAGGCCTTGGTTTACACGGATACAAAGAGACAGTCTCTTGGATCTGACTCACATGGTCCTGTTTTTTTTTTAAAACCATTCATCTCTTCACTGGGGAAGCTACTGCAGCCAGTGGAGCTCATGTCCCACAGAACAGACCATCCTGCCATCACTGCAGGGATAACCAGCAGGCAGAGAGCTGTGGTGACTCTGCACCTGCTTACATCATTCTGGGGATAGAATTTACAGAACAAACTGCTGTTTGATGTGAAATGACTTTATTCATTAATTAAACCATCACAGATTGAACTATTAATTAACTATTAACTATTGTTAACTAAAGTTAAATATAGATCAGGAAGATTTACGTCTGTATTTTAGAAACACTGGAATGACTGCCTCCTTAATGGTTAGAGATTTTTATGTATTTTTACTATTTTATTATTGTTTTTATGTGATTTGGACTTTGAGTACCCACCCACCCTTTCTTTCTTTCTTTCTTTCTTTTTCTTTCTTTCTAAATTTCTTCCTTTCTCTCTCTTTCTACCTTTCTTTCTTTCTTTCTTTCTACCTTTCTTTCTTTCTTTCTTTCTACCTTTCTTTCTTTCTTTCTTTCTTTCTTTCTTTCTTTCTTTCTTTCTACCTTTCTTTCTTTCTTTCTTTCTACCTTTCTTTCTTTCTTTCTTTCTTTCTTTCTTTCTTTCTTTCTTTCTACCTTTCTTTCTTTCTTTCTTTCTACCTTTCTTTCTTTCTTTCTTTCTTTCTTTCTTTCTTTCTTTCTTTCTACCTTTCTTTCTTTCTTTCTTTCTACCTTTCTTTCTTTCTTTCTTTCTTTCTTTCTTTCTTTCTTTCTTTCTACCTTTCTTTCTTTCTTTCTTTCTACCTTTCTTTCTTTCTTTCTTTCTTTCTTTCTTTCTTTCTTTCTTTCTACCTTTCTTTCTTTCTTTCT
>NW_013952496.1:1157060-1159526 GCF_001266775.1 Austrofundulus limnaeus
GAATAAATCACTCCCAACATGTGTTATCACCAAAAAAGTTTAAAAGGACAATAAAATATATAACTGTTTTTAGCATAAAATAAAGGATATGAAATGCACTAGAATGCAGTAAAACTAAACGTTTCATCAGATTATTCTCATGTTTTCCTGCTCTAATAAATAGTTCTACCACAAGATGGAGACAAAGTCTGAGTTCCCTGAGATTTTTCTTTGAATTACTAAAAATAAATAAATAAATAAATAAATAAATAAATAAATAAATAAAACAGGCTCTCCAACATTTTAGTAATGTTAAAGATAAGTTTTTCTTTAGGCCGCTTCCTTCTGCAGGCGTTGCCACAAAAAAAGTGAATTTGTCTGAAATATTTTGGCATTATTTCACACAGATATCCTCCCTGCCCAAACCTGGGATTAAACCTTCAGCCTCAGGATTATGACCACCAAGCTACCACAGCCCCAAAAGTGACAAATTACTTTTCTGTTTGACTTCAAGAGCTTTTAGAAGCAACTCTGCAGTTCTTATTGAGCTCCATGTTGAAAAAAGAGAATAAATACAAACCAAATTACTTCTTTTTTTTTTTTTTTACAGAAAAGAGCTGAAAAACTGCTGACATGTTACAGGAGAAACTAAAGCTGACCTAACAGAGCACCAGCTAAAAGCTGAACGAGCAAAATGCTAACTAAATGCTAGCTAAATGTGAAACACTTGCTAGAAAATATTAATTATAAGCTTAAAGTTCTACAACTTCTCTAAGAAAACATAGATCTCTTTTGACTTATTTGTAAAAAGTGTCACTTTGTCCTGACAGTAAAATATGAGATAATCTGAAAAACAAACAAAAAAAAGTTCTTGCTTCCTTTTCTTTCATTCTTCAACAAATAATTTTAAACAGAAGCCAAAATAAAATGCATCTTTACAAACGCTATAAAGCTTTTATTTCAAATCCAGTTCTCTTTATCTGCTCATTAGTTTGAGCAAAAACAGAAATGAGCAGGATTATATTTTGAAAGTCCTCAAACCCACTTTTTTTTTTCCCTTTTCCTGAACTAGTTGACAGGGAGGGAGTGAAATGTGCGTAAATGTTGGGCGCTCCTCCTCTCCATCCATGCTGCTGGTCTGGCTCCAGACAGAAACACAGAGCTGGTTGCTCTCCTCTCTGCTCCTCAGGAGAAGTTTGCTCCTAAAGGCTGAAACCGACCGGAAGGAAAAAGAGGACAGAAGAGGACGGGATCTGACACATTCTCAGGATGGAGGTAAAAACTAAAAAAAAAAAAAAAACAGTTTAAAGTCAGATGTTTGACACATTTAATGGGAGTTGCTTGTATTTTGGCGGGGCTGAAGATAAAACCTGACATTATTCTGCGGGTTCTGTAGGAGCATGTTTAAACTCTCTTAAAGAATACTTGTGTGTACTTTATTTACACACAATCTAATATGAGGCAAGATTTACAAAAAGCAGAAAAAGTTGCCGACTCGGTGAGTTTCATACTTCCTTTCACTCACAGAAGGAAAACGATTTCATAAAAACATCTGTTACATGTCGGTCTGGAACAGCTGTGTGATTTCAGTGATTTACCTCAGTAAAAGTACACAATTTAGTCCTCTGCAGCCTGCAGTATCCAGTACTCAATCTAAATAATTAGAGCTGTTCCTCTGCGTGCAACAGGAGGAACGTTTCCACTGATGTTTTCTTTAAATACAAGGCTTGTTCGTAAATCTGAGGCCTCCTCCCTGTTTTTTTTTTTTTAAAAAGTGGCTCCTTGAGAGCCTTAATTCTCAAGATTTTCATGTCTCGTGCAAAAGTAGGAAGAGAAACACCCGTTTTTCTTTCCTCTGCAGCCGATTAGGGAGAGGGGAAGTAACCTGCACTAATGCTTTCACATCGCTGGGCAGTCTGAGACAGACAGGCTCCTTGCTGAAAACTGCATGAAGCAAAACACAAATATAAGAGGTGTTGGATCACGGGTTTTTTTTTTTTTTTTTTTTTTTTGGGGGGGGGTGTTTAACAAACTTGACTTGAATCTTCAATGATTGTTTTTTAGCTGCAAACTGAATGAAAAAGAAAATAAGCAGCGTCTCGTCTGACTGGTTACCTCATCCATCGTTTCAGAGCTGATGAACTCATGGAAGTTGTTAAAGTTCCTGTTTTGTGTGTAGACTGGGTGTGTGTGTGTGTGTGTTTCATGCAGTAGGATTTTCCTTTGGTGGAAGGAAAAACATTACAAGTGCTGGAGTGTTCAGGACCATCTGGCGAGCACATTTCTTATGTAACGAACAGTAAAGCTAACGGAGAGTCAGTCCGGTTCTCCCCCTGCTGCTCTGCGTCATCTGGGGTCTCATTCATAAAGGATTGCGTGGAAACCATACTAAAAGTGAACGTACGGCCAAAAGGTGGAAAAGGCGTACGCCAAAAAAAAAATTAAGATTTATAAAACCGTGCGTACGCATGTTTCTGCGCATCTTTC
>NW_013952496.1:1160501-1162776 GCF_001266775.1 Austrofundulus limnaeus
ATCTGACAGTGATCATTACACAGTGTGGCTCTAATCCCTCACTTCACCATCTGTGTCGCAGTTTCACGTCTCCAAAATGAGCGTACGCATGGGTCGGAGCTGGCGTGAGGCACCGCACATTTTCACGTCGTTTGGATTTTATAAATCACAACCTTGGCGTACAAAGTGGCGTACGCAAGTTTCTGGGCTCAAATTGTGCGTACGCCAGTTTTATAAATCCGACCCCTGATCTGTTTTAAAACACGCCTCGGTTCATGGACTGCAGTCATCATCACAACAAGGCTGTAAATTAGATCAGTTTGAGCTCAGATTGGATGATGAGGAAATCAAACATCCAACAAAGCCTCCTCTGTTGTCACAAGGCCGGATCGTTTGGTGAATATCACATTTTCAAGTGTCTCCTGACTTTTAAAAGATAATTTAACAAGTCTTCTTTTTTCTTGTTGCACACAATGTCCTCAGTTATAACTGTTGGCTTTTTGTAGGTTTGTCCTTTATATCTTTGTCCTCATATTCTCTTCTCATTCGGACTGAGACGCAACAGCTCAGCGTAAAGGAAAGACATGGAGGTTTAACTAAATTAAAACAGAAGATAAAACGAACAGCTCTGGGATCCTTATTAAAGTTAAATAGGTTTAAGCTGAGTTATAGTTCCTGTGAGAAACCGTCACTTTGTCTAATTTTTATTTTAGGCAGAAAAAGTGTTGCATTAAGATTTTCAGTGAACCTGGGGTCACATGTGGCCCAGTGGTCCCTCTGCAGCGGCTCTTCGATGCTTTGACCAAAGCTAACATGAGATTTTTTTTATTTATTTTTTGGTTAGCTTTAGCACTTTTTCTGTCAATGCGTTTGCAAATAAGTGACCAATAATAATGAGAGTGAAACATGTTGAGTGCTAGCCTCTTCAATAATACAACTTCAAAGTTTATCTTTCAAATCCATCAGTGCTACCTTTGATGATAGATGTAGATTATAGGAACGCGAAAAAAGTTTTTAGTTTTTTATTAAATTTGGTTTATATACAATGTTTTTAGTGTTTACATTAATGTTTTTTTTTGTTCTAAAATGTAATAATATATATAAAACATTACAATTCACTATGTATTTTTAGTATTATAATGTCACCCCCACTGGTCGGAAAAGCCTCCCTTCAACAAACTCAAACTGGCCCACGGGCCACCAGTTGATAATCACAGTTTTTTGGCTCGGGACACATTTTATCAGTGATCCAAGGAGCAGAAATGGGTTTTTGGACGGTAAAGGTTGCAGACCCCTGGACTAGAGTGATGTCATCTTTAGTTTCAGCTCTGCTTGCAGAACCATTTTAAACTCACCGTCTGCACCACCCTCATCTAATTTTGGCATCAAGACTCACTTCTTTTTTGTTCTTTTTTTAGTTCTTCAAGCTGCGCCTGTTTTACAGATACAACCCCACCCTCAGGTCTAATTTAACACGGACCTGAAGTCAGACCTTATTTTTAATTCTATTTAAGATTATTCTTTGTTAAATGAATTATTGATTTGTAAAACTGCAGTTTATTTAATCCTAAAAGATGTTAGCCCAGCATGTTTTTAAAAGAAATGTTATTAATGTTAATGCAGAAGCCTGGAAACTGGACTTTCTTATGTGTTGAAAAAAGTTCTGATTCTTTACTTGATGAAGCTTCAAAAGTGAGAAGAATGCACATCACATTTCTGGATTATTAGTTTATCAATGTTGAAGAACCTTACTGGGGAGTTATCCGTTTATTCACCAGTTCACACAATCAGCACCACTCCTGTACTTTCATCACCGCAGAGGGCGTCCTGAAGCTTGTCTGCCTGCAGTGGGAACACCAGGAGGAACGTTTCAAAACATTTAGGTTCCTGTCAGGTTTTACCCTGCTTCTCTGAGGGGTTTGCTTTAACTCACTGTTCAGCCCCGACCTGCCAGCAGCTCCTTCAGGTGTCACCTGTGGGCGAGTTCAGCTCATCAAAGTCTTTACTATAATTAAAAACACAAAGAATAGAATAGAATAGCTTTATTGTCACTGATAAAAACAATGGGCCTCATGCAAGAACGTTCATATTCTTATCCTAAATTTCTCTTACTTTTGTTCGTACAAAGGGTTCGTACGAACATGTCACGTCAGATTCAACAAACACTTCTATCTTCTGGAAAAGTGTGTAAACGAGCAGCGTAATTTCCACCTGTTCGTATCCAGCTGCTCGTGCACCTGAGAGGAGATGAGCATGATTACCACCTCAAAAACACCATATAAGGCTGTTTCCTGCC
>NW_013952496.1:1163458-1165951 GCF_001266775.1 Austrofundulus limnaeus
CCACAAATTCTCCTAAATCACTCGTACGCACAACTTAAGAACAAATCTGTGCGTACGAACGGTTTTTGCATGAGGCCCAATGTTCAAGGACAGTGTTAAAACAGTGAAATGCAGTTTAGCATCCTCTCACAGGCAGCAATTTTTAAAATATAACAAAAAATAAATAAAAATCTATACATGGGCAGTAGAATCTATACATGATGGCTGAAGGGTTCATGGCTTTCACAGCTTGAGGAAAGAAGCTGTGATTCAACCTGTTAGTCTTTGCTTTCAGTTGTCTGAATCTCTTTTTAGAGGGTATGGGATATGTGAAATCCATTGATGAGGAGGGCCGTGGTCTCGGTATGGGTGGATCTTCTTAAATCCATGACCATCTCCTTGGTTTTATTTGTGTTCAGTTCCAAGTTTTTGTTCTTACACCATACTGCCAAGTGCCGGACCTCTTCCGTGTAGGCTGACTCATCGTTGTTCAAAATCAATCCCACAATGGTGGTGTCATCAGTGAACTTGATGATGTTTTTGAGGGTGTGAATGGGAGAGCAATCATATGTGAAGAGTGAGTAAAGAAGGGGGCTGAGGACACATCCCTGTGGGGTACCTGTGTTCAAGATGAGAGTTGAAGATCTGCTGTCTCCCGTCTTGACGTGTTGGGGTCTGTTGCTCAAGAAGTCCAATATCCATAAACATAGTGACCTGCTTCGGCCCAGATCACTCAGGTTTTTCATCAGGTTTTGTGGAATGACTATTAAAAGCTGAACTGAAGTCAACAAACAACATCTTTACATATGAACGTTTCTGGCCTAGATGGGTGAGGGCTGAGTGGAGAGCTGTGATCACAGCATCCTSTGTCGACCTGTTGGTCCTGTAGGCAAATTGGTGTTGATGGACGTTGGCTGGAATGGTGGATCTGATGTGAGGGATGATGAATTTCTCAAAACATTTGGATGATGGGAGTTAGGGCGACTGGGCGGTAGTCATTTAGGCAGCACACCGTGTTTTTCTTTGCCACTGGGACAAAATCAGTGTCTGTGAGATTGTTTAGATTTCCTCATGAGTGGAAAAGTCAGATGGTTCACAAACACCTTGTGTTTTAAAGGCACGAAGAGGCAGTTTTCGTTTGCTCTTCCATGTGGCAGAGCTACAGTCTGCAGAGATGCTCTGAGCTGTTTTAATGTTATTTATAATACAAATCATACGTTGTTTTGATTCTAAGCATTAACAACAGTTTTATTCCTGTATTCATTAGAATGTTGAGCTCTTTTATGACGTCTTAGCTGTAACTTTAGTTTTTGTAACTGTTTGTTTTGAAATATTCAACATTATTTACATTGTTTTAATAAAAATACATTAAGATCTTTTTAAATTTATTTCAGCATAAATGTTTTGCTAAATTAGTTACAATTTTGCTAAATTTAATGTTTTGCTAAGCCAATTTAATACTATCTACAAATTTCAGCTCCAATTTAGCTATTTTTAAGTTTTTGTTTTGCTCATTTTTAGCTTTTGATTGTTTTATCTTGAAGTTTTTTCCAGTTTAGTAATTAGCAGTAAAACATTCTGCACTGTCAGGGGATTTTTTTTTTATTTTTAAGTTATTTTGTTATGAGCCGACTGCTGGTTTCATATCAAGCAGATTTGTTGGTATTTATTGAATTTAATATCGTGTTTTTTCTCTCCTGCCTGTAGAAACAGGAAGAGACAGAACCGGGCTTTGTGTGATCAGTCTGGGTCTCTTCTTCTTTCACAGCGGCTGGTCATACGGTCGACCTCGTGCTTCCATACAAGACCACAGTCTGGAAACTCTGCAGGGATTAATGTTTACATCAGCAAACTGAGGACGTAGCTTCTTTAGATATACTGTAGCATGTTTAATATATGATAAGCTCTCCTTAGTTATGATGTTTCTTGTTTAGACACTCTCTCATGCTCTTCATGCTACGTTACAGTTTGCTTCAGATGTGGTCCAACTGGGATCCAGGCTCCCTGAACGGCTCTGGGGCTTTTTCCCAAGCCTTGAGCCCCAAAAATAGTTTCTCCTGCCCTCCCTGGTGGAGAAACATAGTTTCCCACTCAAGAGCCGAGCTCGGGGGTCCCAGCTGAGTGAAGCATGTGTAGGACTGATAATCATCTGGTTCTTTCCACCAGTTTAAAGTAATAATTTTTCATTCTCAGTAACATTAAAAGAAAAAACTTACATCAGATCATGCTTCTGTGAAATGCTGTGAAAAATTACATCGTAAAATCTGAGACCACTCAGTAACTTTGAAGCTAAAGATGATTAAAATAAAGTTTATTGGTGTATTTCTATTATACACAAACATTATGTAAATACTACTTCAGATCTTATTTGGACAATGAGTGGTCCTGGTCTTTACCCAGCAGCTGCCTGTAAATGAATATATATAAATGTAAACATGTGAATATACTGTATATACAGTGGGTAAAATAAGTATAAGTATTGAACATGTCACCATTTTTCTCAGTAAATATATT
>NW_013952496.1:1167197-1176315 GCF_001266775.1 Austrofundulus limnaeus
CTCAAAGGTATTTTGAATCTGAAAAGAGCTTCACTGAGTGAGAACTAATGTTGAGAGCTCAGCAGACAGTTAAGTTTCACTTTCACTTTCACCGAGGGCCTGGAGGAGTCATGGGCGGGGTGTGTGAGGTGGGGGGTGGGGAGGTGTGTTCTGTGATGAGGAAGCTCGGCTTAAGGACACGTCCCAGGGGCGTTTCTGGTACCAAAAGGTGTTTCTGGTCCCCACCTGTCGCTTTGCTCCTCAGCATGGCTTCTTAAAAACACTGCAGGATTTCTCAAACATGCATGAATGAGTCAGAGCAAGGCTTTGGACATGTTTTTTTATGAGAGTATAACATTATAACATGATACAAAACTAAAAAAAAATTGATTTTACATGACATTGCCGCTTTAACTTTCAAGTTTCATGCTTCACTTTTATCAAACACCAAACGTTACGTTCCTCATCTCATTGCTAGTCTGAACGCCGCTAAGAAACATTAACCGAGCTCTACGTGGTATTTCATGCATAGAAACAGTGTTTTAACACATCCTCATATAAACACTGAAAAGTACTACGTGTACGACTGACTGTGAAATAAATAATACAGAAATACTATTTAAGTAAAAGACAAAGAGTTTTACTCAGTGTTGAGTTCAGGGGGGCCACAGTTCCTCAAAGCCAACAGCTCAGGGGCAGGACAAGTTATCTTTCACCTTTTAAATGTTTATTATGAACCATGAATTTAACGTTTACCATTGATATAAAAACTATTTTCATTTTTAATTAAGTTAAAAAAATCTATATATATTTTTTGGAGGGGCGACTTTTGGCGAGGGGCCTTTTTTGACACATTGCTCTACAGCGTCTGCAGACTGAATCAGAAGAACATAATGCTCAGGTGTTTTTAAGGAAAAACACAGAGCATTTCTCCAGCCATGAGCTAAAGATGAATCCTGTGTTCCTGTCAGGAGGTTTTGGGAAAATATTCTCACATTTTGGGGTGTAATTATCCCAAGCAGGCGTTCAAGCTGGTATACGGCTACAAAAGCATTTATAAACCAGGATGTTTTCAGCAGGGAGTGTTCTGAATTTACTGTCGCTCATGTTGTTTTCTGCACACAGAAATGAGAAAAACATTTCTTCCTCAAAACATCTGAGCACCGACTCAGACAAAGAGCCCAGCTTCCTTCGCTTTGCACGATTTGGAGTTGAATTTGCTCTGAAGGAGACGTACGCTTTTCACACACAGGAAGGAGTTAACAATTAGAACGTAGAAAATAATGGTGTTTTGGGGTGTGTGTGTGTGTGTGTGTGTGTGTGTGTGTGTGTGTAGGAGGAGGTGCCTGGTAATTACTGTTTATCAAGTGTAAGAAAGGAGAGTTCAGGAAGCAGGTTGTTGTGCTGGTTCAGACAAGGGGGGGGTGGAGGCAAAGAGGTGAGATCATGTTGGGAACAAGAAAGGATAAAAAGAAAATAAAGTGTGTGATTAACATAAGGAATGTGTGTCTGTGACGCCCGGGAAATCTGTGTTTTCATCGGCAATGATCCAAAATGAGGAGTGAAGCCTCGCCAGGCTTTGGTCCCCGCAACTTCGGAGGCTGATTTTGGATGTGAGGGTTGGGTTTAGGACCAAGGTGTGAATTGAGTGAGGTTAGCTTTAGGGTTGGTGGTCAGGGTTAGGATATAAAATTACCAAAAAAATGAATGGAAGTCAATGGGTGGGCCCCACAAGGATATAAAAACAAGTTTGTGTGTGTGTGTGGCAGCTTTGAGGCGAGGATGGAGCTTTTTAGTGTTCAGATAAAGTGCAATGGAAAAGTGAGCTGAAAGATGGAGACAGAGGGAATAAACCAAGCTAACACTGATAACAGTAGGGGAAACACAAGTTTTACATTCTTAGGGCTGGGCGGTATATCAAAAGTAAATTATCACAATATTTTTCTTTTCATAAATGATCACAATTTTTTAAATTGTTTAAACAGCCATTTTTAAAGCATATATGCACTGAAAACTAAGTACAGATTAATTTAACATTTTAGTAAATGACACAACAAATTACAAAAGATAAACAAAAAAATCTAAAAACCTATTTATTAAGTACGACAAAAGTGGAAATCTTATAATCGATCACAAATTGTGAAAAAAAACGAGAATATTTAAGTTACAGACTGAGTAAACTGTATTATTTTTTTATAATTTAGACTGAAAACTTATAAGAAAGGAGGAATGAAACAAAATCACGATTAACACAAATTATAAATAGTTAGGTTCTACGAAAAAATAATCTGTGAAAAGTCTGAGTCTGCAAATTGTGAAATGCAAATTTTTGGGGCTTCAGTCTGTTTATTTTATTGCATTGAATCATAGATTTAAAAATAATGTATAATTGATTTAAAATCAGTTTTTATATTAAATAAAGCGGGGGTCATTGGTGGGCCAAATGGAAGTCACCGGCGGGGGGCCGCCAGTTGAATACCCCTGGTTTAGGGCCTCCTAAGACCCCATTTCTGTGCGCAAGTAAGGCTGAAACAATAAAAACCTTTTGTGTATTTACAAAAAACATTCCCATGTGGACCGGGCTTAAACGTTTTCGAGGCTTATGATCCAACATTCCAGTCTGACGCCCACCCATCACCAGATATGTGGACCCAGTTCCTGCTCCTCAAAGGGAAGTGTGGAGGAGGCAGAGCTGAAATCAGCATGGGAACCCTGGGAGCCACAGAAAGTAAAAGGAGCCAAGTCGTGATAAGAAGGCCCGGGTCGCTGCTGTCACGGGCTGCAGCGTGATGCTGACCAGCTGCAGCGAGAGGGGCTCACTTCCTGTCCTCTTCATGCGAGTTCCTCAAAGGACCACAGAGACGCCTGTGAAGCCTGTCGGCTCGCAAAGCCTTCCTCCCCTCGGTGTCTCGACTTGTCTGCGTTTTCTCGAAGAAGGGAAGGAAGTGAAACATTGTTGTCTTAAAGAATTACGCTACTGTTCCTCTGCTTTCGGTACTTTTACTTTAAAAAAAGTTTTTTTTTCTTCAGTGGGTTAAGGCAACAAAACTTACATTTTAAATGTCAAACTAGTTGATTTACTACTAAACTTAATATTGTTAGGATCTTTTTTATCTTTTATCATTATACTGCTTACTTTTAACCCTTTTTAAAAATAAACTAATTAAATTGTCTTTTTTTTCCAGGATTCTCCATCCAAGCCATCTGTGGCTGAGCTTGCTGGAAGGTTAAAAGGTCATATTCTGCCATTGCCCGGCTCAAATGATGAGGTATTTTATGCCCTCAACTATATTTTATATCTATTCATAATGTTTGTTTCTTAAATTTGCTTGTAGTATTTGTTTTAAACTTGCTGCCAAATACAAATCGTCTTTTCCTTCGTTTATTTTGTAGTTTCGAAGAAGACCTCCGTGTTCCTTAAAGTTGCACAATCCAGCAGAAAATGAAGAGTCTGATGTGAGTTTGTTTCCTGTGTTGAGTCAGGAGATACTTCAGTAAACAGATTTATCAGAATTTGTGCCAAACATGTCATTTTTATCAGTTTTTTTTGGCCTGAACAAGTAGAACATTGTCTGTCTTTCCATTGTTACATTAAACAGTATTCTTACTACGCATATTCATTAGAAATGATAATTTTTTTTATTCAATTTGTTTTAAATATTATTGATAAATTACATAATTTATTAAATGTGTTGTAAAATGTGAAATGATATGATTTTGCTAATTTACTTTTTGTGTTTTTGGGCAGAAATCAGTCTCACCCAGCATCAACAAAACAAAGATGAAGAACTCAGCGATGATTGAAAAGTTGCAGGTTAGTAGTACACCGTGTACTTGAAAAGTTTACTATATAGTCATATACTTGTGTAGTCAGTAAACAAGAGATATTTAGATATTTACAGCCCTGCTGCTCTCATCCAGAAGGGGTTCTCTGCAGACACAAAGTAGGTGTTTCTCAAGCGTAAACACTGATTGGCTAGATGTTTTTGCTCTGTTTTTCAAAAAAAGTTGGTTCTTCTCTTTGATTTGTTTTTTAACTACTTTCACATTACTTTTAGGAGCCAAAACTTTATTATGAAATCACAATTTATCATTAAAAACAAACATTTTTTTCTAGCCACTCCAATAGAAAACAGAACTGAATATTAGTTTCCTCATCATCAGTGACCTTTTTAAAAAAATAAATAAAATACCGGTACTACAAAAAAGAAGAAAATGAAAGAATAAAAAGGAGAAATATAATGAAAAAGATTGAAAGAGAGATTAGAAGATATATGAAATACACACCAAGAAAACACAAGACGGCACACCCGACTTCTGTCTGCACACTAGGGGTGTAAGAAAATATCAATACACTGAAATATCGCGATATTTCATTTCCCGATACTGTATCGATATTCTAAAGCCCTGTATCGATTTTTTTATTAAAGTTTAAAATGTCAACTTTCCTGCCAACCGTTCATTTTTATGTTGTAGTTCAGCCTCTGACCACTAGTTGGCAGCAGTGAGCCAGCCATTTGGCTCATCTACCTCTTGAGCACCAGAGAGTAAGGGTAGCATTAGAATTGTAAGTAAACATTAGCTTTTCTTTTTTTTTTTTTCAGTAAGAGGTTTTTATTTAATAGAATTTTTGGACAAAAAAATCGCAATATATCGCCTTGCTTACAGTATCCCAATATATCGGGATATATCGTATCGTGACCCCTCTGTTATGATATGTATCGTATCGCCAAATTCTTGCCAATACACAGCCCTACTGCACACCTGCAAAAAAGGAGAAAACCACAACACAGCAACAAAATTTAGAAATAGTTCTCCCTGTTTCTAAACGTCTCAAAAAAAAAAAAAAACACGACCGACTGATGTTGCTCTTATTTTGAAATGTAACCTTTCTTCGTTAAGAGAAGCAGAAATCGTGAAGATGCTGGGTCCGATGTTGGCGGCGTCTTCATGTAAACATAATAATGGCCGGTTAACAAAATCTGCCAGCTCTTATTAATCCCAAATCTTCTGAATACCTCGGTAACAACAGCAAGTTTGTGAAACTAAATAAATAAATATGAAAGCCTGATGCTAGAAAAGTAAGCTAATGATACAAAAGAAACACCTAAGCAACGATCATCAGGTGTTGTGCTTGAGTAGCGCCTTTTTTTCTCATCCAATCAGCTGTGTCCATTGAAAGACTCGTCCAATCAGGTGTGTCCATTGAAAAAACTTGTCCAATCAGGTGTGTCCATTGAAAAAACTCATCCAATCAGCTGTGTCCATTGAAAAAACTCGTCCAATCAGGTGTGTCCATTGAAAAAACTCGTCCAATCAGCTGTGTCCATTGAATAAAAACTCGTCCAATCAGCTGTGTCCATTGAAAAAACTCGTCCAATCAGCTGTGTCCGTTGAAAAAACTCATCCAATCAGGTGTGTCCTTTGAAAAAAACTCGTCCAATCAGGTGTGTCCCTTTAAAAAAGTGTTCCTATGGAAACGCCTACTCGTCTGCAGAGATACCTATGTGTCCAGGGCAGGAAAAAAGGGGGCGGGGCTTCAGCTGATGGCACAATGTGCTCAGATTATAGAGCTAATTGGATCACAGCCACAGAGGCTCTGCTGAGG
Source organism: Austrofundulus limnaeus (assembly GCF_001266775.1). Taxonomy (NCBI): domain Eukaryota; kingdom Metazoa; phylum Chordata; class Actinopteri; order Cyprinodontiformes; family Rivulidae; genus Austrofundulus; species Austrofundulus limnaeus. Next base: position 1,172,785 of record NW_013952496.1, read on the forward strand.
CTCAGATTTGTCCCTTTAGATCCTTTAGCTGGAGGTTGTCACAGTGGGCAGCTATGGGGCAAAAGGGCTGCCGGTTCTCCCTCTTCTTCTTCTCCCCGGTGCAGGTAGGACGCTTATGTTTGGACCTGAACCCACTTTCGTCGGGGACTGATGTGGGTTTACTGCTGTTTGACTCTCACAGTGTATGGAGCATATTAAAGGGAACCTGGGTTTCTTTTAGCGGAGCAGAAAGGTAGCAGGAAGCATCACGCAGAAGAAGAAAACCAGTTTAGTTATTGGTTTGTAAAAAGAAACATTTCGATGATTTTTATTTCACATGTTGACTTCCCTGCAGGCCAACCTCGCTCTGTCACCCAGCACTCTGCTGCCTTCGCCCAAGGGTCCCGACGTGAAGCTGCAGCCCACGCAGCTGTCCCCCATCGTGCCCAGCAGCCCCCTGAGCCCCTCCCAACGACCGCCACCTCTGTCCAGCAAAGAGGAAGACCCCGTCGGCTTCGACAGCCCACCCGAAGGCACCCCGCTGCCAAGCTTCAACAAGGTAAACATTCAAATTAAACCGCTCTCCTCTTTACAACACACCTGTGTTAATTTTATTTCATAATTAACCCATTTTTTCTGGTTATTTTAGCTCCTTTGAAAATGAATTTAGTGTTTTATATGTTTTTAGGTTTTTATAGTGAGTTAGTGAGGTGTGATGTCATAGCTGGACATTTGAAAACCTGCTCCTGATTGGCTGTTGTGCTTCTCCGGTTTAAGCAGGCCTGAGATAAACCGGCGCAGGACGGTGGATTGAAGACATAATCCACTTAGCCTAGTTAGAAAACCCCGAGTGCCGTTAGGTCTTCTCACGCAAACGCTGATTCGATTTGAATTGTCAACAGAAACTATCCGAGGATACAAAATAAAATAAAAAATGAAAAGAAACATTTTCTCTTGTTTCTCCCACGCAGAACCGTCCACGGTTATCATTCAAACGGCGCCCGCCCACCAGGCAGCACAGAAGGTCAGCCGGAGAGGAGGAGGGAGCCGCGAGGAGCGAACAGTCCCCGAGTGAACCGGATGTCCCCAAAGAAAACGGGGACGAGGACCGGGTTTTAAACGACCTGAAGGAGGAAGCGGATTCCGGTCCGAAGGAGGCTGAAAACGGAGACGAAGACTGTGAAGCGATGGAGGCCGAGGCGGCGCAGAGCGGGGGGGATGTGGAGCGGGACGCGGACCGAGACTCGCCCGCGGAGACCTTAAAGGAGGATCGGGGGCCTGCCGAGTCTGCCGGGCAGACAGAGGACCGGGACGAGGCGGACCTGGTAGAAGGTGACACGATGTGACCCGCCTGAGGAGGAAATATTCAGAACTTTTTCTTTGGAGACTTTGATCAGGTTAAAAAGTGTTTGAAGGCGTTTTGCTGCCCTCTGCTGGCTGTCGGTGGAACAGGTCGATGAGCACTGGAGAGTCAACAGATGCAGGCCGTTTCTGCTTTTATAGGAAAAAGAAAAGTACAAATGAAACTTTATCCATGATCACAGGAAGTCTGTGTTGTTTTGTACCCAGTCGGCAAGAGTGCTTTTACAACATTCTGCTTTTTAACAAGACTTTGATACGAGTGCACTTCCACATGAATGCAGAATGTTAAAAATGAACAATAGGCTACCTAAATGCAGTATTATTAGACAGATTTATATATAAAAAACTAAATATATTATTAAAACTGAATTCTTTTAAAATAAAGTTGCAGAGTTTCTTAATTTTCTGATCATTTTAACCCACATCTAATTTATTTAAGTGTTTTTATTTAGCAGTTCTTCAGGCTTTTTGGAACTGTTTGGATTTTGGCTGCTTCCCCACATCGTTTCATATAAAGAGATCTTTTCAGCAACTTATTTGCACACACACACACACACACACCGACACACACACACACACAGACACACACACACACACACACACACACATATACACACACACACATATATATATATATGCATATATATATACACAGTATATATATACACAGTATATATATGTACAGTATATATATATATATACACACACACACACACATATATATATATATGCATATATATATACACAGTATATATATACACAGTATATATATGTACAGTATATATATATATATACACACACACACACACATATATATATATATGCATATATATATACACAGTATATATATACACAGTATATATATGTACAGTATATATATATATATATATATATATATATATATATTGCTCAAGACCACTTTTAAAGAATATCTGGCTTCTTGGGAAGAAATGATTCAAATAGTTTTTCAGTAGTGATCTGTGTTGTTGCTTATTTCATAATATGCACCAAAATCTGTAACCGTTTCCTCAAAATATGAGGAAACCTTGAAATGACGTGTCGAGGCAAACTTAGGGACAGTTCTGATCAGCAGGAAGAGATTTAAACTGATCTACACACTGAAATTACTGTATTATGTCATCTTTTGTTGGGCAAATTGATTGTAAATAATAGAAAATACAGTAAAATCATAACTTTAATTTATTATAGCAATAATGTTTGTCTTTTGCCCAAATAAAAGTTGTCGTTATAATAATTTACACAGAATTACATAAGAGAGATAAACAAATTACTGTAAATAAAATCAATGAATATAATAAGTGTTTACAGTGAAAATCATCTTGAATGAACAATAAATCTAAAATTACATGTTTAGTATTTCACCACCGTTCACATCTGACAAACTAAGATCCTCTAAAGCTGTGGTTGTTCTGGTCAAATAATCCCAATCTCATGCATTTTCACAAGATGTCACGCTCAGAGTACGTGTTGTGAATGACTCACAGCTACTACCACGTCAACTGTTAGCTCAATCTTTGACAAAATGACTGATTTATAGCCAGTTTTGTATTTTCTAATGTCAACTGTCTGTGGCGGCTGCTTTGAATCGGGTTAGCTCCAAAAGTTAATCAGCTGAGAGAACATCCGACAGTTAATCCCTGAAAGTTTCATTAAAATCAGTGCAACGCTTTGTGAGATATTTTGCTAACAGACAGACAGAGTCGACTTTTATGGAAGCCCATTTCCGCCACTCTGATAAAAAAATAAAACTTGTATCTCATAATTATGACTTAGCTATCTCATAATTATGAGATAGTATCTCATAATTATGACTTAGCTACTTAGCTATCTCATAACTATGAGATAGTATCTCATAATTATGACTTAGCTATCTCATAATTATGAGATAGTATCTCATAATTATGACTTAGCTAGCTATCTCAATTATGACAGCTATCTCATAATTAAGAGATAGTATCTCATAATTATGACTTAGCTATCTCATAATTAAGACTTAGCTACCTCATAATTATGAGATAGCTAAGTCATAATTATGAGATAGCTAGCTAAGTCATAATTATGAGATACTATCTCTTAATTATGAGATAGCTAGCTAAGTCATAATTATGAGATACTATCTCTTAATTATGAGATAGCTAGCTAAGTCATAATTATGAGATACTATCTCAT
>NW_013952496.1:1176716-1178834 GCF_001266775.1 Austrofundulus limnaeus
ATGAGATAGTATCTCATAATTATGACTTAGCTAGCTATCTCATAATTATGAGATAGTATCTCATAATTATGACTTAGCTAGCTATCTCATAATTAAGAGATAGTATCTCATAATTATGACTTAGCTAGCTATCTCATAATTAAGACTTAGCTATCTCATAATTATGACTTAGCTATCTCATAATTAAGACTTAGCTACCTCATAATTATGACTTAGCTATCTCATAATTATGAGACAGTATCTCATAATTATGACTTAGCTATCTCATAATTATAAGATACTGTCTCATAATTATGAGATAGCTAGCTAAGTCATAATAATGAGATAGTTGTCATAATTATGAGATAGTTAAGTCATAATTATGAGATACAAGTTTTATTTTTTTTATCAGGGTGGCGGAAATGGGCTTCCACAGACTTTAAATGGGTTATTGCAAATATTTTAAAACACAGATCCTGTATAATCAGTTGGCGCTCAGATTATATGTTGAGGATCAGCCTCAGCTACCATCACACACAATTTTAGGTCAATAAAAATAAAAAATGATGGCGTTAAAGCCATATTATTTGTGTATTTTATGATAGCTGATCAAGTAATACGTTGTAGGTGTATGTCTAATGAGTTTCAGCTAAATTTATTCAGTGGTTTTCAAGCTGTTTTTGTTACAAACAGTTTAAAAAGAAACAATCAGTTTGCACTGATGTTATGTAAATATTTGACCATCCTCCAGGAAATCCTGGAAACCAGTGAGATTCCTCCTCCTATGACACAGACGAATGGTTTCTAAATTTATAATAATTCCGAAACAAAAACCACAGCAACAATGACTGGAGCTGTATAAAAAAAGATATAATCACCACTCCCAAAAAGGTCAAACAGGGAAGAAATGAGCCGCAAGTGTTTTATGTGGCGCAATTTTCCTGTTCCTTCAGCACCGCCTCCTTCTACCGAAACTGACTTATTTATTAGAGGAGACTCACCTGTCGGCCTCACGGACACACAGGACACTGGACCGGTTTGGACACAAAACCTTCCCGCACAAAGCTCGTCGCTTCTTCTTCAGAATCTCTGGACTTTTTGAACTTTGAGACGTTCACGACCCTCGACGACTGTAGGTAATCAGCGCTTCCGCGTTTCCCCCATTTATTACCTCCAACATGGATTCTGAACTTGTTTTACAAGTTTCTGAAACTAAAGTTACTTAGAGTGGTTTTTGTTTTTTCAGAGGTGAGGCAGAGTCTGGCAAAATCAGATTTACAAACATTTATTAATAGTTCTATTAAAACTTCTGTGCTGTAGAAATGGTAAATTTTAAAAAACGAGGAGAGTGTGAAGGAGCTGAGGAGTAAATGAATGAATAAAAAAAATAAATAAATAAAAGAGCAAGATTGGAGATGTGGACCAGGAAGTAAAAACAAATCATTGAGGATGAAGTTTGGAAAGCTTTAAAGGGGACATATCATGCAACATCCACTTTTTTACCCATTAAATGCATTTTGTTGGAGTCTAGGATTGCAGAAAAGTTTAATTTAGTTTCCCCAGTGCTTCAAAGATATCTTTATATTCTGTTTGGATTATGGTTTTCAACATGTTGAGTTTTTTATTTTATTCTCTATGACGTTTTCTGAACTAATTTAGAGAATTTGCGACATAATTGCCAAAAAAAAAAAAAAAAAAAAAAAAAAAAAAGGTCTGGAACAATAATTACATTTGACTCTGGGCCAGACCTCGGCTGGACGAAGTCTTTCATTGTTAACGTCTTTTAAATTCTTTGTAAATAAAAACCCCTTTAAACTCCTCTGTAAGCTGGAAGGGGGGTACCTCATTTGGACTTAAAGAAACAGCCTCAAAACGAGTTGTCCTGATGCATCTCAGTAATCCAGGTAAAAAAATCAAAAAGAAAAAAATTGTATAGGTCTTCTGGACGGGTTCTTCTTTAATGAAACGTTTCGTCTCTCCTCCAAGAGACTTCTTCAGTCTGAGAGTTTCAGGCAAAATTCAGGCTTTTAACATGTGACATGTGTTAATAAAAAACCAAACTGGATTTTTGGTCAATTTTGTAACTTTTTCCAAATTATACATATAAATTGTTTGCATATTTGCTGCTCAGTCAAGGTC
>NW_013952496.1:1179740-1182047 GCF_001266775.1 Austrofundulus limnaeus
GACCTTGACTGAGCAGCAAATATGCAAACAATTTATATGTATAATTTGGAAAAAGTTACAAAATTGACCAAAAATCCAGTTTGGTTTTTTATTAACACATGTCACATGCTTAAAAGCCTGAATTTTGCCTGAAACTCTCAGACTGAAGAAGTCTCTTGGAGGAGAGACGAAACGTTTCATTAGAGAAGAACCCGTCCAGAAGACCTGTAAATTTTTTTCTTTTTGATTTTTTTTTCTCAAAACGAGTTGATCTGAGACACAACAGAAAAAGGGGTGAAAGAGGGGCTTGTGGAGTTACAGTAAAGAGGAAAACAGACCAAAGCATTGCAGTTCCACTTTATAAATCCCCAACTGAAGGATTTAAATGAGTAAAGGATTTAAAGGCATGATATGTCCACTCTGAACAGAAATAAGTTACGGCGTTGAGGTTTTTGACTCGATTATTCAGTGGCGCTTTTGAGAGAGAGAAAATGCTCAAGAAATGGAGAAGAAGGGTGCTGGTGCCAGGGTTGAAGGACACAGGTGATGTACAGAGTTGTAGCAACTTCTTCTTTCTGATGTTCCCCTTTTTTTTTCAAGAGTTGCTAGAGGAATGAAGCTGTAGAGCCTCATGAAGGTCAGAGTTCACCAGGACTTCAGGTCAACTGACCGGGAAATGGGGGAGCATAAAAAGAGGTGAAGAGGAGAGTTCAGGTGGGATTTGTGACAAAAGGGTGGCAGCAAAAATCAAAAGGAAAAGGTTTACAAGAGAGCAGAGAGATGTAAGGTTTGGAGACAGAGACATGGACCAAACAGAACAGGAAGTGTCCTGCACAGGTTGAAGGACCGGGAGATAAAGTTAGACATCACACTGACCTGCATCCTCTAAATATTATAATAAAATTAAATGAACTTAATCTGTTTCAGTCATCAGCTGAATTTCACTGATCACTTTCACAAGAACTAATTAAAGAGAACAGATTTGATCCTAAGTTGATGATATAAAAGCTGTTTGAGTGAACTCTTTATTTTACTAAACATATTATTTTTTATATGTTAGTGAGTTTTACATCCATCCATCCATCCATCCATCCATTTTCTGTACACGAGTTTTACATGTTTTGTAAAATAAAATGCATCCAAAACCTATTTACATTTTTAATAAACTAATATTGTTAGTGATTTTTAGTGAGCAAGTAAAGCAAAAATCCATATTTAGTCATATTTTGGATAATGTTGTTTTGTAATAAAATAAAAATCTGTGGTTTTTTTTATAATGTTCACATATATTTAGGAGAAGCCAGGTTTCAATGCCGCCACACACCGACTGCACAAGTAATGAAGCGGAGCATGTTTCGTTCCTCAATGAACAGGTGAGTTTTCTTTAGTTCACTGTTTACAGATAGTCGTAAGTCGTACAGTATTTATTCAGACGACTTACTGTAATTTTAAGTATTTCTTATTTATGAGGGTTCTTTTTCTTCATAACAATTTAACCAGTCAACAGTAAAGACAGGAAATAGTTATGATTGTATCTGTTTTGTTTTTGTTTCAGGGTGATGCTAATAATGTGGGGTCATCACCCAATAATGTCCAAATACAAATGACTCATGATGACGTCCGTCAGCCGGTATGTAAATATTTCCTGTAAATAATGGAATCAAATAAGCCATAGATTCTTAACCTATGGGCCGCGAGCGCCACCTTAAAAAAAACAAATTTTGAATAAGGTGCAATACACTTTCTCACCACTGGTAGCAGCAGTAGTGCTTCACTCAGTTGTTTAACAACTTTTTTAACATGTGGAAGAAGAACATTAGAAACCCGCCGAGAATGGAAACCTGTTTTAAATTAAAAGTACGAAAAAATCAAAAACAAACAAAAATCAAAGTAACTCGTCAAAAAATGCCAAAGTTTGTCACTAATATGAAGAGCAGCTTCTGGTTCTATCATGCAATATTTTAAAAGTTCAAAACATTATCAAATACAGTCGCAGATACAGCTATATTTTCATTTGCACTTAATTGTTGTAGTTTTATTTTTAAACATTTTGAATGTTTTTCAAAGAAAATTTAAACTTGTCAAAAAGCTGTTGTTACTGTTATAGTTTGTTACTAATATGAGGAGCAGCTTCTGGTTGCAAAAGTTTAAAAAGGCTATATTTTCATTTGTACTTTATCAAACTTATTTTTAGGGTTTTTTTTGTATTTGAAACATTTGAATATTTTTTATTTATTTAATTTGTGTCCACAATTTTATTTATTGAAATGTCTATTTTTGTTATTGTTTATGTTAAAAATATATACAGTATTTTTGTGCTGATAAGCC
>NW_013952496.1:1183212-1185539 GCF_001266775.1 Austrofundulus limnaeus
CCTACCTACCTTACCTTACCTTACCTTCCCTTACCCTACCTACCTACCTACCTACCTACCTAACGACCGACCGACCGACTGACCGAGTCGGTCGGTAGTACCTACCTACCTACCTTACCTTACCTTACCTTACCCTACCTACCTACCTACCTACCTAACGACCGACCGACCGACCGACTGACCGAGTCGGTCGGTAGTACCTACCTACCTTACCTTACCTTACCCTACCTACCTACCTACCTACCTAACGACCGACCGACTGACCGACTGACCGAGTCGGTCGGTAGTACCTACCTACCTTACCTTACCTTACCTTCCCTTACCCTACCTACCTACCTACCTACCTACCTAACGACCGACCGACCGACTGACCGAGTCGGTCGGTAGTACCTACCTACCTACCTACCTACCTACCTACCTACCTGTCTACCCATCTACAGTATCTATCTATCTACCCACCCATCTACCCATCCATCCATCCATCCATCATAAATTAAAGAACAAAAAATTATCGCACAAAACTCAAGTTTTAGTCCGGATCCCAACGTCAACCTGTTCGCAGTGAGAATCCAACGTTTGCTGAGTGTTTTTGAGTGTAAAAGTCTTTCCTCCAACAGCGCTGCATGAAGATGAAGATGAGAAGTTCGACCGCTCGCTCTTCACCGTTCCACGACATTTTAACGGAAGCTTCCAGATATCTTCCCAGCCCGTCTCTAATGAAACTCAAGTTCTCGTGGATCTACAAGACAAGGTTTGAGCAACTGTGCTTGAAACGACACATTATTATTATCGGTGTAGACTGTTTAGGCTCTCATTGTTAAAGCTCTGTCACACTATAATGTTTTAGACAACTTTTGAACTTTTTAATGTCTAAACTACTAACAAAAGTTATATATTTGATCAATTTTTCAGCATTACAGTTTGTACGTGTCTAAAAGAGGCTTCCAGCTGATTTTTTTAAATTCCACGTTCAACGTAGATGTCTTAAAAATGTTCACAAGTTGGCATAAGTTGTCTAAAACGTTATAATGTGACAGGGCCTTTAGAACCAGAAGGAGGTGAAGGTGCTAATTGCAAACTTTAGAATAATCTGGTTAAAAATTGTTTATCCTGTACTATATTGAAGAATCTATATTTGTACTTTCTGTACAGTACGTACAAATCAGATGTTAGAAAACGAAATAAGTTTATAAAAACCTAGAAAACTAATTTAAAAAATGCTATATCAGTTGGGGCAGTTTGAAAAAAAAATGCTACAGTAGTTTTATTGGTATGCAATTCTGAAATGTGGGTCTGCACTCAGTGTAAACAAAGCATCCAGCAAAAGTAGCTGAGAATCATGTAAAAGCTTGAGTGTCATAATTGACCTACATCAGGCCGGGCTTGCTCTATATATGTATTTAAATGCAAACCTTAAGTTTACCATTTGTCTTGTTTTCAGTTATTTTTTTTTTACTTTTTTTATTAAGTCGTGAAATTTGGTTTTATTATATTAAAAACAGCTGCTTTCTTTTCTACCAGGGATTGTGGTTTAATCAGAATACTTTAGTGATTCCTGAGGGAAGTTATAGTTATCACAGCTGCAACCGTTCAAGTAAAGTAGTTAGAGAAGAATAAGCACACTGGAATAAAATGAAATGCGCTCTGGAGGAAAGCAAAATAAACACACGTAACATTCCCAGGCTTTCAGCAGCAGAGGGATGATTGTTGGCTCGGTGTTCTCAGTAACAAATGGTATGCTGTCTGTTTACCTCTGCGTGTTCCAACCTGCCCCACCCAGCTGTCGGACCTCTACAAATCCTCCCCGGCTCTGGGAAGATACTTCTCCCAAGCCCACACGTTCCCTTTCAGGTAAACACATCACCCACTCACACCACGGTCTCCCCATCAGGGTCAAACAAAGTGTTTATTTTTTGTTTTGTTTTTGTTCTTGTCCACCCGCCACAGGAACGAGTCTGCGGTGGTTCTGTACCAGCTGACGTTCGTCCTGCCGGAGGAGCAGCAGGAGGAGCTGAGGAACTTCACTCTGAGCCTGGAGGTGGTGCGCAACGTGCTCAGGCAGTTCCTGTACGACCAGGATCCCGGGGACTCCGGGTCGGCCTTCATCGACCCAGCTTCCCTGAAAATGTCCTGAAAGTGTTGAGAAACAAACCGGAGCTCCTCTGTGACGGGGGAAATACAGCGGGTAAAATAAGTAGTGAACACGTCACCATTTTTCTCAGTAAATATATAACTAATGACATGAAATTTTCACCAGATGTCGGTAACAACCCAAGTGATCCATACATACAAAGAAATCAAACCATAAATGTCCAGAAATGAAGTTA
>NW_013952496.1:1186614-1201241 GCF_001266775.1 Austrofundulus limnaeus
CATTAGCACCTCTAGTAATATATTTACTGAGAAAAATGGTGACGTGTTCAATACTTATTTTACCCGCTGTACCTCACTGAGGTTTGAAGTGTGCGACTTCTCTTAAGGGTCACGTCACAAGAAACTCACCACAGAAAGCTGTTGTTTAACGACACTAATGAACTTTGGCTGCTTGAATCATCTCACATGATTTAAAGAGGACATGTGGCTGCTGGTTAAACAGACTGGGAGTGCCTCAAAGTGAAAATAAAACTGTTTTCATATTGTATATACATTTTTTTTTTCATTTGAAGTATTTTTACTGTGTTTTTATGTCTGTATAAAAAGCTGTTTTTCATATTAAAGTACATGGTTTACATATTTACACTCCTGTGTAGTTATCGCTCATGACCTGACATCATTTGCAAACTGGAACTGCAAACATTTGCCTAGATTAAACAAATGCTTTTAGACGATCAGTTTAAGAAAACATTGAACCTGTTTTTACCAAGTTAGAAGCCTGAATAAAGAATATGAACCACGCTTTGTACCATTTTATGCTTTTATTTTCTGTCAGTATAGTTTTTCTTTCCCTTCGTTGAGTCTAGTTTTGGTGTTTGTTGTGTGACCAGCAGAGGGGGCGCATGTTCTTCATGCAACATCCTGTTATCACATGGCTTTAATTAAACTGTTTTAAGAAACACTGAGCCTTATTTTTTTATTTTTTGAGGAATGATCAAAAAATATGCTAAATGCTAATCACAACTTACACATTTTTTAGACACACAAAACTGAAAATTAGTGCAGAAGTGTCTGTAAATATAACTAAATTCTAAATATTAATCAAAATGAAGACTATAATTTTAAGTCATTTTAAGACTTATTGAGATTAAGTTTGCAGTGGAGCAGCTGAGACTGATCGTACCTGGGGTGGAATCAGAGACCAGGTGTGGCCACCCATCAGGCTCCGCCCCTGGATGAAGCCATTCACTAAAACCCAATTCGATTCTCAATTTTAAGTTCACAATTGTGATTATTTTCAAGTTATTGTTGTTGTTTTTTTTTGCCATTTTATAACCAAATATATATTTTTTTACAATCGACATTTTTGTCCTTGTATCAAACTAACTGGCTGTTGTCTTAGTAAAAGAATATAACTTCAAATTAAGTAAAAATGTCATTACAAATCCTTTCATAACTTTAACTTATCAGGTAACCAGCTGAATTTGACTTATTTTATTTTTAATTTTAGAAATTTATTCATTTCAATAAAAACTAAACTATATACAATAGGAAATAAAAAATATACAAATCAAAGATAAAAAAAAATGAAAGGCAGCAGAAAGAAGAAAAAACTAACCTACAAAATACACAATTCCTATATACACTAACAATGAAATTGATTCATTCATTTTTATGAATTGATTCACATTTTAAGCAGCTATAATTGATTCTCATTTAATTGTTACTACCTTACTTTTAACTCATGATGCAACCAGCACCATTTTGTGACTTGCATTATGTTTATAGTGTGTGCTAAAGATGACATGAACACCTTCACACACAGACAGGTGATAACAAACCCTCCCTGTACAAAATAAAGGAGTTTTGCTATAATCAGGTTTGTGGCGGCAGAAAGCCGAAGAAAACAAGGACAACCTATCAGTTTGTCCCTCTGATCAGACTATAATAATCAGAGGAATTAATTAACACCCAGGAGCTTCACCTGAGGCTCCTCCCTTCTGTTTACGTAAAGGTTTAGTAATTTGCTGGCAACGGGACAAAATCAGCTTTGGCTCGGCCTGTGTACGTCTAATAGGCTAATAGACATTAGCTGGCTGTGCGGGTGGTCCATCTTCTCAATCCTATTTTGAGAATTGTCAATCGTCTCAAGCCAGATTTACTATAAGGAGCGTTGCTGAGCTTTGATAGCTCCGTTACAAACAGGAAGTCAATCTGAAGAGTGTAAAATGTGCTCCCTCTGCGCTTGGAATCGGTTGACAGAGCAAGTTTAACAACTGCGGGACATTTATTTGTACCAAACCTTTCACGTCATTTTAGTTTGGAGGCTGCTCGCTTCATCAATCCCCTCATTGTTGTATTGATGAAAAAATTTAACGTAGCCCCGGCACAAACAGAGCAATGTTGTATATGCTGTTAAGTGCCAGGAGGACTGCGACCAGTTATACATCGGGGAAACAAAGCAGCCACTGTTCAAAAGAATGTCCCAACACAGACGAGCTACATCTAATGGCCAGAACTCTGCAGTTTTCACTCATTTACAGGCCAGCGGTCACTCCTTCAGAGATGAGGATGTTCTCATTCTTGATAGGGAGGAACGTTGGTTTGAGAGAGGAGTAAAAGAAGCCATTTTTGTGAAGAAAGACCGTCCATCATTAAACAGAGGTGGAGGCCTCCGTTTTCAGTTGTCCCCCTCCTACAGTGCTGCTATTGCCAGTATCACTCCACCCCCTGTTAACAATAGGTGTTAATTAGGTGTCAACGATAGACATGTATTGTATCAGTCACATGGAGGCAGGGCTTAAAAGCCTGAATTTTGCCTGAAACTCTCAGACTGAAGAAGTCTCTTGGAGGAGAGACGAAACGTTTCATTAGAGAAGAACCCGTCCAGAGGACCTTTACAATTTTTTTCTTTTTGAACATGTAGCTCATTAAGAAGAGTAGACCGTTTAGGCTTACATTTACGTATCAACAAGCTCGTTAATGTAAAACATAATGAAGAGAAAAAAATACAGCTACTATTAATTCATATTGCTGTAATTAAATTCTGTTAGATAAACACACACACAAAAAACCCCTATAAACTCTTTAATAAATAAACCTTTAATATTGCATTCTGATGCTGTAACCTCTGAGTAAACACTATAACTGTCATTCAGGCCATAAAATCACTGACTCAAACAAACTTGTCAGATCTGTCAGAGTTTGCTGTTACCATCCTGAGCAAGGAAATGTTAAAATAATTTGATTTCATCAGGCTCACTGAGAATTGCTGCATATTTTATAACGTGTATAATAAGCATGATAATGCATGTATGTGCAGACATCATCCCTAACCTCTACAGCAGGTTGAAAAAGTAATTAATTAATTAATTATAACCTATTTTTTTGTTTGAAGCCATTGATCCATATTTAGGTCTAATCGTGCTGAATAATGACATCCGGCCCACTTCTCTCTACAGATAGAACGTCCTGAGGTTCCAGGAAGAAGCTGCAGCCTTCCCATTAAAGGGTTTATCTCTCCTCGGGGCTTAAAGATTAGTTCAGACTTTGTGCTGCGTTTCAGGCAGAAACCAAAAGGTGCTGAAGCCACGCCATCTCCTCCAGCTTTCTCTGTCCCCCCCGGCTTCCTGCAAACCCCAGTTCTCCAAAGGAGCGATGGGTTCCCACGGAACGAAACTGGACGACATCCTGGAGGAGGACATGCACCACTGGTACACAAAGTTCATGAGGGAGTCCCCCTCAGGGGTCATCACGCTGTTCGAGCTCAAGACCATGCTGGAGATGAACGGGATGTCAGAGGAGGCCAGCAGCTACGTGGACCAAGTCTTTTTGACCTTTGACATGGATGGGGTAAAAAATATAAACTTTTTTTTTTTACCTTTCTACCTTATTTAAATAATAATTATTAATTTATTTAACTATAATCGTGACTTCTGCGTTAGTTAGAAGGGAAAGTACGGAAGCCGAGAGCTGCTGTTTTCTGTATATATTTTTTCCATGATTTTCTAGTGATAGACATTATTTGTCTCAATTGAATTTGCCTTATTAAATAACGATAAACAAACAAACAAACAAACAAACTTAATCAGTGAGCCGAGGGGACCAGGTTGTCTACATGGTTACTGATTGATGCACAAGATGAAAGCTATCTGGAAAAAATATTTTTTTTACTTTGTTAATTTTTTTTGAAAATAAACAAAATTTATATACACTAAAAATACAAATCACATATAAAATGAAAAGCAGTAGATAGAAGAAAACAATCTTATAGTATCTGCGCCTTTTTCCTCCCAAAATTAATACTGTTAAACAATAATAATCTACAAAACAAGACAAACTAAACAAAAACAACCTCAAATCCTTACCAAACAACAGTTCATATGAATACACATTATATTGTTTTTTTCTTAACAAAATGACTTTTATCATCCTCTGAAACATAAATATTGATCTGGCATTTTTGACATCACTCTCCAGATTGTTCCATAATCTTATTCCTTGTATGGAAGTACATCGCTCCCAAAAACCAGTTCGAAATCCAGGTTTCACAAACCCACTTCAGATCATAACAACTTTCTCTCTTAACAAAATTAAATTGGTTGTTTAAAGGTAATATACATTTGTGAGCCTTATACATAATCTGTAAAATATTATAATCAACCAACTCATAGAATTTCAGTAATTTCAACTGATAAAATAATGTATTTGAAATGAACTCGTTATCTCGAGAAAACACTCCTTATTTCACGATAATACGTTGTTATCACGAGGAAACCATGGGGGGAAAAATATATGCCTGAAATGGCCACTCTCAGCTTCCGTAGAAAAGTGGCTTTACTCATGTAAACGTCTTTTCAGAACCAAAAAAATAATTTGACTAGAAATAATGTTATGGAATAAACATATTTGATGTTTTTGGTGTGATTTGTTGTTAAAAAAGCACAAAAAATTTATTACTATTTTTAATTTCAAAATGTCACATGTTGAATAATGTAAAAATTTTAAAATCTCAGTTCAGTAAACAATGATGCAATCATTTTTTACTGACATTATCTGTCTTTTTCCTCCCCCTCAGGACGGCTATCTAGATTTTGTGGAATACATCGCAGCTATAAGCTTGTTGCTGAAAGGAGAGGTGAACCAGAAACTGAAGTGGTACTTTAAGCTCTTTGATCAGGACGGAAATGGGAAAATTGACAAAGAGGAGCTGGAAACTATATTTAAGGTACAGCGTTGTCTCTGCTGTTGTTTCGTAAACTGGGGTTCTTTGTTTATAACAGGTCGTGAACTTGACTGAACATCTAATCTGTGCACGTCTTACCTCATCGGTGAGCTAAATGTGGCCTTTAATCTAACTCACAGGCCAATTCTCACGCAACAATCACGCTCTGTCACCGAAAGGTTCACTTGTTGGTGCAAAAAACAATAAAACCAATATTATTTAAGCATTATTGATTATAAAACACTGTTTAATTTTACAACTCATGCCCATACCCTTAGCGAAAAGTAGTATACTTGAAGTTCATTTTAATAAGTATATTTGAAAATAAGTTTATCAAGTATATTGGCCACCATGTACTTGTAGTGTACTAGAAGGTATACTGATTTAATACTCATTCGTACTAAATTGGGACCTTTTTTTTTTTTTTTTTTTACAGAATAGTATACTTTAAGTATACTGTTATGTCTTTTTAGGTTTATAAACTTACCAAAAAGAAGTACACTTTAAGTACATGGCATTACAAAAGTACATAAAAGTGTATTTCCCTAAGTGGACTTATAGCTAAGTATACTACCAGTTTACTAACAAGTATACTTCTAGGACTAAATTGACCCAACAATAAGTTTAATAAAGTATAGTGAAAGTAATCCAAGTATACTTTTAGTTTAATCTTGAAATATACTACAAATTAACCAGTCTGTGAATTTGTACTTTCAGTGTACCACTAAAGTTTCTCTTGGCCAAAAGTTTAATCATTATAGACTAAGTATACTTAAACTTTTAGTATACTTTTAGTACAAGCCAAGTATAGTGTAAGATAAACTTGGTTAAGTATATGTCGGATGAGTACATGAAAGGTAAATTGGAAGTATACTCTTTTCATTTTTTGTTTAAAATTAGTACTTTCTTACATTTACTACTTTTTGCTAAGTTTGAATTTATCTGCATAACGTCTTTCAGGCTATTCAAGATATCACCAGAAGTTATGACATCCCTCCAGACCAGATTGTGAATCTTATATATGAGAGGATTGACATCAAAAGAGAAGGTAAATATAAATCATATAGTTCATGTAAAAAAAAAAGTAAATAAGTTGTGCGAGGTTAAGAAAACCTTCTCCTCTCAGGTGAGCTGACGCTGGAGGAGTTCATCAGCGGAGCCAAGGAGCACCCGGACATCATGGACATGCTCACCAGGATGATGGACCTGACCCACGTCCTGGAAATCATCATCAAGGGTCAAAAGAGGAAAGCTTTGAAATGAGCCCGGGAGCCACAAACAGGATTGTGGGGGAGAGCTGCTTCAGGAGAGTTAATCCAAATCTCTGACTGCAAAAAATAAATAAACCCAAGCTGCTGAGCTGTGGTGCAGAGGAGACGCACAGAACTTCCTCCTCTGCTGGTGCTCTGTGGGCTTTATTTACAGCTTTGCTTATAGGCGTCAAGCACTTTTTTATGAAATGAGATTTAGATAAACGAGGACAATTTTCTTCAAGGAGCATTTAATTTTGTGCAGATTGGATGAAAAACATCAGATCAATTTGTATCAATTGGAGCTCATCTTATAGAAAGCCTGAAGTGATAAAAAACGAGTTAAATGCTCAAGTTCAAAAAGTTTTAGTGCAATTTGGATTTATACACAGGCGGCACGGTGGCTCAGTTGGTTGATGCCTCTCAGCAAGAAGGTCACCGGTTCAAATCCCGGTCCGGGGACCTTTCTGGGTAGAGTTTGCATGTTCTCTCCGTGCAGGCGTGGGTTCTCTCCGGGTACTCCGGCTTCCTCCCACAGACCAAAAACATGACTGTTAGGTTAATTGATAACTCTAAATTGTCCCTAGGTGTGAGTGAGAGAGTGAATGGTTGTTTGTCTCGTTTGTCTCTATGTGTGGCCCTGTGATGGATTTGCGACCTGTCCAGGGTGTACCCCGCCCCTCGCACTGTGACCGCTGGATATGGGCACCAGTGACCCACGCGACCCTGAAAAGGAAGAAGTGTGTACAGGAAAAGGATGGATTCATACACATCTTTTCCCTTTTAGCTAAACTAAATTCTAACAGTGGTTCTAAAGGTGGTCTGGACTCGGTAGAAACTAGGATTAGCATGTAAAACAGCCATCGAGATGAGATTATTTAAAAACTGTGACGCTGATTAAAACCTGCAGCTGCACTAACTGGATCCATACATGGCTGTCAACATGAGGTTTTACAAATTTTTGCTACTATTAAGATAAAAATGATGCCTTTTATTATCTTTTTTAAAGGAAGCAATAACTGGGAGTGTTTATGATGTGATGCACTTGTGGAGAACTGCAGAAACTGAACTGATTGTCTTAACTTTTTTTCTTTTTGATTTATAACAGGTTTTTAAAGTCGTTGTGCGTGGCTCAGGCTGTGGTGAAAACTAATTATTATACATTTTTGAAAATAGAATATAATGTAAAAGCATGCAAATGAAGTTGACTCAGTGTTGCCCTCTTGTGGCCAAAATGACTTTTTATGGCTTTTAGTGCAACAGACTTATCAGTGTGTGGTATAATCTGTATTTGTCAGAATTTATAACAGGTTTTATGTAAAATGAGTCAGTGCCTGTGAATGTAAGATGTAAAATAAGTTCTGGCAAAGCTGAAAAAAATAAACAGTTGCATCAACATGAAAACCCCCCATGAAACATGTAATTTTGTTTTTGTAAATGGTCCGAAATGATGACATCTGAGTTCAAAACCGTGAGATGACCTCAACCTGCCAAAGGGTTTACTCTGGGTGAAACCTGAGCTCAACCTGTGTGTTAACAGAAACGATCAGCCAACGTTCAAACGTGACGCCGACGGTCTGCGTGGTTAATAATTCCACAGAAGCACATTTTGATGCAATCTGTTCTGAAATTAGAAAGTGAAGATACCGTGGGTTGTGTAAACCAAATAAAGATAAGGTTCGACTCAACAGAGCTCGCAGGTTTTAGTCTCGGATGATGCCGTGGCGTAACCGCACGGGATCAACCCACTTCTTGGCCGTATAAAACTGCAGTTTTGCAGCTCACAGCTCTGCACTGCTTCCTGCTGTCCACCACCCATCGCTCGGGAGCAGCTGTCCCACCCCAGCAAACATGCAGTCCGCCGACGTCGGGTTCAACAAACGCAGCCTGGTTCTGACCCTGAAGCGGTACAGCTCGGCCGTGGGCGACATGGAGCGGACGGTCCTCGTGCCCAGCCTGCTGCGCGACGTGCCCTCCGACTGCGAGGCGGCCGACGACGCCCGCAGGGACCTGTACGCCGACTACTCCATGCTCAGAGCCATCCGAAACACGGCGGAGAGCAGCCTGGCTCCGCCGCTGCCGCCGGACGACCTCAAGGCCAAGACGTCGGCGCTCGCCACGACCCCGGAGCCTCTCCTGGACGCCGACCCCGAAGCGCTCTTTCTCTTCCACCTGAGAGGACTGTTCTCTGTTATGAACGACCTCACGAAGACGACTAAAAGCCTCACTGAGAGGTACCTGGACATCATTGGAGTGGCATCACGTTAAATTTGCAGACGTGCAAATATCTGGAGTTTGTAAAATACGTGACGGCTGCACTGTTTTCAACCAAAGACCCTCAACTTCTGTTGAAAATGGAATAAATGTGCTTTGCCAAAACTGATCTATTGTGCCTCCTTTTTCACAGCTTGTTATTTAAAAATATTGTCATGAAGGTTATAGTTTATGAATAAACCTAACCAATCTCACTAAAGTAAAAATCAGTCAGAAAATGAATAGGTTGGGTATTTTTTATTTACACATCTATACTTTACAAACAGGTAGCTCAAGTCGTTACTGTTTGTCCTTTGTTCCCTCTGTTCCCTCCTCTCATCAGCCACACACACTTAGCGGATAGGAAAGAATGGCTCCACAATCTCTGCAAAGGTCTTTTTTTCTGGTAGGATAAAAGAAACATGACTTTACTGTAGATAAAAGCAGACGCTTGTTCTTAGACGAGAAGTTAGAACACAGCAAATACTCCGAAACGCCAAACCTGAGATTAGAACATGACAATATTCATTACATAAAAACAGAATATAAACCATAAAGATGTTTAAAAAGTTTACAATTTTGTGTAAATTGTTTAATATTTAATTATGACTCATCACATTGAACTGAGGAGTAAGTCAAAGTGGTATGTGGAGGAAAAAAAATACCTATAGTGCATTGGTTCAGACATTTTCAATAACTGCATTCAGTCAAAGCATAATGAATAAATACTTTATCTATGGATCCTTTGAATGAACGGTCCGAAATATAATCTTAAAGAACTTTTTGAAACACTTTTTTTAACAGTAACAACAAAAAAACTGTTGTTGAGCAGAAAAGACTACATTTTTTTTTTACGATTTTCCCCTGCAAAATAGCAAAGATTTTTTTTCTTTCCAGCTGGAAAATCTCAATTTCCAACTAGACATGGGTTTTTACGATGTAAAAACAAGTGTGCATTGCATTGCAGCATGGCTTTGCCTGCAGCATTGGACTTGCAGAATGAACTTTGGCCAAGTTCAAATGTGTTTTCAATACCAGCTTGTGCCTGCCACATCAGCAGGTGTTTGTAATTAAGGTAATTATGTGACAATATGAAATTTGAAGATATTTTTTGTTAAAGTTGCAATAGCTGGGTTTTGAACCCTGATCTCCCACATGAAAGTCCATGACATAGACCATTAAACCAGTGGAACTGTGGCAGAAGATGGTGGCAGGGGTTGATTTGTACGTGTGCAGAAAGAGGCCACATTGCCAATACAATTATTGACACAAAAATGCATAATATTACAACAATCAAGCAGTAATAAGACAATTATAGTAAAACACCAAAATGCAATCATATTAGTACTGTAAACACTGAACTACTGAGTTGAAATATTAAACTATGGTGCAGTACCAAGTTGAGTACAGCATGGGGCAGTATTGGACCAATACAAGGCTCCATTGACTGCCATTATATTTCATTAAACATTAATATTTCATAAACTGTAAGTTTTACAGGCACCAAAAGGCATAGCCATCTTTTGGCACAGGAGCGTTACAGATATAAATTACAATGGCAGCTCTAGGACAAAGTATGCAGGAGGAGAAGCATGGCAAAGTTGAGATGACTTGGATGGGAAATGAATCACAATAGTGTGCACTGAATATTGTTGGAGGTTTCTTCTTTAAAATGACATCAAAAGTTACAACACACACACACACACACACACACACACACACACACACACACAGAGAGAGAAAAAAAACAGGATTCAGACAAAATATCAGAGGTTTATCTTGATGAAAAAGACAAATAAAGTCATTTCTCTGGAACTGATGAGAATGTGCTTGGTTCATTTTGACTAAAATCTGACCTAATCCTCAGTTTGATGTGATGGGTCACATATACAAACAGTGAATTACTGCACCTTTGTAGCTTTTAAACAGTTATACACAGTATGTACAAACAAATCTGGATATGAGCTACATGCTATAAATATTTCACTTGTTTTAGCACATTTTCTAAGCATTAAAAAACAATTAAAATGTTCACTTACCTTTTTGTGGAAATCTGTCCGGATGGAGTTTAATGTACCCCGATATGTCTCGATCCCGTTTGGCGCCAATGTAATTTGCACGCTTTACGTGATGATAGCCATAGCACCAGCAGATTGTTGTAAGGAGAACTTGTCGATGAACGCCTAAAAAAATAAAAGAAATGTAAACAAACTCAACACAGTGGATAACGGGCACGCATAATACACAAAATAAATTATGAGCCATTACAAAAAAAAAGGTAATTTTGAACTTTTAATAAGAGCAAAAAGTGAGCTGCTTTTAGTTTTTAATGTCTTTGTTTTTGGAAAAGCAGCTCTGTGAGCTGCTTTTCCAAAAACAAAGACATTAAAAACTAAAAGTTCTGAAAAGCCACTAACATGCCGAGATGCACATCAGACAGACGCACGACACCAGCCCTTGAGGACTGACTTTGGACACCGCTGATCTAATCCCTCAGTGTCAGCCACTTAAAAAAATCCATACACGTTTTCTTAATCAATTACTACGCAAGAACACAAAGATGCTGCAGCAGCTGATAAAACCAGCCCACTCTAGTTCACAATTTAGTTCTTTGAAGTCTTGTATAAGGAATTTCATTGAACCCTGTATAGAAAGGCTGTTAATATCAGCATGGTCACATTGCATGAAAAACACTTATTATTGTTTAATGTTATTGTTGCTGCTTTTTTCTTTTTGTGTGTGTGTGTGTGTGTGTATCTCTTTTCATTTTATTGCATTAGGTGAATGTTAAGTATTGTTATATAAAAGATTTGTTTTGTGTGCTATCGTTTAAAAATACTGCACCTTTAGGCAGATTATGGTAATAAATTCAAACCTATTGTTTACAGCGAAATTCTAAACGCCCAAGTGTAGGGATGTGGATAAATTTTTTAATCCTACACCAATATTAAATCTGACAGCGGATTCCAAAAGTACATTACAAACTAGGGTTGGGCATAATCGTATCGTGTGCAATTAATCGCCAGAAAAACATTAATCTATTATTTTCTGGCACTTGATTAATACGATTAATGCCACTCAGAGCTCCTTTCCGCTTCAACTATGACAAACATTTAAAAAAGTTTATTTATCAACACAATTTAAACATTGATGTACAGCCTGGAGTCTGTAATTTTGAAACAATTTGGAACAGATTTTTATGAAGCACAAATCTTTTCCACTAAATTGGTCATGTGACCAGGACATAAGGGTGTCCAGGGGATTAATCGTCAAATTAATTGTTATCGGCCAAATACCACAATTAATCGTGATTAATTTTTTTTGCCTATATTGCCCAACCCTATTACAAACCAAACAAAATAACACCAAAATCCTGTGATTATCTCAAGTATGAGGGAAGTTATTGATGTTTTCTTGCTGCAGTTCACAGCAGAACCAATGGGGCCATTTCACCTTGCTGTTTCCTATTTTTGCTCATAACTTCCTCAGTGTTCAAGATATCGCCATGAAATTTTAGGAAAAGATTCACGTTTTTGTAGGAAGCACCTTGTATCCTAAAAACTAATAAAACTTAATAATAGCCAATTCAAAAGTAGCAGAAAGGGATCAAAATAATATTACAAGACAAACTGCAGCATCAAGTCAACTTCATGTGTCTTAGAAAGTAAGGAAATTAAAACAATTTAAAAACCATGTGGACATCTGTTTTGTAAACAAAGCTCCTCAACCAATGACAGCGTCTTAAATGTGTCAAGTGACGAAGACGAGCAACAACACATTTTGCTAACAAGTGCTGTTCCGGATTAAAAAAACATGCTTCGACGTATCAAATCATCATCAAATTTAGAACAAGGGCAGATAAAATAATGTTCTTCGTGGCAGCTTATCTATTTACGGGGTCACTAGAAAAACTCAGGTGATTTACTTTGATCCTGTTTTCAAAAAACTCTCTTCAAAATGCATCAACAAAAAGTAAAAACTGGAAGACGAGGCTGTAACTAACTACCTGACGTCAGTGCGCTTTGTTGAAATTCGTAAAAATAACGAAACAGGAGGAAATTACAAGCAAACACACCGAGCAGCCTTGCAGTTTGGGAAGAAAATGGCAGCAGCTGCTGACGACATGTCAACATCCCTACATGTAGCATTGTTATATTAAATGTCAATTTTTATTTACATAGCACATAAAAAACAACAGAAGTTGGCCAAAGTGCTTACATAAGCTCCTTACAATTATAAATATATCATTAAATGAGTTTGACGTTAATTTGAAACAAGAGCAGAGCACACAAGCCTTAGCTTTCTCTTAAGATAAAGACATGCTAATATGCTAACCTGCTCTCAGCGGAGGCCTTTGCCTGAAAGCATTGTCCATTATGGCGGTGAACCAGCCCAAGAAACCGAAGTACGCCGTGTGCATGTTAAAGAGCGACGGAGGAGGCAGAACCTTCGCCTCCTCTGGAAGATCCATAGCCTGCTGTTTCCTTGTGATCCACCAGCCGTGCGCTCGGACGATCAACTATCACCTCTAGTAAAATCAAGGACGCGTTGTGCAACGGGATCGAACGTCCGGACGCAACAATGAAAACTCATTTAAGTTCCGCCTAACTTGTTTCCCAGCAACCGAGGGTAGAAGAAAACTCACCAGCTTCCCGCTGAGGACTAAACAGAGAGCTGCGTTAATAAATCTGTGCTGTCGGGACTTTTCACTTATATTCCTGCTGATTAAAAGGGCAGTGGTGTAAATAACGTTAAAGCAGGCGGAGTTTCTTCTTAAAGCTTCGCACAGAACCCAGGCATAATAATAATAATAAACCTTAATGCATGCTCTATTAAATGCGTCGGAGTGAAACTTAGCGGATTAGCAATACATGCATGCAGAGCTAATGACATCATTGAACGCATTCCAGTCTCCTTCTCCCTCCTCTTCCTCCCTCCTCCTCCTTTTATCAGACACGGGCTGCTGCTGCTACTGGGCTGCCGAGGACACACAGCTCACAGCCGGGGGGAGTTACACCCTGCCCAGCAGCAGCGGCTTCGCTTATCTGAGGGAGCTGACCTATGCATACCAAGGAGTGTTAAAGTCCGGGGATATCCCCGAGTTTTTTGGGGTAAGCGCAAACTATTTCCTGTCGTCATTCGCTGGGCAGACTTTGATTTCCTCCCCCCCCTCCTCCTCCTCCTCCTGCATCTGCAGATAATGCCAAAATGGCTAGAATCGCTCGGTAGCTCGTTTTGCTACTAGCTACTGGTTGCTAGCTTCGCTCTGGTGAGTCAGGCTGAAGATAAATGATTATTGACAAGAAGTGTAGAGTAAACACGAACCTTTAAACACTTGTTTTGATTTAACAATACAGAGCAGGGGGGAAATGAAGGCGACTCGGTGCAGATAGATGATTTTTTTTTCTATGCAGCTAGGTTTACTTCTTCAATAAGGTTTAAAATCAGTGATTTGAGCAACAGTTTGTCTCCTTAATGATTCAGCTCTGATCTCATTTTCATATACAAAATGGGGCCGGTTCATCCAGCTGACAGCACCCCAAGTTTTGCTAACATAATTGGTATTTTTATGGTTTTAATATTACCAATAAATTGTGACCTGTTTTATGTTATATACGAAGTTCATTTCAAAGCCCTGTTATAGCTGTGAAATGTTTATTTACTGCTCAATATTCACAGTTACAGCAGCATACAGTATAAATCAAATTAAGCATTATTAATACAAGGTCTTTATTATCCTTATTTGCATTAGAAATGGGAGTATTGTAGTAATAATGTTGTAATAATAATCCATTCATCCATTCAAGGCACAGAGTCCAACCTACACAGAGAATAAGAACAACTTTGTGCCAAGGATGTACAAAAACTACAACATAATATGCATCTGGTGTTTTCTCACGCTTAAATTTCCAATGTACAATGGGGTATTAGGGCCACACAACGAGATTAAAAAAAATTATTATGAGAATAAAGTCATAATATTACAACATTAAATTCATATAAACATAGTCATAATATTATGAGAGTAAAGTTGTAATATTACAAGATAAAAGTC
The DNA here is from genome assembly GCF_001266775.1 of Austrofundulus limnaeus. Taxonomy (NCBI): domain Eukaryota; kingdom Metazoa; phylum Chordata; class Actinopteri; order Cyprinodontiformes; family Rivulidae; genus Austrofundulus; species Austrofundulus limnaeus. The sequence continues at coordinate 1,201,118 of NW_013952496.1, forward strand.
ATAATATTATGAGATTAAAGTCGTAATATTATGAGAATATAGTCGTAATATTACGAGATTAAAGTCATGATATTATGAGAATACAGTCGTAATATTACGAGATTAAAGTCATAATATTATGAGA